>NC_092876.1:332523957-332871457 GCF_028372415.1 Notamacropus eugenii | reverse complement strand
AATGGAAGGGTATTTTATTATCTTGAACAAGAAATCCTAGAAAATTCTCTGGAAGAAAGGACTATGACATGCCTGAGTATGAGGCCACAGGCAGGCAAATGTCTAAGCTAAGATTTTATTTGCTTGTTCCCTCCATCTCGTGGGTTCTCTTACTTTCTCTTGGCTGCCCTTTCCCGTCTCGCTGGGCCTGTCTTTGTGAGTAATGCTCCATGATGCAGACACTCCCAGATGTGGAAGGTGGCAATGCAGATAAGTGCCTTCTCTGCGATTGACAATCTTAAAAAATTACATGTGGCACTGAAAAGTTGTCACTTGCTCAAGGACACACAACCAATATGGAGCTGCTGGACTTGAACCTGGATTTTTCTGACTCTGAGGGTGGTTTTCTATCTATTATTTCAAGGGGGATTTACTTAACTGTGTTCTTTGCATTCGAGTTTCTACTCCTTGAGGGGAGGAGTTGTGTTTTTCATTTTTGTATTCTCAGGGTTCAGCACAATGCTAGGCTCATAGTTATTGTTATTGTTCAGTTGGCATCCAATTCTTTGTGACTCCTTTGGAGGTTTTCTTGGCAAAGATAGTGGAGTGGTTTGCCGCTTCCTTCTTTGGATCATTTTATAGATGAGGAATGGTTAAGGGACTTCCCAAGATCACATGGCTAGTAAGTGTCTGAGGTTGGATTTGAATTCAGGAAGATGAGTCTTCCTGATTCCAAAGCCAGTGCTCTGTCCATTGTACCACCTTCAGCATACAGTAGGTACTTTACAAAGGCACCTTAAAAATGAAATTGTGCTTATATATTCTTCCCTTTCCCTTTGAGTTTTGTCTTATCAAAGGATTTGTTGTTTATCTCTACACATGCTACAACTCCTTTGTGATGGCATTTGGTCACTTGCTTTCTCAGACAAGTGGACTTTAACAAAACACTTTGGAGCAAAGCCTTAATCTAACGAGCTGACTGAGATGTTGTGCCTAGATGGAAGGATGGTGGAGCAGGCTGATCTTGCAGCCCCTCAGACCCAGTACTATGCTTGTGTAGAGATGACTCTATCATGTCCCTCAATGGAGAAGGAAGTTCTCAAGTATCATCAAACTGAGGAAATCTTCTCTGTCCAATGGTCAAGCATTAAAACATACAGAGTCCAGTTGGATATTTAACTATTCCTTGAGTTTCTGCTTACAGAAGCTATTAGTGTAAGAATTAGAATGACAGAATGTCAGAATCACAAGGACTTTGACTCTGATCTAAGCTAGCCTGTACCTGAGTACGAAACCTGAAATGACCTTGACAAATGGTCCTTTAGTCTCTTCTCGAATACCTCCAGTGACAGAAGACTCACATTCATCTATGAAAGCCCATATCCACTTTCAAATAGCTGCTGTGATGCAGAAGCTACAGTTTCCAAGGCACACCATTGGTCACTTATCCATGGTGAACATCAATAGTCATAGCAGGAACAGAGGAGAATCTTGATGAATACTTCTGCTGATCAAGAATGGGGGAAAGAGCACCTAGGAGGTGTAAGAAAGTTTATGTTGGTTGCCCTATGTGCTCTTTAAGAGGGGCCTGAGTGTCAAGTAGATTGATTCTTGACAGTGGCTGACACCTTGCTAATTGCTAACAGTCAGTAGCAAGTTCACAGCTATGAGGAAAAGCCAAGCAGCTTTTAAAAGCAGCCTTCCCATGAGTACCTGGGGGCTTTGGGAATCTGTAGATGTTATCTCTGAATTACTGAGAGGAATTTTTGAGTAGTCTTAGAAAATGTGATGCTTGAAGATTATAGCCAGGCCAGTGTCCAAGTTTTCAAATGGGGAGGAGAGTAAATATCGACTCTAGGATTTCCAGATCAGTGATATTACCACTGATTTCACAGCAAAAGTTTTACAATAGATTACCAAGCAGATGGTTTATGGGGATGTAGGAAAAAAATGTGTTAATCATTAGACATCAACATGCGTTCATTAAGAAGAAGTTATATCAGGCTAAGCTAGATTATTTTTGATAGGGTTACTGGGTTGATAAGGACTATTATAAACACAGTATTCCCATTTCTGCCAAACATTTGATGAAGTTTCCTACGATAACCTTGTGAAAAGATAGTGAAGTATGGTTTTGCATTATAGTCCTTAGATGTAATAATAGTAATAACTAACATTCGTAGAGCACTTTAAAGTTTGCAAAGCACAACAGATATACTATCTCATTTGATCTTCAAAGCAACCCTGCAAACTCTGTTGTTATTGTTATTGCACCTGTTCTATAGATGAGGCAACCAAAGCTGAGACATTAATTGAACAGAATTCAAATTCATGTTTTCCTGCCTACAAGTCCCATACTCCACCCACTATGAAACCTAGCTGTAAGAGTTTGTTAAAGAGCAACATCCTAATAAGACTGATTTATGACTCTGGGTCTTCCTGGAAGTTCTTTGGCCTAGTCAGTCAATCAATCAACTTTTATTAGGTGCCCACTTAATAAAAGCACAATCAGGCACTGTGCTAAATGATAGCCAGATACAAAGAAGGGCAAAAGACAGTCCCTGCTCTCAAGGGTCTCAGAATCAGAATGAGACAGACAACATGCAAACAATTACGTACAATCAAACTATACACAGGATAAATTAGAGATGATCCTCAGACAGAAGGCACTAGCATTATAGGAAACTAGGAAAAGCTTCTTGCAGAAGGTAGGATTTTAACTATAGGAATCTGGGGAAACCAGGAAGATATCAGAGATAAAGAGGAAGAGTATTTCAGGCATGATGAGTGAAAACACCCAGTGGCTTCAGTGAAAATGCCCAGTTGTTTGCCTTTTATTCTTGAAAAGGACCACTTCTGTAGGCCGTATGTTAAAAGACAAAATAAAAAACACACTAATGCCAAAGAGGAAAAGAAATAAAATCACAAAGATAATCCCAATAGCTAGCCTTTATATAGTGCTCTAAGGTTTGTAAACTGCTTTACAAACATTGCCTCGTTTGATCCTTATAACAACTCAGAGAGGTAAGTGTCATTATTAACCTCATTTAACAGTTTGAGAAACTGAGGGAAACAGCATTTAAGTGACTTGCCCAGGGGCACACAGCTAGTGCCTGAGACCATCCTAATGGCCTAATATTCTATTCCACTTAAGTTACATCATTACCAACATGCAGGCTATCAAGGAGACTGTAAATCATATCCTAATGAGAAACAATTGAAAAAAAATAGATTTGCTTTGAGAGAGAGAATGCCAGAGTTGTATTTGTGTGTATGGAGGGGTAGGTACCAAAATGACAGCTGTCTTCAAATAATTGAAGAGACAGTAGATTTGCTTTGTATCTCTCCAAAAGACAGAAGATAGACCCACAAATGGAAGTTAAAGAATACCTATTTCAGCTCAGTCTAAGAATGAACTTTCTAAGAGAACTGCTGAACAGATTTTCATGGACAATAGTGAGTTTTCTGTCATTAAAGAAATTTAAGCAGAACCCAGGTAACTGTCTGTCAGGGATACCATAGAAAGGAATACTGAAATGGGTGAGAGATTGGGCTAAATTACCTTTGAAGTGCAGTAGAGTACCTAGAGTCAGGAATAAAACTAAGTGCCAAATGCTTTACAAGTATTATCTCATTTGGGGGCAGCTAGGTGGTGTAGTGGATAGACCACTGGGCCTCAGAGTCAGGAGAACCTGAGTTCAAATTTAGCCTCAGACAGTCACTCAAGTCACTTAATCTTAGTTGCCTTAAAAGAAAAGAAAAGGTCATTTGATGTACACAACAAT
The DNA here is from genome assembly GCF_028372415.1 of Notamacropus eugenii. Classification (NCBI taxonomy): domain Eukaryota; kingdom Metazoa; phylum Chordata; class Mammalia; order Diprotodontia; family Macropodidae; genus Notamacropus; species Notamacropus eugenii. The sequence goes on along the minus strand of NC_092876.1, from coordinate 332,867,693 downwards.
CCCGGAAGGTAGGTGCTTTATTTTCCCCATTTTACAGTTGAAGAAACTGAGGCAAACAGAGGTTAAGTGACTTGCCCGAAGTCATTCAGCTAGTAAAAGGAATAAAGACTTGAGTTTGAATCTAGCTTCAGTCACATGCTAACTGGGTGGTCTCAATTTTCTCATTTGTAAAATAGGAATGGGATGAACACATACCTTAAAGCCCACCTACACAACATATGGCCCTCCAGCCTCTTGTGGTCCACCAAAGGATTTCAGGAAGCCCATAAAAAATGTAGAGAATGTAAAAGAAAGCAAAGATGTAATGAGTGCTTTGTCCATGCCCCTCTTAACTCACCTTCCACTAGTCATGTAACTTGGCAGGTGGGGTTGCTACTGCACACTCTCTCCTGTTTGCCACATGACTCTCAATAACTAACCATCATCAATCTGTCTCTACTCTGAGAGGAGCTACTTCATGATAAATAAAAATCAGAAGTAATAAGTGTAATTAATTTATATTAATTGAAAATTCCCCTTCTTAAAAATATGGTTTATTTGCAAAATAGTTTAATTATTAATTATACCTTTACTCGAAAAGTGAACCACTAAAAATCTGTCTGCAGCCAGAAGAAGTTTGGCCTATTTTTATTTTAATGCCAAGTTATTCAGGTGTGCCTTAAAGGACTGTTACAAGGATTAAATGAGATAATGGATTAAAATAACTTTTGAAACATTAAAGGTCAATGTCCATATGAACTGTTATCACATTATTATTTTTATTAATTTTATAACCATGATCCCTTGATTCTAATTGTATGTGGACACTAGCATTATTGGACCAGAAATCATCTTGACATTGTGAATCTCAGTGGGGAAGACAAAGCACATTCTTCCAATTAAGGAAGCAGGGCCCTGCCACTGTTTCCCCAAAGGCAGTTTTTGGTTAGCTTCACCTTACAAGGTGACAGGAGCCTCAATAATTGTGAGGAAATCCTGGTGAGGAAGGAAGTGTGGAAACCTCTGTGAAGAAGGTGGCTGGGTTTACCATGAGGGCTTAATAAGTATCAAACAGATATAATCAGCCAGCACTAGGAAAGTGCCTTATACTTTAGCACTGGCTCTATGTTAGATGCCTTCAGAGCTGCATTCAATTTTTCAGTTCATGACCAGGTTGTCATTGATGCTTGATCAGAGACATTGCTACACTTGACTTTCCCCTAGCAGTTCATCACCAGGGTGCTCACGCCACCTCCTGAGGAGATGCACAGAAATGTTCCCTTGGATCCCTCCTTAGCGCTGCCCTCTGCCTTCCACCAAAGGGACGAGCTCTACCATGGATAGTTATTTGCTGCTCTTATGTAGCATTTACAACGAGAGAAAGCAAATCAAAATCCCCTTCCTCTCCTTAGTTGGGAACCAAGTCACATTGTACAACAATAACTGCATCTATAAAGGACCTTCCTCAGAGTTTTCCGGGAGCATATCCTCAAAACACAATGAGACTTGGCAAAGGAAATGTCAGTTTAAATATCAGATCCACAAGTAAAATTATATCAAAAGGCCCCTTCGATGTTCACTGCTTCTAGAAACACCCCGACCATCCACATCGTTGGAGGAGGTACCTCCCTTCAGGTACCCAAAGTGGTGATGGGATATGTACCTTCTAGTCATCTTGTGAAAGAGATTAACACACCATTTTAGAAGGGGAAGTATCTCAAATTAGGTAATTTGGTGACTGGTAATTGGGTTTTTGTTTTTGTTTGTTTTATTTTGTTTTTTTGAGACAAAGTCTTCCTATATCACCCAGGCCAAAAGTGCAGTGGCCATTCACATATCCAATCCACCTACTGATAGGTACAGGCTCTTTGAAATGCTTTATTTCTGACCTAGAGGGTTCAACCCACTGTAGGCAACTTGATGTTCCCAAGAGGCTCACCATGTTAGTGCCAGTTGAGTCCAGTGTAGCTAAGAACTCCCAAGCTCAGGAGATCCACTGGCCTTGATTTCTCAATAGCAGAGATTACAGGTGTATATCATCATGTCTAAAATATGCCTAAGAATCTGAGGGAATTTTATTTTTTATAAATTATTTCAGGAAAAATTCTCTTGCTTTATTTAGATCTTCAAAGGCATTAATCTCTTCTGGCACCACCCTTTATCAATGAAATTATCAGTTCACTTCCCTATGATAGAACCATGATCTTTCCAATATAGATAATCCAATAGATTTGTGCTTTCTTACTTTGTGCCACTGCTGATTATTTATTTTGGAGGGGGGAGGGCAGGAAGGAAAAGCAACATGGTAGACTGGATACAAGGCTGCCTTTGGAATTTGGAAGACATGAGTTAAATTCCTAATTCTAACACATACTGCATGGTATCTTGGGCAAATGATTTAACCTCTGGCTCTTCTCTAAGACCTAACTCCTCTGTAGTTCCTCCTCTGCATCAGTGAAAGAAGCTTCCATACCAGGAGTTCTCTACACCCTTGGGATCCCAGGATTCCTGTCCATGCCCTCTCATAAATCCTCCATAGACTATCTACTGAATTTACCGAAGGTCTTCTGAAAGGAGGTGGTGCAACTAGGTGGCATCATAGTGCACAGAGTCCTGGGCCCGGAGTTCAAATGTGGCCAGACATTTCCTAGCTGAGTCATCCTGGGCAAGTCACTCAGCTTCTATCAACTCAGTTTCCTAAATTATGAAATGAAGATAATAAGAGCACCTACCTCTCAGGGTTATTGTGAGGACCAAATGAGATATTTGTAAACCACTTAGCACAGTGCCTGACACATAGTAGGTACTTAATAATTGCTTGTTTCTTTCCTTTTGCTAAGTCTTTTAAAAATATATGTGCATATATTATATTGTATAATTTGTTAATATGTATGTTTAATATATTGACCATTTTCAGATCATACATTTCTACAATGGTAACCTCTTCTAGCAGGAAAATATACAAATGGCTAGATGGTGCCATGGAAAGAGCTCTGGGATGAGAAGCAGGAAGACCAGATTTCAAATCCACCTTAGACACTATCTGTGTGACCTTTGGCAAGTCGCTTAACCTCGGTTTCCTCAATTACAAAATGGCGCTGATAATAATCCTTACCTCCCAGGGTTGTTGTGAGGATCAAATGAGATAACAGTTGTAAAGTACCAGGCACATAGTAGGTGCTTATTAAGTGTTATCTGTTATTATCCTTATTATTTCAAGGGGGAAAAAGTATGTAATGCTATTAAAATAATGATACTCAAAGCAAAGAGCCCAAGCCTTTCTGTTTAAAAAAAAAAAAAAAAAGAAATCCTGTTCTTAAATCTTTCGTTCTTGCCATGATGTAAATGACTGTTTACCTAAGGTATTACCTTCCCTGAAGGCACTGGCATTTTGATAACTTTAGGAGAAATGAATGAAGTTCTAACAGCACAGTTTCAGGGAATCAGCCTGTATGGGGGCTGGGAGCTTGGTGGGAGAAGGTGTGTTCCTTGGAACACCTGATATCAAACCATATGGACAATTGTCACCTATTGAATCTGCTTAGAATGCCAGACCTCTGAGGAATACCGTGTTTCCTGAGCTGCAAAAGGCTGTAAGAAGACTCTTTTCTTCGAGCTTCAGCAGTCCTTTAATGAAAACCTTCTTCCTGCCTAAAACCAGCTCTATTCCCCATCCCACCCCTAATCCCTGCTATGCCCTAAAAACTTGGCACCTTCTTTTCAGCTAAAGCCAGGTTTGCAAATATGTCTTAATCATCAGACAACTCATAATAAATTTGCCAGAACTTGCCACTTTTACTTAAGTTATACTCATTTTATTCAGTAGTGAAAAAGACACTGGAAGTCCTTCCAGCAAATTCTGGAAGGTCCTACTCACATAGAAAGGCTTTAGGTTCAAGTCAGGTGATGGACCGATGTGGCCTAGCTTCCCAGCAGATTTCTTGGTTATAGCCATAGTTAAAGGGGCTGTGATTTATAATTGGTGAAGAAGCCTTGGAGGTCTTCAAATCCAAAACCATCATTTTAGAGATGAGGGAACTGAGGTCCAGAGAGCTGACTCATTCAGAGTCACACTACTAAGAATTATCTGAGGCAGGATATAAATGAATGAGTGAACCAGAAAGCTCTCCTTCAGTGTGGGAAGACCTTAGAGTCTCACCTCAGCAATTCCACAATAAGAATGTAAACTCCCTGAGAGAAGTGATTGTTTATTCTTTGCATTTGATATCACTAGCATCTTTCATGGCACCTGCCATTGTGTAGACTCTTAATAAAAACTTGCTGATTAATTGAACCATTGAATCATCATTAGTATGCCACGAGTGGCTTCATGCAGGCCTCCATTTTGGTTGGGTACATTTGCTCTGGGAAAGGAAAGCTGTAAAGATAGAAGTCTGAAAGAACTGACCCAAGGGCAGGTGAGGAAGTAGAAGCCACTTTGCCATGCAGAGTGGGACTGGTGGCCTAACATGGAGAAGAAGCACTCCTCAATTTTAATGCCCTGGGACTAATTCCCCCTCATTCCAGCCTAGTTTCTACTTTGAATTGCTATTTGACTAGAGAATCAAAAGATTATCCTTTTGATTTTTCTAAGCTAAGACCCCAACCCATCTTCGAAATTTAGGTTAGGATCTCAGCCACACTTGTGAAATTGTTTATAGGGTAATTAATATGCACAACCTGTAGTTATTGCAAAATTTCATGAGTAGAATTGCAAAGGGAAAAAAAAAACCTAATTTTATGTTTCTTCTTGGATGCCCTGAAAAGCATAAAGCTTTTACCTACAACACATTTGCAGAAATGGAAGCTCAAACTAGTCTCTGAATTTCCAAATAATCCCAAACTAGGAACTATTTTTCTGAATCATGTTTTCAGATGTTCTGCTCCAACTGCTTCCACAGATGATTGGAATTCCTCGTTTACTGCAGGATGATTCATTGCCCTAAATGCCACTTTCCTGATAATTAAAAATTATTCCCTCATAAGTGCAAGGAGAAACAGGCCAGCACGGTGTACTAGCTTATGGAAAAGGCATTAAAAAAGGATGCCAAACACAAATAACCTGTTCAGCCTTGCCAAGCTTTTCTTATCTTCTGGGATTGGAAGAAATCCAGATAAGATGCCCAAGAAAGAACTGAAAAAAAGGTGTCATTCAGAAATGAGTGGGCCAAACTGCTTTATTTAGTATATGAGGTTTTCCTGCCACTAGTCAGATGAACTGCCTTTGGTATGTTTTTCTAAGATTAGCAGCCCCAATTCAGGGGAAAAGCCTTCATTTAGGGGAAACTTTTTCCCCAGTTTGTAATCTCCCTTCTTCTGCTTCTATAGCAGTACCAAGCCAGCTAGGGGAGACCCAAATGTTAGTACTTGTATTTTCATAGGCCATGTATTTGGACTGCTTTGAACTTCACCTCCCATAAAATGAATCATAATTTGACATGTATTCCATGCATCTCTCTCTGTCTCTTTGTCTCTCTGTCTCTCTCTGTCTCTCTCTCTCTGTCTCTCTCTCTGTCTCTCTCTCTGCTCTCTCTCTCTCTCTCTCTCTCTCTCTCTCTCTCTCTCTCTCTCTCTCTCTCTCTCTCTCTCTCTCTCTCTTCCAAGTCTTAAGAAACATCACATCACGGAATAGTAAATACAGAGCTGGCCTAAAAGCCAGAAAGACCTAGAGTCAAGGATGACTTTAAGCAATTCAGTTAACCTCCCAGTGTCCTAGACAATTGTTTTTAGACTATAAATTGCAGTGTAGGCACTAGCTTGTATTAGCAAAGGGAATTTCCTCTATTGGAAGTTCCCTTTGCCAAAGAAATTGCACATCCAGTCCATGTGTGAAAAGCTTTCTTGTGAAACCCTTCCCTAGTAGTCACATGCAGATGCTACATAACAGGTCTTACTTATGAACTTACTTGTGAAAGCTGTTCTCTGTGAATGAAGTGCTTCCCTTTTCAAATAGCATGAACTCATTCGGGTATTTTGAGGCATTTGGTAAATTGCACTTTGGGTGCACTTAAAGGTACATTAGTGGCCTAAAGGAATTCACCAACCTTCAAAAGATAAGCGATTTCTCCCTAGGGAATAGATTTCCTTCTGATCTGATTGGGGCCAGTGACTATAAACCTCATTAACTCAGAATTCTTCCCCATCCATCTTTAAATAGATTTTGTTTTGTATTCTTTCATTATAGCACATTCTGGGCAGCTTAGTTTTGTTGAAGGAATTCCTATTTGAGAGCTTAGAATGTTTTACTTATAAGCACTGAGACTCAAACACCAAAATAGTCATTTAGAAAGCAATTAACAAGCACGTAGTTAGCTGATCTCTCTTTCCACTCATTCACCTTCCCCAATCATTTCTTGAAGCAACTAGTTCCTTAAACACAAGAGGACTAGGAACAGAGCACTCTGGGTGCTTAAAAGATTTGTTCACTTTGCACTTTGAGTAAGTCTCCAGGAAGAGATTGATTTGGGTCTTTCAGATCTGTTTTATCAACCCTCACCTTCTCTTTTGTCATAGTGTACTACGGTGACACACCAGGATCGTCATTTTCTCTCTAATTTTACAGTGCGCTGAGAAGATAAAAGGATGTGGTTCATCAACAGCCTTCATCTTTCCCTTCTCCTTTCATGTTATCTGTTAAAATGCAGTAGCAATCCTGGGAAGGGGAATACTTACAGTAGAAACAAGATGATTTATTCATTTCGTTTGTTTTCATTTAATTGACCAAGTACTCATTTCAATATCATTCAGAGACTTCTACAAACTAATTTTTAAATGATGTAAAATTATTATCTGTGGAAGGCAATGGTATCAGAATGCCATCACTGACTCATTGTTGTTGGGGTTTTTGCATTTTTTTTGGTGACTGTTATTGGAATAATTCAGATTTCAGTGAAATCTGTTATATATGAATGGTCTGGCTAGTTCTCTCAAATTCTTTCCTAATATACTTTCCTCTTTTGACTTGAGCCAGTTAGTTTCTTCCTCTCTCCTTTCTTTCCTCTCTCCCTACTTTCCTTCCAACTGTCTGTAGGGCACCATAGAGTAAATCAACAAGTCTTCTGTTTATAGAATCGAACCTTGATCTTCCAGGGTAGATGATATAACTTATATAACAAATGTGGTATCAATTAAGTAGGAATTATAAAGCTGCCAAAATAATTCTTCAATACAAATACCTCGCTATGTTTTATATGAAGGATGAAAGCATAGAACATTGGGGTACAAAATAATCTGAAGAGACTTCAAATAAAAATCACTCTCTTCTGTTCTCATTTGCCATACCATGAATTTAGTTTTATATTAGTCCTATACTGATTCCCTTTAAACTGACCTGACCTGGAGACAGCCAGAACTAAACATTTTTTAGAAGGCACTCTCTAAGGAATAGTACTTGCCCCTCGAACCATAACCTCACCACCAAAAAAGTGCACACTCTGTTTACACCTCTTCTAATAACATACCAGGAATGTTGAAAAATTACAGTTGTGAATGAAACCATTTATTTCTTGAGTTCCATTTACTTTTTTGTCCTCTTTCTTCCACTCTTTGAATATATCTTTCCTGCAGTGACAGTTCTTTATTTTCTTCCTATGTACACCTATTTGTCTTGCGATTGTATCTATTGATGACACAGTCTATATTCTTTTATGTATTTCTCTTTCACTATTTTATTCCTTTTTTATATACTTTTGTGTATCTGAAAGAAGGGACTTCAATTATCATTTTTCTTTCACTGTATATAGTGTTTTTTTTTCTTTGTGGTTTGTTCTATTTTTCTATTAGTGATTTTCAAGACTTTCTAGTCACTTTCTTCTGTTCTTTTTCTGGCACTTCCATCTTCCTGGTTTTCTAATAGCAATTTCTTTTTTTTAATCCATCCCCATCCCTCTTTCAGTCCTGGACCAGAAACCGTCAGTTATAACCTTAACAGTGGCCTCCACTCAGGAAAGTTGTCAAGTTGATAAATATTGATATCTACCCTACCATTTTCCCACCACTTTTCTGCTAATGCATTTGGCATGGCATCAATCACCTTCCTGGCTTCTGTGAGCAACTCAATGTGGGGGACTGGTCCCAATCTGTCACTTATAAGTAATCTGCTCTACAGTTCAAGAAGAATTTGAGAAGAGAAGAAAATATGGAGGAGAAGTAGAGGACAGAGAAGCAAGAGCAGTCAATCCATTAATAAACATTTATTAAACACCTACTGTGTGCCAGGCAAGGAACTAAGTGGTGGGGACACAAATACCAATAAAAAAGACAGTGCCTGCCCTCCAGGACCTTACAATCTAATTAAAGGAGCTTGCAGACAGCCTAGAATGGCCAAGTGGGACAGGAGATGGGGAGCCCAGATAAGACGAGAGAAGAAATCGCAATGATTGTTTGAAAGGTTGTGTACAGAAGGGACTTATCGAAGAACAGTTATAGTATATAACCCTAGTATCTTCAGTAGTGTTCATAATACAAAGCATTTCCTCTTTGGGTTGTTAACCCTCCTTATCTCCTCTAACAAGGCTCCCCAGGAATGAAGATCTACATTGATCCCTTCACTTATGAGGATCCCAATGAAGCTGTCCGGGAGTTTGCCAAGGAGATCGATGTGTCTTTTGTGAAAATTGAAGAGGTCATTGGAGCAGGTATGGTTCTCTTTCCCTCTCATTTTCCATCCTCTCTTTCTTATACCTCTTCTCAATTACTCCAAGTATTCTTAACCACAAAGAGAATCATTATCTGGGGGAATAACCCTGGATTGTGTACAGATATGTATGATGGAGAATTAAATGAGTGAGATTCATTGTCAGTCTTTGGGACTGTGCTTATACTTTCCTCCAGGTAATTCCACAATCTAGAAAATAAATAAGAAATACTAAGGAATTCATTAAAACTCTGGTGAGGATAGGGAAGAAATGGGTGGGTCAGTGATTTACCTCAAAAGAAAATTGGAATTGTTAGGCCAGTGGACTCAGGACCTGACTCATCTCATATGTTTCCCCAATGGTCTTAGCCTAAGATTTCCTGCTTCCTTTTTCTCAAACAAACTGCAATTGTATTTTGTGACAAAATCAAATGTAGAGCTCAGAACACTTTCTCCCCCACCTTTATTCCTTCGCACATATTTGTTACAAAGTATTACCAGTAAAATGTCCTATTTCACTCTGGGGAATTGTGTCCCATCTAATTGATTGGAAGTATAGTAGTAGAATAGCCTGAAATGTTCTCAGGAAATAAGACTGAGCTCCCACACTGTCTATCTTTTTATTTAATCCAAAGAAGTCTGGCTAATTTTAGACACAGGTTCAAACTTCATTTCTATTGCTTTTCAGTAATTGGTTTTCTTCTGACCGTTTCCATATCTGCGTCCAATGGTGTCTCCTTTGTCTTCCTTTTTTCATTTAATTTTCTTCAATAGTCTTTTTAATGTCCTTTTATATTAGTTCTATTTTGCTGAGTTGTTTTCCAGCATCCTTGAAAATCTACCCACTTTTATGTCTATTCCAGCTCTAAGACCTACAAGCATTGTCTTTTCCTCATTATTAACAGCGGGAAATACTTGGATTTGCATCTCTTTATACAATTTGAGCACAGGAAACTATTTAATCAAGCTACTACATGGGCAGCAACTCTTTGTTATCTTACAGAAGAATGTTGGCAACATTACATCCATCGCCTCAGTTAATACACTATGAGATCAAACAGCTGCCAGGGAAATTGAAAGTCACATTTGAAAACCTTATTAGACCACCCATTTTCATGCTTTAGGACTCAGACAAGCTTATGATTTTCTTCTTAACGAGTTAAGGCTTCACACTTCCATTGGTACCTTACCTGGAGATCTTTGAAATCTCCCTATCATGAAATGTAGTTTTGGTCCCATAAGACCTCTTGGGATTTCTCAGAAGACTGGCCATACTCTGAGCCACATGAGTCTTTACATATCTCCCATTGACTTTCATTAAATATGTTACTGAACCAAGACTTTAACTTCTGTGCAGATAATTTTCTCTATCTCCTTAGACTCTGAAATATTTAAGGAGCAGGCTCTGGAAGGATGGTCTCCTGATAAATTGGATTATGGTGAGACACATAGATTCCCCTTATAAATTTGAAAGATGATGTTGGAAGATAGTTCTCGGTTCGGTCCCTTATTTCCCCATATTATTAATTGTTGTTATGGCCGCTTGGTAATGGCTTTAGTGATTTTAATGTTATTTATTTAATGTGCTCAGTGCAATGTGTTGTCAACCTGCATTTTATCACAGAAAGCACACGTTAGTTCCTCTGCCTTTGTCAGATGAAGAGTAAAGATCTCTCTCACTTTATGACCCCATCTGGGAGTTGCAATTTGGGGGCGAGCTCATGAAATGTTAGAGGCCTGTAAAGCAGCAATTGATGGAGCTCCTCCAACTTTCACCTTCCATTTCCATGCAGCATTTGTGGCCAAGACTAGCAATGCTTGTGTGCCCTGCTCGGATGAGGTCTGAGCCAAAACAGGTGTGTGTCACATGATTTTGGAGGCTAGGGTCTTTAAAAGACTACATGGCACCCAGAACCACCATCCTCTATGAATATAGCTTTCACTACTAATAAATTAGTTGCCCATCTCACTCAGCAAACATCCCTAAAGTCATTTTTCCCCCAATGATATTCATTCAATTGACCTAATTTCTCATAGCTCTAAAAGTAAAGGAGGTAAAACTCCTGATTGGAAAACTGCTTTTTCTGGTTTCTTTTCATAATTTTCTTCTTTGATTCTTTCTACTCAATCTATTTTCCATTTGCTTCTCCTTTTTTCAACTCCACAGTAAAAGAGCTTCCAGTGAAGTTTGTGCAAAGAGATAATAATTGAATAGATAGAGGAAAACGTAGTGAGTGGTGAGGTTCCCTTTTAGTCATCATGGATATTGAACAGGGGGAACAAAATGGGGCTGCAGGAAGGCACTAAATCTTCTGACACCTAATGGAAAATGGTGTATCATTAAAGTAAAACTTTGATGAGGTCAAAGAAAGGTGGTTGGATTAGAGTGGATTGAAGGCCCACTTGGAGTCACGAAGACCTGTACTCTTATTGTAGGATCAAAGGCAAGTCTCCAAACCTCTCACTGACCCCAGCTCACACTTTGAGACTAGCTAATACATAGGAGCTGGCTATATGAAACAATACAGGCAATTTTCACATTTACTTTTATGTAAATCACAAATCAAGAGAGAGAAAGAAGTGACAAGGGGGAAGAGGAGGAGAAGGAAGAGGAGGAAGATGAGGAGGAGGAGGAAGAGAAGAAGAAGAAGAAAGGAGAAGAAGAAAAAGAAGAAGAGGAGGAGGAGGAGAGGAAGAAGAAGAAAAAAGAAGAGGAGGAGAAGGAAAAGAGGATGAAGAAAAAGAGAAGGATGAGGATGAAGAGGAAAAGAAAGAGCAGAAGTAGGGGAAGCAGGGAGAATGGAGAGAGAAAGGGACAGAGAAAAAGTAGGTTGAATTTTATATTAAAATTTTATATTTTATATCAATCTTATAAAAGTTATTAGAGGAAATAGGCAAGAATATAAATCATTATAACTTAGAAAGTAAGTACCACAGAGGATTAAGCAAACAAAAAGAGAACTTAGCTTATGATGAATTATCATTTTAAGGAGGCTAGTGATGATCTAATCCCATGTCCAGAAGAGGATAGAAGAATGGATTAAATGTATAGCAGGGAAGATTAAGGCTAGATATTAGGAAGAATTTCCTTCATTCATCAAGCCAGTCTTCACTGACTACCCTTAGAAAGTTCAAAATAAGTAGCAAGCAAGATCCCCAAAACCAGGATCATAGCTGGAGATGACTGAAGTCACAACTAAGGAATTTCACCATATACTTTCCCGTGTAACCTTGGCAAGTCACTTCATCTCTCTACTGCCCCTATTTTCTCCCTTATAACATGGGGAGATTGGACTATGTGATCTCTAAGGCCTCTTCCAACTCTAAATTTATGATCCTTTACATGACAGTATATGATTAAGTGCAAGAAAAAAACATAGAAAATGCAAGAATCTCAGAATTTTGGAGCTGGAAGACACTTTTGTTCAGTCATTTTTCAATCATGTCTCACCTGTCATGACTTCATTTGGAGTTTTCTTGGAAGTTTATCATTTTCTTCTCTAGATCACTTTATAGATAAGGAAACTGAGGCAATCAGGTTTACATGACTTGCCCAAGTTCACACAGCTGGTAGATGTCTGAGGCCAGATTAAACTCAGGAAGATGAGTCTTCCTGATTCCAGCCCCGGCACTCTATCCCCTGTGCCTCCTACTGCCCTGGAAGAGACCTTCCAGGTCACCACCCCGACCTTTCTCTTCAGCTTCCATGCAAAGAAACTAAGGCCCTAAGATATTCAATTGATGTATCTAAAGCTGCCTGACCAATAGAGCTTCATGGTCTGTTGTCTATGGTCTTATCACAGGAAATTGATTAGTGAGATTCATGGGATATGGAGCTAGAAGGAAGATCTAAACCTATGGTTTTATAGACGACGAAGTTAAAGAGCACAGAAGTTATGTGACTTGCCTAATGTGGTGTGGAACTGGAGCAGCAGATTGTGCTTCAAACCTAGGTCTTCTGACTTCCAGGCCAGAGCTGCTTCTGCTCCACCAAATTCCACAAAAACATCCCATCCCACCCCTGTGTCTTAGGGAATGATGTCTGCTGCCACCTGCTGTCATTATCAATAGCCTCAGGCCTTTCACCCCTTGGCTCTGTTTCCTGACAACTCTTGGGCTTGTACAGTTATGGAATCAACATAGTGGAATCAAAGCATTGCCCAAGAGAGCTGAATGTAGCTGAGGTTCAGCAGTAGGAATCTCTTGTAGGCCATGTTTTTATCTTTGATGGAAGAGTGATATGAGGGAAAATCATTGACTCTGGGGGTTCACATCCTGCCTCTTTCACCTGCTCCCTGTGTGACCTTAGGCAAATCCCTTAAACTCTTTGGGACTGTTTCATTATCTATAAAATTAAGGAGTTGACCTGGATGGTCTGTGAGATTACATGAAGATCCCATGAGCCAACAATGCGGAGTCATTCAAAAACAGTAGTAGAGTTAGTTAATGATGGAGGTAACCCAAGGAAATCAGAGTTTTGTGTGTGGCACAAAAACGAGAATCTTAGGTGATAGGGAGGGCAACATTAAAGCAGCTACGTCCTGAGCCAAGGTTAGGGATAAAGTCAAATGTAGTTAGAAGGAGGCTCTCCAGAAACCGCAGTGTGGTAAAAATAACTCAGCATTTGGAATTAGGAAGCCTGCATTTGAACCCACACTTTGATGGTTATTACCTATGTAACCGACCTTGGGTTAATCACTTAACCTCTCATTCTCAGAAGTTTGCAGACTTTAAAGCACAAGAGGAATATGAGTTATTATTATTATCTATAAAATGAGAGGGGTGGATCAAATGATCTCAGCTGTCCCTTTTGAGTCTAAATCCTGTGATTATAAGAACAGAAAAAATGCTTCTCCTTCAAATATCCCCATTCTGTTGATAACATTACCTTTCTCTTAGTCACTCAGGCTCAAAATCTCCTCACTGTACTGACTGGATTCCGAATATAAACACAATCCCACATTCCTTTAATCTAACTACAGTGATTATTGATGACATATACACTAGTACATTCACACTAAAGGGAAAAAATAGAAAGACTTTGTCAATTGTTTCATTGCCATGTGGGTTTCATTCGTGTTCTAATGCAGTGTGGTGAAGTGTTATGTGTAACTGTACCCTCCCCCTCCGAGGAAACTAGCCGAACCTGAATTACAAGCAAGACCTGGGAGGCCTGAAAGGGACTAAGAGTTAACACTATCTCCTATACCCAGGAGACCAATGGGATCTGAACACTGTGCAAATACACCACCTTAGGATCATGCAAAGCTCTGGCTATCGCTATTATCAGTAGCCAAGATGGAGAGTACAATGGATAGGCTGCTGAATTTGTGCCAGAGAAACTGGGTTTGAATTACATCAGTCATTTATTCCCTGAGGGACAGTGAACAAATTATTTAAGTTCTCTAGATCTACTTCCTCATCTCCAAAATGAGAGAGCTGACTTACTCGAACGTCCCTTCCAGTTCTGAACCTATGACCTTATGGTAGAGAAGGGTAAATGCAAGGGTTAGTAGGATTCTTTTGGTTTCAGAGACAAAGCACCAAGCGCTAGGAAAAGTGCTATGAGGAATTTAAGAGACCTGCAGATGGAGATTGGGGAGTGAGAAATATAGAAAAGGTTTCTTAAAAGATATGGCACTTGCATTTGACCTTGAAGGAAGGGAAGAATTCCACAGTGGAATTGGGTGAGGAGTCTATTCCAGGTATGGGGGACAGTGTTAGTAAGACTGTGCAGGACAAGGGGAGAATGGAGGAAGGTAAAAGAAGGCTACACAATTTATTAAATACTGACTATGTGTCAGGCACTGGTCTAAGTGAACAACAGTAACAGCCACAATAGCTTTCATATAATGTCTACTATGTGTCTGGTACTTTACAAATATTATCTTATTTAATCTTTACCACTGCCCTGGAAGTTAGGTTTTATTATGATTCCCATTTTACCACTGAGGAAACGGAAGCAGACAGAGGATAAATGACTTGCCCAGGGTCACACAGCTAGTAGCAAATATCTGAGGTTAGATTTAAACTCAGATCTTCCTTGCCCAAGTCCTGCATTCTACATCTATCCTGCCTATCTCCTGGAGTGTAAAATGGTCCAGTTTGTCTATAAAGGAAAGATTTATTGAAGAGGAGTATTATGGAGTAAACACTGGAAAGGCATGTTAGAGCTAGAAAATGGAGAGGATTGAATACTTGGATAAGAATTATATACATATATGCATATATATATATCTTTTTTCAGTAGGCAATAGAGAGTCATTGATAATTTGGGGTCAAAAGAGTAAGGAGGTATATTAGGAATATTTTGCTAACTGCATAATGTAAATAAATTGGAGAAAGTATAGAATGAAGGCCAAAAGATGAGTCAAGAGACTAGATATAAAGGCTCTGAATGAACTAGCTTGGTGACAGTGAAAGTCAAAAGGTCAGAAAAAATACAGATAACACTGATAACAAGTTTTGGTAACTGACTTGTGAAGGATGAAGTAGACAGGCAAGGTAAAAATAACGGAGGTTTTGAGCTTCCATGAATAATAGGAGGATAGTTGCACTTTCAAAAGAAATGAGAGGTTAAAGAGAAGAGGAAGGTTATGAAAGAGAAAGATGCCCATGAGCTTATTTCTGCACATATTGAATATAAGGCATTGGTGGAGATACTCAGTAAGCAACTGGAAATGGTGACCTTAAGACCTAGCGATTTTGGAGTCATTGGTGAAGAAATGACAACTGAAGCCAAGGGAGTAGATAAAAATGTTCAAAGGATAGGGGATATAAAGATAAAAGGAGAAGGCTAAAGACAGAAATAGGAAGGACACACATGGGTAAGGCATTGGAAGATAAGGAATCAGCAAAGACAGAGAAAGTGCAGTTACATAAGAGGAGAATCATGAAACTATGGTACCTTGAAAACAGAGGAAAGGAAGTATTAAGAAGAAGAAGAATGTTAATTAGCATCTACAAAGAATCCAAGAAAAATGAAGACTAAAAAAAAATCTATTTTATTGGATGATAGGTGATGTCAGTGGGAAGTGGGGTGGAGATGGACACCATATTGCAAAGGATCAAGAAGTGATTAGGAATGAGGAAGCTGAGACAGCTAAGGCACTCTACGCTTAAGCAGTGAGGGGGACAAAAGAGTGAAGATCATAATTTGAGGAAGTAGCATGACCAAGGGATGTACTCATAATTGTCAGAGAAGGTACAAAGAACAAAATAGCCCTCTATACCTTCTGGAAAAGAATGGGTATAGTGAATGAGGTTAAGTATGTGATACTAAACCATATAAAGTGAATTCATTTACAACCCAAGCAAATTCCCTAATAGATAACATTAGAATATTGTGCTATATTGAAATATTTCTTTACTTATGAATCAGTATTACTTTGGATCACTTCTGTTCTTATGTGGACATTGAAGGAAGGACCAGATTCTTGAGTGGAGATTTACTCCTTAATTAACTTTTTCTCTTTCCTAATATAGGATGGCTCCATTCCCTAGAACCCTCCTTCTTTCTTTTCTTGCTTTCAGTTGTTTTTATTTTTCACTCATGTCTGATGCTTTGTGACCTTATTTGGGGTTTTCTTGATAAAGATACTGGAGTGGTTGGTCGTTTCTTTCTCCAGATCATTTTACAGATGAGGAAAATGAAGCAAACAGAGTTAAGCTAGCAAGTGTCTGAGATTAGATTTGAACTCAGGAAGATGAGTCTTCTTGACTCCATACCTGGTACTCTATTCATTGTGCCACCTAGCTGCCCTATACCTTTTCTTATGTAATTAATTCCTTACCTACTCCTACATGTTACTGTAAGGACAATTCAAGCCATATATGTGTATGTGTGTGTGTGTGTGTGTGTGTGTGTGTGTGTTTCTGTTTAGTTATATATACTTGGAGGGAAAAGGGCAAGAAAAAGGCAACCTAGTGTACTGGAACATGAAACTGATCTTAAGGTCAAGAAGACTTGAGTTGAACTCCCACCTTTGACACATACTGGCTGTGGGACAACAGATAAGTCACTTAACTTCTCAGTGTCCCAGCCAACTCTCTAAGACTCCAGGTTGTCAGAGTTTCCCCATTGAAAGTTCCCTATACCAATAAAGTCATAGGTACCTAACCCCATCTATGGTAAGGGGTGGGGAGGCAGTGTCAAAAAAAAGCAATTTAATCCAACATCATGTTGACAAGTATCAATAAATCAATGTTTATTTGACAACATCAAACATCTAGCTGAATAACAAAAGTACCATCCAGTCAACCAGATATTTCTCATCTTCTGGATTTTGCTATCACGTCGATGATAACTTAGTTCAGTCTGAAGAGACAGTAAAATGTCATGTAAAAGTGTTGAATGGGAATCCAGGAAACCTGAGTTAAAATACCACCTGAAAAAATTACTGGCTTTGTGAACAAGTCACATAACTTATCGGAACCTCAACTTCCTTATCTAAGAAATAGGTCATAGTTGTATAGGGCTTCATAAGGCTGTTATGAAGTACTTAGTCAACCGTGAAGTGACAAAATGCCCTACAATTGTGAATTCAGATTATTGCATGTGTTAGAGCCACAACACATTTAAATTTTCATTCAAAATCCATGTTTACTTTTTTAAGTGTTTAATTTCTATACAACTAGATTTTTACATGACTAGAAACTATGAAACTATACAAGCAAAATAAAAAAATTGATGGAGGGAAGTTTGTGAGCCCAAACTATTACTAGGAGTGTTACTAGAAGAACTCTCATAGAACGTGGATTCAGTTTGCATCTAGCCAGCAGTTGCCACTGGAAACAAGTGCTAGGAAAGTCAATCTCCGTCTCTGTCTCTCTGTCTCTCCTCACACACACTTTTTGTCTCTCTCCATATCACTCTCTATACACACATACACATAAACTAAAAATATGTACACAAATAAACATATATGTGTTTGCATATATATGAATATGCAAATATGCTTTTGTCTATATCTGTGTGTGTGTGTGTGTGTGTGTGTGCGTGCATGAGTATCTATCCATTTGATTGGGGGAGGAAATGTTTTGGCTTTACTTTGTATCTCAATCACTTAGTATAATGTTTTGCCTGGCTCACAGTAAGTGCTTAATAATTGCTTGTTGATAGATGAGGAGGAATGAGGCTCAATTTGCTTTTTTTTTCTTTTTTCATGGGGGACATGAAAGAACTTGTTTTTTAATTTGCTTTTTAAAAATAGCATTTTATTTTCCCCAATTATATGTCAGCATTTTTTCAGCATTTTTATAAGATTTTGAAATTCAAATCCCTCTCCCTCTCTCCTCTCCCTCCTTCAAAAATGGTAGGCAATTTGATATAGTTTATACATGTGCTACCATGTAAAAATATTTCCATATTAGTCATAGTTGTGAAACAATAAGTAGATCAAAAGGACAAAAAAAAAAAAGAAACATGAGAAAGAATAAAGTAAGTGGGGAAAAAGTATGCTTCGATCTGTGTTCAGAGTCCATCAATTGTTAATCTGGATGTGTAAAGCATTTTCCTTTGTACTTGTCTTGGAATATTGCCTTGCTGAGAAGAGCTGAGTCATTCATAGCTAATCATCACACACTGTTGCTGATATTATATGCAATGTTTTCCTGGTTCTCCTCATTTCACTCTGTATCAGTTCATACAAGTTTTCCCAGGTTCTTCTGAAAACTGCCTATTCCTCATTTCTTATTGCACAGTAGTATTCCATTACATTTATAAACCACAGTTTGTTCAGCTGTTCCCCAATTGATGGGCATGCCCTCAATTTCTAATATTTTGCCATCATGAAAATGGTTGCTATTAATATTTTTGCACGTCAGTCCTTTTCCATTTTTTATGATCCCTTTGGGATACAGACCTAGTAGTGGCATTGCTGGATAAAAGGGTATCCATGATTTGATTGCCCTTTGGGCTTAAGGAACTGATTTCTAATCTAACCTTTGTCAATAATTCTCTGTTTGACATTGACCCCTGGGCCTCACTTTCTGGTGGCATTGTGGATGAAATGCTTGGTCTAGATTCAGGAAGAAATAAATTCAAATCTGAGCTTAGACACTTATTATGTAACCCTAAGCAAGTCATTTATCTGCCTGACTCAGTTATCCCATCAATTAAATGGGCATGATAATAATAGTACCTACCTCCCACAGTTGGTATAAGGATAAAATGAAATAATATTTGAAAAGTGCTTTGCAAGTCTTAACACAGTATTTAAATGTTTTATTTAGTCATTTAAGTTGTATCCAACTCTTTGTGACCCCATTCAGGGTTTTCTTTGCAAAGATACTGGCGTGGTTTGCTGTGTCCTTCTCCAGTTTACTTTCCAAATGAAGAAACTGAAGCAAACAGCGTTAAGTGAATTGCCCAGGTTCACACAGCTAGTAAGTGTCTGGGACTGGATTTGAACTCAGGTCTTTCTGACCCAGACCAGGCATTCTATCCACTGTGCCATTTAAATGCTAGTCATTATGATTTATTTGTTGAATGGGAACAATAATACATACCCATTGTTCCTTATAGGACTACAAAGAAGCTAAAATGAGATAATACATGGATATTTTTTCTGACTTTAAAAAAACACTACACAAATTCAAGGTGTGTGTGCGTATGTGTGAATGTGTGTTGTGCATGTGTGTATATGTAACACAGAGGTGAAGTAAGTATGTAATAAATATATTTTCAATGTAATTGAACTAGAAACTTTGGGAAAGTACATGGAGATTGATCATGGCTAAATCAATAACGCTGAACAATGAGACAGTTCCTAAAAGTAGAATGATCTAGAATCGTAGATAGTGAGCTCCCTGTCATTATAGCTCTGGATCATTACTTGTTGGGAATGTTGAGAAGGAGGCTCCTTTTCAGGTAAGAATTGGACTAGATCATTTCTATAGTCCCTTCTGACTCTGAGCTTCTGTGATTCTAATGAATTTAAAAGGTGGTTTAGGAATAGCTAAAACCTATAGGGAGTGACTCCACCAGCTGGGCAGGTATGAATTATGTCACATGAAAGAATAATTTCTTAATCTGAAATACCCATAAATCACATTGTTGAGTGACTATCAGAGTTTTGGACACCAAACTGTTGGGAAATCTGAACCTGTGTGCCAGTAGGAACTTGTCTTTGAGATAGAATTCAGAGTAAGTTAAAGATTTTTTTTTTCTAATCGTTCAAGTCTAGAGATAAAAACCAGGGTTGGATTAATGTTAGATTAATTAATTAGATAATGAGGATAATCAATCATTATGATTGCGATTAACATGTGATTGAGCTAAACCTAGTGAGAAAGGTACCAATTTGTAATGAAGTTCCTTTTAAAAGTTCATTCTCTAGGTATCTTAAAATTGAATTTTGCTAATATTAGATTTTATCTATCTGTCTGTATGTATTTCTATTTTATTAGAATTTTCAAGCCTGGCTTCAGTATCTTGGAAAGCAAGTACCTGTTAATTCAGATTATGGAAGGAAGGTACCTCTTGTCCCTTGGTTGAGGTGTACCCTAATTGCAGGAAAACTACTTAAGGAATTCAAACTCCTTAATGCTGATCTTGCAAACTTAAAGTTATAAAGGGAGACACATGTCCCAACCGTGTGTTAGACTGTAAATTTATTGGAGGCAGTTCTGTTTAATTATGGTAAAGACAATGCCTTGAGTCATTTTCTTGGTCACCTGTGCTAAATGCTCTGGGACTGGAAAGAGGCAAGTCATTAAACGCTGGAATGGGTATTTTTACAGACTTTTTCCCTGATCAGTAAGTTGTTTTCCAGTAATGATGTATTTGCAAACTACTTCCATGTAACAACTTCATTGGCCATTTAAGGAAGTTAACATTTAATGAAAGTTTCAGTGGCCATACCAATATTACCATCATTGATGACAACTGGGCTAAAAAGTCCACATTGGACGGGTGTGCTTCATGTAAAGAAATCCCAATACATGAAAATTCCAAGTAATGAGATATAAATTAAATGATGATTATATAGGGTATCCCAAAAGACAGCGCATTTTAAGCTATTAAAGCAGAAAACTTTTGGGATACCTCATATTTATATTATAAAGGATATGTCCCCTTAGGTTACAGCGCAGGAATTACAGGCATGTACCACTATGCTCATACTTTCTCCAGGTTAGTGTGTTAGAGAGAGGTGACATGGTGAATAGAATACTAGCCTAGAAATTAGGAAGATCTGAATTCACATCTGACCCCAGACACTTACTATCTCTGTGACCCTGGATTTAACCTCGGTTTGTCTCAGTTTCTTCATCTGTAAAATGGGGGTAACAATAGCACCTATCTCACAGGGCTATTGTGAGAATCAAATGAGATGATATTTGTAAAAATGCTTAGTACACTGCTTGGCACAGGGTAGGTTCTATATAAAACAATGTTGGCTATTTTTATCATTACTTATACTAGGTGTATAGGTAACTATCTTGGGGGCTAGATGGATGTCCTTTCAGTCCCAGGATTATGAATTTTCAGTTCTATATCCCACATTTAAAAGAAAAATGCTGAAAAACTGGAAAGCATCCCAAGAGAATAAACAGAACAGCCAGGAGAAAAGGCTCGGTTCTATGTCCTATGGAGATCAATTGAAGAAACCAGGGATAAATTAGTCCAAAGTAGAAAAGACTCAGGAGGGCCATGGCAGCTCTTTTCAAGTATTCGAGGGGCTGTCATGTGGAAAGGGATTAGACTTTCAGAGAACAGAACCAGGGGCAGTGGGCTGAAAGGACACCGAGGCAAATTTATGCTGATGACAAGAAAGCTTCCTAACCCTTAGAAATATTCATATATGGAGTAGGCTACCTCCAAGGTAATAGGTTCCCCTTGGTTCTTTTAAGAAAAACTGGATGACCACTTACCAGATCTGTAAGGTGGGGATTGCTTTTTTGGTTCTGAGTTGGACTAGATGGTCTCTGAGGTCCAATTTTAAAAATTCTATGATTCATTCTTCTGGAGCTGAGAACTTTGCAGCCAGTATTCTGACAGAGACAGTGATGGTGATGAAAATGACAATGAAGAAAATGGAAGAGGAGGAGAAGGAGGACAAAGAAGAAGAAGAGGAGGAGGAGAGTTAAAACTTCAAATTACATAGTCAATTTGAAAAGATATATATAATAGATAAATAATAAAATTAAAATTGATAAGAATAAACTAAAATCCTGAAGTTAGATATTTTTAGAGTGCCCATGTAAATGGGAAGACCAACTTAAAAAAACATTTTGTATGAAAAAAAAACCCTTGGAGTTTTGTTTGACTAAAAACTCAATATATATGCCAATGAGGTAACTGGGCTGCAATTTTTTAAAATGTCCATGTGATCTTAGTATCCAGTAGACTGTAAGCTCTTTGAGAGAAAGGATTGTTTCATTAAAAAAAAAAATCTTATCTCAAGCACCTAGCACATCCTTCTGTTTGTCATATGAGGAAAGGTCAAAGAAAGTGGCATTGTTTAGGCTAGATAAGAAATATTTGGGGACTGAAATGATGGCTATTTCCAAGTGTTTGAAGAGCCATCATGTGGAAGAGAGGATCCAGACTTTTTTCTGTGTGATTCAAAAGGATCAAACAAGAAATAGGAAATTTACTTGGGAGGAGGTAGTATTTTAATTTAATAAAAAAAAACTTTTTAATGAATAGAGCTATCTAAAAATAGAGTAGAATGA
Source organism: Notamacropus eugenii (assembly GCF_028372415.1). Taxonomy (NCBI): domain Eukaryota; kingdom Metazoa; phylum Chordata; class Mammalia; order Diprotodontia; family Macropodidae; genus Notamacropus; species Notamacropus eugenii. The sequence goes on along the minus strand of NC_092876.1, from coordinate 332,845,402 downwards.
GTTTTCTATCACTGAAATGATTTAAGTATACAATGGATAACTGTCAAAAAATGTTGCAGAGAAGATTACAGCACTAGGTAGTCTAAATGATCTCTATGGTTTTTGTTGTTTTCTTTTTCTTTTTTTGTTGTCTTGTTGTTATTTTCTCCAGTTCTAAGAATTTATATATCATTACCCAAGATAGTGACAGATAAGAAGTACGATTAACACTCACAGTACCATTTGATACTTTTCAAATGAATATTTTCAATCACTGCTTAATTGAATTATGGTTTTATCTAAGATTGAGTATTACTAACTTACATTGAGTCTTTTGGGAGTCAAAACCTTCTTGGACATACGTATACACATATACATACATACACATATATATACATATACATATATGTAAAAGATGCTAGCAGTCCATTTCCTTCCAACCTATGATTTTACTTCTAGTGAGAGACGTAATAACTTCCAACTTAATAAAGGGGAGGTGACTTCTTCCCAGAATTCTGACAAGTTACATAACTGCTAAGAGTTAAAGAGAAAACAAAAAAAGTGATAGAATGCATATCTATGTTTGCCTCTATAGTACTCAGTGATTGTTTTTTCTCCTCAACAGATTAAGGTTATTCTCCACTAAACAATCCTTTGACTTTTGAAACTAGAGTTGTTTTAAATTTTATATTGAATGGTCATTTAACTATCATCCACATAAGATCAGATACCAAACTACTCTCTGCAGTTATGAAGTAGGCAAACATAACACAGTAACACCTTCAAATAGTGCACAGCATCCTCTTTAAGCAGAAACAAAATGTTGGTTTTTCCTGTGGCTGACTTCACTGCAATTGTGTTGAATCCCTTTCAATCAAATGCTTGAATATTGCCCAGAATCATTTATTCAGAGGACTACAATACCTGGAAATAATAGCAATGATCCTGGACAGTCCTGGTTCAGTCTCTTCTAAGATGAACCATAGTACCAATCAAGACGAAAGTGACTGTTGCATGTCTATTATTCAGTTGGAATGCAAATCAAAAAGCAAATGTGATGAATAAAATTAATATTTTGAAATTGCATTTGGTTACAGGAACTTTATATAATAGCAGAGGTAGGGAATTTATTTTGGTTTTTCTTCTGTGTGTTTAATAGGAACAGATGAAAGATATGACAGTGTACTTTTAATGAGTATTTCGATCTTTGTCACCTTAATTTAAATTCTACTTAGAATCTTATAATTCTTAGTAAGTTACCTTCCCTTGCCCTCCAAAAGACTGAAAAGGAAGAGGATGGTAACTGAATTCTTCCCATTGCAGGAGAATTTGGAGAAGTGTACAAAGGACGTCTGAAATTGCCAGGAAAGAGGGAGATCTATGTGGCCATCAAGACGCTGAAGGCAGGGTACTCAGAAAAGCAGCGCCGGGACTTCCTGAGTGAGGCCAGCATCATGGGGCAGTTTGACCACCCAAATATAATCCGGCTGGAAGGGGTGGTGACCAAAAGCCGTCCTGTCATGATCATCACAGAATTTATGGAGAATGGAGCATTGGACTCTTTCCTCAGGGTAAGAATAAGCTTAAAGTCTGTTCTGGCAAAGACAGAAGAGACTGGGGTAAATCACTAACAATCATGTGACTGGAAAATGGATGTGCTCTGGGTAGCCTTGTTCTAAGATTAAGAACAATGATGGAAAGGAGGAGAATGGGGCTAAGGCTATGTAAATGCTAACATTTGTAGAGTGTTTTAAGTTTTGCAAAATGTTTTACAAATATTATCTCTTCTGCTCCTTGTAACAAGCCTTAGGAGGTAGGATCTATTATCTTCATTTTACAGATGAGGAAAACAGGCTGATGGAGGTTAAAGTGACTTGCCCAGGGTCACATAGCTAGTTACACAGAGACACACAGTATCTGAAGCAGGACTGGAAATCAGGGCCAGCACTTTTATCTCCTGCACCACCTCACTGCATAGATGTCTTTTTTTATCATGCAAGGGAAAGGTCCAGTGGGCAGTGAAAGAAAATCCAGTGAGAGGATAGCAAAGCCTTAGTAAAATAAAATGAACTAAATTAGAAGGAAAGTAACAGAGGAAAACAGAATGTTGAAACACACACAGTCCTCTTTAAGATGATGCAGCTTTGCTTGAAGAATTAAAGAATCCATTTTCTAGATGTTCCTCATAGGAAATGTAGGAAGTTTCATCAAGATTTCTAAATTGTGTCCACTGAATTTATACTCGACACTATTGTAGACTTGTTCTCCGGCAGCTTAGTAAGCTACCATGAGAAGCTGGCCTATCTCCCAGAGCAACTCCAGGATAGTGGATTGGTAATATCAGAATAGGTTACTATTGGAGGTATAAAACATGATCTATGCTTCACAGTCATAGCACAGTGGATAGAGAATTCAGCCAATTAATAGCTATGGGACCATGAGCAAGTCACTTAAGAACCATCACCTGAGCTCTGGAGTTCTGAGCTGCAGTAGGGCTTAAACCAAAATAAGAATGGTCCCAATTTGGTGAGCTCCCTGAAGGAGGGGGCCACCAGACTGCTGAAGGAGGAAGAAACTGGTTGGTCCAAGTCAGAAGCAGAGGTGGTTAAACAAACAAACAAACCACAAAGACAAAAAAGCAGTGGAATTGGGCTGTGAGTAGCCTTTGCACTTCTAGGTGGGTGAAATAAAATGACCTAGTTTAAAAAAAATATCAAGCACTGTTCCCTTATCTGGAGTATTGTCTTTCTTTCTAAAGTGGTGTGTCAACTTCTGTCATAAGGAGAGAGTCTCAAAAACAAGGAAAGGAAGGAAGGAAAGAAGGAAGGAAGGAAGGAAGGAAGGAAGGAAGGAAGGAAGGAAGGAAGGAAGGAAGGAAGGAAGGAAGGAAGGAAGGAAGGAAGGAAGGAAGGAAGAAAGGAAGGAAGGAAGGAAGGTAGGAAGGAAGGAAGGAAAGAAGAAAGGATGATAACAGGACCTATCTCCGAGGGTTTTTGTGAGAACCAAATGAGATAACAGACTTGTTTGCAAACTTTAAAATGTTATAAATTTAGTTATAATGATTACTCTTATTATTGATGTTTAATATAATCCTATATGTCCATAAAATGCTTTATACATAATCTCATTTTATTTTTAGGACACTCATCTGAGAAAGGTAGTACAATATTACTAACTCCACCTTTACAGATGCGGAAACCAAAACTCAGAGGGGTTTTATGGCTCCTCCCCTCTGGCCTTTGGAATCTCTAATTTCCCTCAAGACTCAGTCAAAGTGCTACCTGAGTATCTCATCTGCCCTAATGCCCCAAGCTACTACAACCCTCCATCCCTAATTACATTGTACCTATTATTTACATACTTAGAAATATGGTCCCAATAGGTAATAAATACTCCAAGGGAATAGATCGCTTCATTTATATCATTGAATTTCCAGCAGCTAACTACTGGCTTGCCCACCACTGGCCCCTAAGACATGCTTATTGAGGCAGCTAGGTGGTGCAGTAGGTAGAGCAGTGTCCCTGGAGTCAGGAATATCTGAGTTCAAATTTGATCTCAGACACTTATTAGCTGTGTGACCCTGGGCAAGTTATTTAATCCTGATTGCCTCTAAAACAACACAAACAAAAACCAAACCCAAGACACACTCATTAATTGACTTACTCCTTAACAGCAGAGCAACTAGTTAAGATCTTGTAAGTCTAACATTCCTTCATTGATATCACAAAAGACTTCCTGCTGGGATGTGATTCCAGAACATGGAGAATGCTAACAATTCAGTAGGTCTAAATCAGAAACTTTGCAAATGGCTATGAATGGCTCTATGTAGACAACTGTGACCCCGAAGCAGGGGTATGCGTGTTTGAAACAATTTCGACCAATACATAAGAGCTGATTGTTAATTTCATTATTAGTATTCCTACCCTGGAAATTGACAGCTACCACAAATTAGAACTTGGTTGATCGTTTTGTGGAATTTCTAGACTCAAGAAAGTGTTAATAATGCAGATTAAATTTAAAAGTTAATTTCAAAGTAAACTTAAAGTGGGTACATTTTATTTCTTCCCTCTGGAAAAGACCATAGTTGTAAATCAGCCTGCAGCAGCCAACTTTATAGGATCAAAATTTGACCAAACTAACCACAACAACAGAAAATGACAAAAAACAAAGTTGTCTTTGCATTTTGCTCCACAGGCAGGATACTGTCTAATGAAGCACTGATGGATAAAGAGAGAGAAAAATTAATCTAGGAGACTGGCCAGTCCTCTGCAGGGTTGAAAGAGAATTATCTGTTCTCAGCAGCTGAAACTCCATGGAGTAACCATGGTCTAACAACCTATGGTTTGATAAATGGTCCTTGTACAAAAGATTCCATCCCCACCTCTGTGCATTTTAATGTGTCTCCATGTTTGCAACGGATTCTCTTTTCTCCTCCACACTGTAGAAGTCATTGCTCTCTTCAAAACACAGATTAGACATCACCTCCCTTCCTGACACACACTCCCAACTCCAGTTAACACAACCTGTGAGTAGTCGAAGCTGCCTGAATGGGGACCCAGCCAGTTGGGTAACTCTGCTGGTCCTCTCCCTCTCTCTCTCTTTTCCAAAAGAAGGTAAATTTTGATGGCTAGAAGTTATGGCTAAAACTCCAGTTAACTTGGGATTTACTTGTTGAGGACTAGGATGGAGTGTTGTTGGCAAGTTCAGGATAGACCTTTGGGAAACCTGTTCTTTGTGACTGTGTTCATTATCATCCAGAATGGCTCTCCAGGCTCTCTCTGTGAGATAAACAAGAGAACTATAGAATATAAGGGATATGTAAAATAGATGCCCATTAGGTTAACATTCTTTAAGACAATAAGACTGGCCAAATTACTAGGATGGGAGATGAGTAAATTGTCAGGTAGACTTGCAGTTTCTGTCTTTAAATACCCTGACCCTCAAATCAATAAATGGAGTTGCCCTACCTTCTCTCACCTGCCTGTGTGTCTTTCTTCTTCACCGCTGTCACCAAGGCATGTTGGGACACAGGCCATCCACCACATTTACTGGCTACATTCCTTCCTTCCTTCCTTCCTTCCTTCCTTCCTTCCTTCCTTCCTTCCTTCCTTCCTTCCTTCCTTCCTTCCTTTCTTTCATCTTTCTCTTTTTTCAAAGACCAGCCCTTAAACCCATTTCATTCTGTAACTCACTCACCTTCTTAAAATTATTTTATATCGCTTGCATTTACTTGTATGCAGTTTCTGGTTACCTGTGTAGAAGGTAAGCTCCTTGAGGACAGGAACTGGTTCATTTTTTTTCTAATACCTAGCATAGTGCCTTAAACATGGTAGGCATTTATTAAATTTTTGCTGAATTGAATGAAATCAGATCGTGGCTGGCACACCTAAACAGGATTAGGAATAATAAAGTCCTAAACTGGAGTCATGCAATCCACTAACACTGAACAAATCCTCATTGCTATGCAAGTCCACTGGGCTAGTGAATGGACACCAGCAGAATCCCCAAGTAGCTGCAGGTTGGGAAAAGAGAACATTCTAAGGACATCCTTTCACTTCCAACTGAGTGACATCACTGTGGTCTGCTGGAAAATATAAGCAGCATACAAGCTTTCCTGCCTCACAGTTATGAGGAATGGAAGAGATCTTTAGGAGAAAACACTTCAGAATGATCATAAGGCCACCCCAGCAATCACAGATAACAAAACAGAACCAAACAACACCACTACCAACCACTGCAGCTATAAATCAAAGCATAGTCCGCCACTAGGAATATTGTGGGCCACCTCACTTGCCTTTTCAGCCAGTTCCTCATGCGTAGTAAGCACTTGTTCTCAGATGTGCCCTATATGTGTGAAATAGGTCTTTCTGTACATTGTTTAGTAACCTGAACTTGAGTAAATGATATTCATTTCTTCTCTGGCACACAATGAGAGAAGGCAGTACATAAAAGCACACCTAAAGACCTACCCATTTTGTTTCTTTCATGAATAGAAGGCAATTTGGGAAGACAAAACCCTCTTGGAAACTGTTTTATGAGTCCTTCCCTAATCAATTACTTTTGGTTGGGATTTTATTATACTTTTCCAGAAAACATGAACATGAACTGGAGACTATCTAACAGATTCCCTACAAGGAGCAAGCCCCAGGGAACCATTCTCATTCTCATTTCTGCCAGAAAAAAAGATGTGAAAACAAAACAATGTTCACTTTAGGCTCTGGGACAGGGAGACATTTTTAACCTTTTTTTCCCTCTATGTAAAAGTGAGGCCCAATTAATAATAGTGGGAGATCCAAGAGCTAGATGGAAGCAGAGAAAAACAGAGGACAAAGTACTGTAAGGAAAGAAAAGAGAGAGTCCAAGTAAGAGGATAAAACTAAACAAATTAGGAAAGAAATAGAATATCTCTCACTTTTTCTTTTCAGAGAATGAAGGCAAGCAATCTATAAGTGCAATTTCAGTCTTAATATCAAACCCTGGAGTATACCAACATTAATTGATATATCTAGGGCTTGATAAAATTGAAAAGTAGGTCATCAGTTCAGTTCTATGGGGCCCATCTTTTGAGCAGAAGGATAAATTTGGGATCACATTTCAGAGCAATATGAAAAAGGGTTAGTTCTTCAGTTACATATCTTCCTTCTAGTTCCTGATTTTCTCTTAAATTTATTTTCACTGAGAGGCAGCAGTGGTTTTAAGTTCAACTTAGCTTTCTGGTATCCCTATATACCCAATTATTCACTCAATACATCAGAAATAATCCTTCTCTTTTTCCTCTTTTGTGTGGGGGGCACTCAACTTTCATTCTTATTTTCTAGAAAAATTACGAAAACAAAATTATTTGACTGTACTTTAAAATGGTTTATTTTGCTTTCCCAAAATATCCATGCTTGGATCATGTGGAGAATAGATGCGTATTTACATTTACTTTCTGGAACTCCATCCATGACTTTTAATATGGCATCCCTCCCATAATCATAGGACCAGTCTCCAAATATTCTTGAGCAATGGCCCAAAGATGATTGGTAGATGCCGCAGTGTCTTGATGGGCAACATCTCTGTCTCATTGTCAATTAATGTCACATTTTCAAAGAGAGGTAGGACTGAATGGATCTCTATGACTTATCTAGTCAAGATAAAATAGAAAGATCCCCACAGTAAACCAAGATATCTCATTTCCCTGTGAGAAAGAAAAATCCACTGAATGGCATACCATAAGAACTCTACTCTTGGACTTGCCAGTAACTAGCTGTATTTCCTGGGATGAGTCATAGCTTCTCTGGCCTCATTTTCTTTATCTATACAATGATGGAGATAGATTAGATGGTATCTAAGCCTCTTTCAGTTCTAATAGTTCATGGTGCTTTTTCCCTAAACAAATTAAAATGAGTTCCATGTTTCCAAATGTATTTGAATAGGAATCTAAAAAATCTGTATCATTTCTATCTAGGATAGAATCAGAAAGTAACTCCAATCCAAGTGTAGAATAGTAATTTCACTTTAAAAACTGTTAACCATAGGGAAGAAAATTCAGGTTACATATTGCTCAGATGCATATATCCATCCATCCAACCATCCACCCATCCATCCATCCAAGTATTTATTTACATTATTAAGTGTTCAACCATTCTAGATCCTTTCCCAAAGTAAAATGCAGGAACATAATCATCCATTCAACTGAATTTCAATTCGGAATTTTTGACTTATTTATCTTTTTTTTAAACTGTTGCTAGCAGTTTGGGAAGTTTGTTATACATTAGTAAAATCAACATGTAGTAGTTAACAAGTTCGTTTTTCTTGTATATATGTCTTCTCTCCCCTAATAAAGTATAAGAAGCACAGGGACATGATAACATCACATTTTTCTTTAATAGCTTTCGAAATACCAAAAATAGTGTTCAATAAATATATTCTGGCTACTTCATTGTTTATGGATTGACTCAAGAGCCAGAATCTTATAGACATACATGCCCTCATTTCACACAATACTGAATGGCCTGACACAGGAAGGTTATAGATTCCAATCTGTTGAGGTCAGGATACACTTTCATCTCAGGAAAGAGGAACCATGAAGTTTTAGAGGCCAGAGCTTCACTTGAGAATGTCCTGCCCCATCAATTCCATTTTGACAGGCCTCTCTGGGGAATTCTTCCAATAAACCTGTGCCTTTTGCAGAGGAGAAGTTCCTTGCAACTTCAGGGTCACTCTTGTATGTCCTCAGTCCATCTCATCTTGTGTCTGAAGCAATACGAAGGAGTGCTTTTCTGTTTGACAATCTAACCTTTGCTGGCCCCAGAAACCATATGAGAAACTGATTTTAATTCAGGAAAAGAAAGAAAATAGAAAGGAATTCTCCAAAGGTTCAAGAGCTGTTATCCTAGGATAAAGTAGTTAGATGCAGAGACATGGCAAATATGGTTGGATATGTCTGCAAAAATGGACCTTTACAAAGCTGTTAAAATTTTAAAAACAATTAAGATCCCCCAAAAGTTCACACAAGGCAATTCCCTGGGTCATTTCAACCATATATTGTCTGCTGCCACAGGAAGCAAGGGAAACACTGAATCAGAACCAGTCATTCATTCAAACATTCAGAATTAAGAGGCTACTATGGTAAGTGCTATCTGTTTGTCCTTCATTTTTGAAGACCATGACATCAGAGAAATGATGAAATGACTTGCACTTGACTTTGATTTGAGTGAGGGAGGGCTGTGCAAGGTCACCATTCTCACTTTCCCCTCCTGAGTCATCTGGATCCAGTGACCAGATATTCATCAGGATGCAGAGAAACCTTGGCCTGTTCAGGCACTCAGAAGGAGGTAACACCCATTCAGTGAATAGGTCTCTTTCAGAAATAATCAGGGAAAGACCCCTTTAATGAGCAAAAGAAAAAAAAATAAGTAAATCAAGCTTGGAGGGAAAGAGCAACAGTTACTATTGATAATCACTCTAAAGCCAAAAAGGTCCTAAAAAGAGCCAGTAAGTGGAGGTTGGGCCAATTGTGCAATGTATGGACTTCAGAGTGCACTGGGTTCAAGGAACTGTTACAACAGAGAAGAAAAGAAGGTGACTGCCCTCAAGGACTTTACAACTGAATGAGAGGAGGGAATAAACTATACAAATGAATATAATGCATGGTAGAATCTGATAATTATAAAACAAGGAATACACTTAGCCACAAGAGCTAATGAGAGACATTACTTCCAGATGGGTAAGCTTGAAGTTGAAGTAGAAAATTAATTTTTATCATATGGGGAAGCATTGAAAATCAGGCTTTCTGGTTCATTTTTCATCCAATTGAATGACAACTTCCCCCATCTTTTTACAATGAAGAGACAATTAAAAATATGGACTAGTTGAAGATATGTGACATAAACCTAAGTTGAGAAGGAATGTCTTTAAAATTTGCATTGGGGAAAAAAATCTGAACAGAAGGAATGAGTATGCACCAATAAGTAATAATCTAATAATTGTATTTTTCATTTATAGAATATATTCTGAAACAAAGGATTTTCAAATTCATCATTTTATTTGCCCTCATATATATATATTTTTAATTTAAAGAAAAAGTCTTAAATGACACCAATGCAATATTTTTGGTGTTGTTCAGTATGTCCAAATCTTTGTGATTCTATTGGACTTTTCTTGGCTAAGATAATATAGTGGCTTGCCAACACCTTCTCCAGCTCATTTGACAGATGAGGAAACTAAGATAAGTGACCTGCCCAGAGTCACACTGCTAAGTATCGAAAGCCAGATTTGAACTCAGTACTTCTTGATTCCTGGCTCAGTGTCCTCTCCACTGTACCAACTAGCTGCCTGATAATAAATATCCACACTCACTTCATCCTTTATAATTTAAGGTAGATAGGTAATAGGATCTGGACCTATGATTTCATTGGTAGTGGAAATTCCTAAGTAGGAAAAATTCCTTCACCAATGGGAACAAGCATATTTTCTGTAAATTGCAGTCTTAGAGAATTTCTTGAGAGTACAAGCAGCAGCTTACCCCAGTCCATGAAGTCAGTAAGGTGTCAGAGGCAGGAGGACTCATCTTTACCTATTATGCCATTCAAGGTAAATATTATTCTGCCCTTTTTACACCTGAGGAAAATGAGGCAAAGAGGTAAAGAGTTGGACCTCTGGTCATATAATCAATGGCAGAACTAGGATCAGAATTCAAGTTTCCTTATTCCATTGAGGTCCTTTCACTGACTGGATTCTGTTGCTGTCTTATAGCATGACCATGGGGAGAAGATAAGAAACATGATGGTGGTATCCATAGAGTGTGTGTGCGAGGGGACAATGGTGATTTCCTTTTGTTCCTCTTTGAAGATGGACAACAACCAAAGTGTGAGGGGAAGAATAGGTGCTACATTTCTATCAATTTACCTTATTCATTGACCACTATGTAAAGAGTGGGTACAAGAGGCAGTGGGGAGATGTGACACAAATGGAATTTGTGGAAATGGAAAGAGTCTCTGTGCTTAAAATCTCTCCCTATGCCAGTCCTTCCCCTATTTAGTAATCAAATGGATCTTCTTAAAGCACAGTTCTAACCATGTCACTCACCTGTGGCTCTCTATCACCTTTATGGTCAAATATAAAATTTACTTTTTATTCAAAGTCCTTTCTAATCTAGCCTCAACTTCCCACCTGTCCAGTCTTCTTACATCCTATACCCCACCCTTTTGTATTCTGAAATGCAGTAATATCCGCCTTTTTGTGGTTCCACCATCTCCCTACTCTGGGCATTTACTCTGACTGTTCCCCATGGCTGGAAGACTGACCCTCCTCATCTTCACGTTCTGGCTTCTTTCAGATCCTATCTAAAACCCCACCTTCAGGATTCCCTATATTCCTGATTTCCTGATTCCCCTCAATGCTAGAGCTTTCCGTCTTTTGATTATTTCCAATTTCTCCTTCATGTATCTTGTTTATACATAGCTGTTTGCATGTTGCTTCCACCATGAGACTATGAGCTCCTTGAGGGCAGAGACTGCTACTTTGGAATGTTTTTTACCTTTCTTTGAATCCCCAGCTCACAGTCATTTTTAATAAATATCTATCAACTAATTTTTTAAAAAGCATAGAATATAATATGAAGAAATAATAGACACATAAAAAGAGATAACAACTAATCTATGTAGCAGTGAAGAAATCAGAAGCTCTGGAATGAGATGACCAGAACGTGAGTCCTTAACTATACTACTTGTTATCTGTGTGACCTCAGGCAAATTATTTAACCCCCCCACTCCTTTCCTTCCTCATTTAAAAAATGAAGAGGTGGCACTAAATGATCTCCCAGGTTCTTCAGCTCTAAATGGATGATCCATCAATATAATGTCACTGAGTCCATATTCACTGAGTGACACATCTTGCCTGGGCCATATTAGTCAAGGAAGACATGGTGGGGGAGAGATACTTTGGTTTGAAAAGCAGAATATTCCAGATAAAGAGAACAACATGAGGGGAGTCGTAAAGAAAGGGATAAGCAAATTATATCAAAGGGAGAGTTAATGGAGGCAGCATTGGATTGTGGGACATGTGTTGGATCTGGATTCAAGAAAGAAACTATGGATACACAGCCTTCTGCTACTAACTGGGTAAGTCAATTCATCTCTTTGAACCTGTTTTCTCATCTTCAGAATGAATCTAATAATATCTACCTGTTGCTGTTACAAGGATCAAATGAGATCATTTTCATCTATCTTAAAGCGCTCTATAAAGATCACCAATTTCTTTGGCCTTAAGGGAGAGTTTGAAATAAGGAGAAATGGAAATAAGGACTTTACAGTTTCTAATTTGTTTCTTTTTATTCTTTTTGTTATGATGATCTAAGTACTTTTTTAAATGTTTAATTACAGCAAAATGATGGGCAGTTCACAGTGATCCAGCTGGTGGGGATGCTCAGGGGTATTGCTGCTGGTATGAAGTATCTATCAGAGATGAATTATGTGCACCGGGACCTGGCTGCTAGGAATATCCTTGTCAACAGTAACCTAGTCTGCAAAGTGTCTGACTTTGGCCTCTCCCGCTACCTACAGGATGATACCTCGGACCCCACCTACACTAGCTCCTTGGTGAGTCTGCACTTTGTTCTTGGAACATATGACAACATATTAATAACGGTGTTCTAGTCTTTCTTATTTGAAGACAACACTGCTTATCCAACATGAGCGAGACATCACCGGGGATAGAAGGTGGGGAGAGAATGTTTCCCAGCAGTTGGTATGGATTTGTGCAGAGCCAGCCATCTGGCATCTAACACTATACATTAGCAATGCACATGTTTGTAAAATGGCTAGCAAGAGAGAGTGAGAGAGTAGAGGGTTTATGGTTCTATGGCTTTATACAATACAAGATTAACTAATTCCCATTCCCTAATTCTCATAACCTTAGCCTCATCACTGGGAGGCACCATGTTTTAACTAGCCACAAATAGCATAACAACGCCAGTGGATTCTCACATTATGGAAGTCCCGTACTTCATCCCCTGGCCTCTAAGAAGGACTGGCCCCAACCATACTGGACTGAGATTGGTCTGTTCTTAAACTGATTCTATGTGTATACCATCACCTATAGCTACCTTTCTTACTTTCATCTGAATATGTTATTATATTTCAGGCAAAAGTAGATTTTTTAAGTGCCCCATCCCTCCCTCCCTCTTTACCTTTATTCCACACCCTCCCCCAACTTTCAGTCAATCAGATTATTTAAATCATCAGCAATTCAATCAATCAACAAGTGTGCATTAATTGCTTACTTTGTGCCAAGAACTGTGCTAGATATGGAATGAAAAAGAAGAGAAACAGTCCTTGCCTTCAAGGGATTTATATTATTTTGGGAGTTGGAGGTGATATATACATATATATATGTCTGTGTGTTTGTATATATACACACAATAGACACATAGAATACATATGCATTGGTGTACATATATGTATGTATACATGCAGTATATGTGTGTGTGTGTATAAAATGTGTGTGTATTTGTTGTTTAATCATTTCAATCCTGTTCAACTCTTCATGACCTTATTTGGGGTTTTCTTGGCAAAGATACTAGAGTAGTTTGCCATTTCCTTCTCCATCTCATTTTACAGATGAAGAAACTGAGGCAACAGGATTAAGTGACTTGGCCAGGGTCACACAGCTAGTAAGTGTCTAAGGTCAGATTTGAACCCAGGAAGATGAGTCTTTCTGACTCCAGGCCCAATGCTCTATCTATTGGACCACCTAGCCACACACACACACACGTATGTATATATGCACACACATGTGTGACATGTGTATGCATACATATGTGTATATACACATGTACATATAGATACATATAAATTTACATGCATACATGTATACATATATATGTACACACATTACCTACACACATATACACAAACATATATTTTTAAAAGATTTTTTTTGAGAAGATAGGAAGACACCAAGCTAATGTGCTTCTTAATCTAGAGAGAAGGTATTTTATAAATTGGACAACTTATTTAATAACAATAATAACGTTTTGAATTCATATAGTCCTTAAGGATTAGCACTTAAAGATTTTGCAAAGTATTTTCCGCACAATAACCCTAGTTATAATGAATAGGTGTTTTTAATCCCCAACTTACAGCACAGGAAATTGAGTTTCAGAAATGAATTGCATTGAATTGGAGCACCACATGAGTTTAAGCAGGTATTGCATCTTAAGAAAAGGGTGGTGTGATCAATCTGTTGGACAGCTCCTGGGTCAGCAGGGCCTCCTGCCTGAATTCTGCAAGATTTGTGAGAGGGGTCTCACAGATAGGGTCTTGGAAAAAGAGCTCTCTGACATGCAGCAGAATGTCTAGGTCATTTTGTTTAGGATAGAAGGAAATGACCATAGAGTGGCACTGAAGAAAAGGGGACAGGAGCATTAGGAATCCGAAGCCATCAGCATTAACCAAACATTCACTGCAATAGCTTTGTAAAGATTTTGTTTCAAAGTCTGGTGAGGATAGCAGATGGGATGATAGGCAAAGGTATGCTCTCAAGGGACAGAAGGTAATTAACAGATTGGTGAACCTAAAAGATATTACAGAACATGCCAAAGATGCAAGTATATCTAATAAATTAGGATTAGGAAATAGCTTTGGATAGCTGGACAAGTCATGATTTTCTTTTCTTGCCCCTGGATACACAGTTCTGACTGTCAGAGTTAGAATTCAAATTCAGTTCTTGTAGCCTTAAGTCCAGCCCTCTTTCAAACCATACCAAGCTGCTTTCAAAGTGTTAATCAATTTTTCAGTGACCATGCCTAGTCCCTTTTCTTCAAGGACAGATACATGAGCTATGTTTTTTATTATGCTTCTTATAATTTTTTCCATAGTGATAAAGACTAAATTTGTGATTTCACAGGTATAGGACATTCCTCTATCTTTGAGAAAACTCCCTTTATCAGTGCAGGTCAGCACCTTCTCTGCAACTTAGTCTTAGAGTCTAGAGTAGTGAGAGGTTAGGTAATCCACAAAAAGCTGTCACAGGTGGGACATGAACTCAGGTCTTCCTGATTTCATGACCAACCCTCTAGCCACAATTCTTTACTGTCTCTAAAGTTTTCCACAAGGCTACTGCCGTAAGTCTGAACCAGGAAAACTCCCCAACCTGGTGGCAGAAACTTTATTTGTAGCCAGCCTTTTCTTTCACCTCACAAACCCCAAAGGCCATGTTAACTGATGTTCTAACTTACTATATCCCTCATATTCTTTAAGCCCCTACCAATGGACCCTGGAATTAACTTCTCCCTGGGCAAAAATAAATGGAACTCTTTCTGCTTGAGGTAAAATTGTGAGGTAGGAAGAAAACTTAGTATGGTTAGATCAGGGAATAACGTGATTGGGCAAGACATATTTTTTTACCTTGCCATGGTCATACAACCTGTGTGCCTGGTTTCTGATCAAAGCTTTACCTTTGCCTATGGATGGGCTCCCTAGATCTTTGTTTTTGATCCCTGCCCTGAACACCAGTCAGTAAGAAATACCTGCAGCCACCCCATTACTGAACCTGACCCTAATACATCCTTTCCATTGTTGCCTTCACTCTCTCACACTCCTGATTTGTGCTCTGACTTATGATTCACAGCTTCTCAAATCAACAGTAGGATAGTCCTAATAATTAGAGGTGTCCAAAAGTGGCACATGCTGCTTTTGGTAGCTGTGGGTTCCCTGTTACTGGAAGTCTTTAAACCAAAGCTGGAGGGTCTCTTATTAGGATGTTATAGAAGGCATTTTTGTTTAGGTATGAATTCAACTAGCTGGCTTCTGAAGTCTCTTGTAATTATGAGATTTTATGTTGCCCAGACATAGGGATAAGTACTAGACTTATGAATTCACTGATATAGAGAACTTGAAGATGAACAAATTCCCTGTACCAGTGCAAGGCTGGTCAACACATTGTATGTTAATTTATAATTTCAGAGAGATTCCTGTAGCAAAAGAGGATGGATGACTTGCTCAGGGTCAGATAGACATTTTGTGTCAGAGGCAGGATTGGAGTTTAGGTCTTTCTGACTCCAAGGCCAGCATGCTAACTTTGATGCTTCCTTCTCTATATACAATATGTAGGAAGTAGGCACATGCCACAGCTTCTCGGAGCCACATGTGAGAGTTGGGTGACAGGTAGACACCAAGGGTGGATAAGTAGCCCTGAAAAGGGCTCAGCAAGCCCTCATACTAGAGGTGCTAGTCCTCTAAACATCTCATACATCGCAGTCACACCCTATTAAAACTGTGTTGTCAGACAGACTAAATAAGGTGGAGGGTAACCGACAGTCACCCATTGGTGAGTTAGGAGGCTGTCTACTTCGAGCATGTGAAGACTCCCCCAGTAGAATGGGTAGAAGAGAACAGTTTGTTCCAGTGACCATGAAGGTGGTTAAAGCAGGTATTGTGGAGTTTTTAGACCTTGGTCAAACATTGAAAATGCCAAGGTCATCCACTGCATCCCAGGTCATTACCAATTGCCTTGACCAGTGTCTTAACACTGGACTTCGATGACTCATGAAGAGAGAGAGTAAGGCTGATGACTGTGCAATGCTGCCTCACTTAAATCCAATTTGCAGGCACATCAAAACATCATTCAATGATGTCATTGGTCTTATTTAAAAACGAAGAAGGAACAATCGTAGAAAGAAAGGCAACAGATATCATATAGCCAGATTTATAGACTTATAGAATTTTCTAAAGATGATTTCCAAATCTCTTACATGTTTGATTCCCCCACTTCCTATTTTAATTCCCCCATTCATTTTTTTTATCCATCATACCCACTGACTAAATGTGAGGAATATCAGTCATTTTGATACATAATATCCTCACCCATGTGGGTATCTTGTCAGGTGTTTGCCATCTCTGCATAGCCTTGAAAAGAAAATCATGGATTCTCCAATAAAAAACTGTTCTCTGATCGAAACTCATTAATATTCTTCCCACCTCCCATCCTTGGCATGTTCTGTCATTTCTCTTAGGTTCACCAGTTGGTTATTTTCCACCCCTCAAGGGCACACCTCTGCCTATCATTCCATCTGCTTTTCTCACAAGATTTTGCAAAAGACAGAGAGAGAGGGAGGGAGGGAGAGAGAGAGAGAGAATCTGCAAAAATCTTGTATAGCACTTTTAGTAATGCCATTTGGTTCCAATTTCTAAGATCATCTCTTTCCAATTTTAAATGCTATTGTCTTGGTCATTCCTTAATCTCCTAGGCAAAGTACCCTAGATATTCCCCCATTCACCAGCAGACTGGTGCCAAAAGTTTACTTAGTCTACTCCTGCAGGTCTTAAAGAGGTCAGTCACAAAGTTCTCCAACTCAGAAAGGCTTTCCCATCTCCAGCAGCTTAGTCAGACCAACCCCTTCTTGAATTCATTTGTGTCTCTAATTTAATTTAACAAACATTTGTTAAATGCCTGTACTGAAGATCTGTGCCTAGTGATTAACTTGCTTTTATTTCCTCAAAACACATCCTGCATATCTCAGAAGGCTATGGGAAAACTATACATGTTTTGTTTGTTTTTCACGTTCTGCCGTCTCTCTATCAATCTCTCTGACCTTTAATATCCAGTCACATCAATGTCTTTCCCTAGGCTTCTCTGGGAAGTATTTTTTAGAATTCAAGTACTTTTTGCCTCAAAGCCATCTAGAAAATGTAGTCCATGGATGTTTTGCCCCAAACTCATGTCAGAATGATCAGGTGGTTTAGGTTTAGGGTTGGAATGAAATGATATTCATAGATTAACATTTAACCAAAAGAAGTTTGCTTTACAATGACATAGGAAGAATATTTGGTAAGGATAATGCTTGTATTCTGTTGGCTTCAGTTCCATAGTTTCTGCCATGGTGATATGCTTGGTCAGAACTAGGTGTCAAAACATAAGGAAGTGCCCACTCTTTGTGAACAAGGCTTTTGTACTTGGAAAACCAGGAAGGTGCATGGGTGGTTTGAGCCTTAGTTCCCTGGACCAATTGAAGCTTATGATCATTCCATTACTTTTTAGGGGAAAAAATAGCCAAGCAAACACACAGGGACTTTAGTAAATGGTCCTTCTACTACAATGAGGAAAAGCAGAAAATCCCTAGGCACTGGTCCACTGTACTTCCTATGTTCAAGAGTCTATTAGCTGGGAGGCTGGTACCTGCCCCTGTCCTTTCTTCTCCCCCTCAGCCCTGGCAGTGTCTTGAACTGCTCTCCTAACTTTTACTTCAATGCCATCTTAATCTGTATTTTATTATTTTAACTCACTGTCTACCTCTCTTCTTTTTGTGAATGTTGGGATGTCTGTAGGTAGAATCCTGCTAGAATTTCCATTTCCTTACTCATCACCTTGATTCTCTCACTCATTTTTATTGTATTCCTGGCCTTTACATTTTTTTCTCTATGTCCTTTGGTAACTTCTTCATTGGGGGAATATCTGTTTTTTTAGCTGTTAAAAACACTGGCTTTGTTCCTCTCCTTAAGAACTTTTTCAGAAAATTCTTTAATAAAACGTCCCATAAGTCTCTCAAATCCTGAAAGGGGAATAGATCATTCTACCTATTGATTATTCCCTCTTACCACATTAAGGAAAAGTTCTTCCTGTTCTCATCTTTTTCCCCTTTTATTATTTCTTCCAGCAAACCCGACTTGTTATTTCCCTTGTCTGTCCCAGCCCCAGGTGACTTCTCTGCAGTAAACTGGTAGAGCCTATTACTAGCTCAGTCTTCAGAATCTTTCAGCAGATTTACCAGCTTTTAAGAAATTTATTTTGATGATTCCAACGGTATGACCAGAAAGAAGGCCTCTTTTACTGCCATAGGCTCTACTGTTTCTAATAATCAGGTTTTCTTAGTCCCACTAGTTCATTTTTTTAAAGTATACTCTAGAATGTGTATCCAAATAAGCTTCTTATTTATTTATAGATCAGTTCTAATTATCTTGTTTCAGTCTCACTTTCTGGTTACTCTCTGTCCCACTCTTTATTGCCAAGACACAGTTTACACACACACCCACACATATACCCACGCACCCTTTTCTGTTGTAAGAAAGTCACCATGCCTCTAAATAATGTGTTTCTTTCAAGCTTCTTTGCAGGGGAATAAACATTTACAAATTTGATTTTTTCTTCCACATATGCAGGATCAGCTTTTTCTAGAACAAATAGGGTCAGCCTTTAGAGTTCTCTGCCAGGCATCATCCCAATCAAATTCCATATCTTTGGAGCACCCATGTCATTTATTTGAAAAGTATCTGATGCATTCCTAGGCTATTCATATTATACACCCCTACCTTATGTTGAACTTTACTCATGTGTGAGTGTGTAAATGTGTGAGAGGGTGTATGTGTGTGAATGTGTGTGTGTGGCATGAATTTAATGAATTCTTTCAACTCCATCCTGTCCTCTCAGATTTAAGCCCTCTCTTTTTCTCCCAATTCTTCTAGATTCTGTTCTTTGTCCTCATTTTATATTGTGTCTTCGTTGGGGTCTTGGCTTCCATCTTGGTGGTCCAGCTGTCCTTTTCTTTGCACCTTCTCTCCATGAATTTCTCTTGATGTTGTCTGTTCCCTTTCTTTCTTTCTCTATGAACCACACATTCCTCTGTGGTTGTCCCACCCTATCTCCTTTCCTGCTGTTTTCTCCTTTCTCCTTTTGTACTTCTTTTGATACTTTCTCTCCTTCCATTCACTATTTGTTCTTACCAGCCTTTCTAATCACCTCCATTCAGCAGGGCAGAGTCTAGTGATGCCAGTTCAGCTGTGTCCTTTCCTTTCACTCTGGACTCTTGGAGTTGGCCTCACTATGTCTATTTCATGTTCATTGTGCCCCATTCTTGGGAAGTTTTCCTAGCTATATCCTTCTTCCCCCATGTGGATTTTATAACATATATGTGTGTATGTATATATCCTCCCTTGTAGCTGTCACAATATTCTCCTCATATCCTTTCTTGGTTCTTTTCATCGTGTTTTGGTATTGTCAAAAGAATGTTGGATTTGGAATCAAAGGACCTGGGTTCTAAATATGGCTCTGCTCTTTACTATTTCTGTGACCTTGGATCAGTCATCTAGCTTTTTTGCACTGTAGTTTATTTCTAGCTTCTCCTTGATCAAGTTGTCACTATATTCTGGAAGAGGAGAATTTAACCTGGGGTCAATGAACTTGTTTTTAATAGACAGAATAATAGGTAGATAGATGGATATGTAGATGGATGGATAGATGGATGGATGAATGGATGGATGGATAGATGGAAAACAGACAGACATAGATAGATAGACATAGATGGATAGATGTACATAGATAAATGGTTTCAACATGATTGGTTCTTTTGTAATAGCACTTAACACATTGCCTGGTACATAGTAGACACTTAATAAATGCTTATTTATTAATTGATTTTATCTTATGCATTCTGAAAAATGGTCCATAGAATTGATCCGAATATAAAAGGGGCCTATGATATAGAAAAGGCTGAGAACCTCTTCACTAGAAGATCTTACTAAGGTGCCCTGGAAGATTTCTAGTTGCTCCATGTCTACAGTTTCATCTCCTGCTATTTGTTTAATCATTTTTGGCACCAGTGACCTTATCGCAAAATCTCAGTTAGAAGGCACTCCAGAGTCTGTTTAGCACAACTCATTCCTTTTAGAGAATCCCCTATAATTTGTAACATTATCCTCAGCCTAGATCTATCTGGGTAAAAGAGAGTGAAGTAGACAAGCCATGGGAAGCTCTTGCCACATCTTAGCCCTCCTAAAAATCCTACCTCTTTCCAATAGTAATGGACATAAACCTATCAAGACCCACAGCTGTAACAGATACAGCTACACTCAACACTAACCACAATCCTTCTGGTAAGATGGAATAGTACTAAACCTCACCACCTACTGCACCATTATGCCCTCAATACCAACTGGCATTGCTGTTTTATATTCTACTGCACCCTGAAAACCTCTGGGTCTTTATTCCTTGTTGCTGAACCCATCTATCTATTTTGTAGGCCCTGCTTTGAGCTTTTTGAGAACAAAGTCTGTCTTGCTTTTCTCTTTGTACCCCTAGCACTTAAACAATGCTCCTATCTAGTAAGCTGAAGTGCCAACATGATATTCACAGTGCCTAAGGTGGCTATAAATGTGCTGGCATAATCCTGAATCACAAAATATAACAGACTCTCTACATGAAAGATAGAATCAAAACATTTATTCAAACACCAGAAAACCAAATTCATCATAGCAATAGAGAAATCTATACACCCTAACAATGCAGGGAGCACCAACATCCCCAAGCCTTCCTTCTGCTAGGGCCTTTCCACAAACGAACACACAGCTTGCTGCCTGCTTCCTCCCTCTCCCTCAGCTCTAATTGTTCTCACCAATTTCCTCTCAGCTCCACTCCACCCTTCCTGCTCTGCTTATTTGGCAAGCTCCTCCCACCACAGACTCATGTGACTCAGGCTTCTGTGTAACTCAAGTAGGTCACATGGGCCTATGAATGGATGGAAAAGATCTTCCCATCAAGCAAAAATACATTAACAATACATAAGCACTTAATAAATGATTTTTATTCATTCATTTATTCATTCACTCATTCATAATTAAAATGAAGGAGCTGACCAATGTAGTGATGTGTGTTTATATTCCCTGCTATATGGGAGGTTGAAGGTGGTAGATCTCTCAAGCTCAGGTGTTCTGAAGTGCAGTGGGTCTAAAATTGATCAGGTGTCCCCTCATGTTTATATGTCCTCTCATAGGGCAGCAATACGGAGCCCCTAAGATCTAAGAACCCCCATATTGCCTAAGGAGAGGTGAACCAGACCAAGCAGAAATAGATTAGGTCAAAGCTTCCTTGCCAATCAGCAGCTGAGTCAGGCTCAGGAGTGGCCCCTATACTTCTGTGCTAAAGAAGATAAAGCAGTTAGGTGGTGCAATGTATAGGGCACTGGGCTAGGAATTAGGAAGACTCATCTTAATGAGTTCAAATCTAGCCTCAGATTCTTACTAGCTGTGTGAGGCTGGGTAAGTCACACAACCCTGTTTGCCTCTGTTTCCTCCACTGAAAAATGAACTGGAGAAGGAAATGGGAAACCACTCCAACAGCTTTGCCAAGAAAACCTCAAATGAGATCATGAAGAGTCAGATACGACTGACAAAATGATTGAACAGCAGTCTCAAAAACAAAAAAACAAAGCAGTTGGCCTAGATGAACTGTATGACACTTTCAACTCTAAATCTATGTTCCTACAAGATGGTAAATGCAGTTTACTCTGTTTAACTAGTCTATATACACTTAAGGACTACTTTTGTTTCTCCCTTGAGAACTTAGCATGTCACAAATTATTTTTCTCATATTCTAACTTCATCACTGCACTTTTGAGGGTAACAGACATCATTACATGTTATTAATAGTGGGCTTTTTGCTTGGACAGAACTTGGGCAAACCATTCAGTCTTATACCAAGATCTAATATCCAGTAACTTGGTTTCTATTGAGCCAATATGGGAAGCTCAGAGACAGAAAGTCTTTTTTCTTGATTAACTCTGATTTCAGATCTCTCAGAATCCCAACCTTCTGGCACAAGTAACTAAGACCCAAATTGCACAAATTCAATCATGTAACTGATTCAGTTGACTCTGCTCTCTAATCCTAGGATCGTAAGGTTTAGAGATAAGAATGACTTTTGTGATTGTCTAATCCAAACCTATCATTTTTTTTAGATGAAGTGGAATGAAAAAGGCATTAGATTTGAAGCTGGAGAGCTCTAGGTTTGAGTCCCATCCCTAGAGCTTACAAACTATGGGATCACGGGCAAGTCACTTAAACTCCTAAGGTCTCAGTTTCCTCATTTGTAAAGTAGGGGTAATAATCCCTGTAGTACAGTCTTCAAAGGGCTGTTGTGAGGCTTGGGTGAGGAAGTGCCAGTAAAGCTATGCCAATACCAGCAGATATTATTTATAGAAAGGGGAAAGGAATAAATGTTTAAATGATGCCTACTACATGCCAGGCATTCTGATAAGTGTTCCACCAATATGATCTCATTTGGTCCTCACAAAAATCCAATGAGGCAGGTGATATTAATAACTGATAATAACTGATATTTACAACTGAGAGAACTGAGGTAAACAAGTTAAATGACTTGCTTACGGTCATAGAGATATGTGAGATCAGATTTATACTCAGGTTTTCCAGAATCCAGGCTGAGTGCTCTATCCACTATACCACCTAGCTGCCTCAGGGGCAGAATTTGGTATTAGAATTTGGAATAGCATGGTGCATGATACCAGCCCTCTAGAAATTGTGGCCATGTTACCATGACTTCAGTTTCCTACTTCTAGAAGAGAAGAGTTAAATCTAGTGAGTTTCCCCATCAATCAATAACCAGGACAAACATAATGCTAGGCACTGTGCTAGAGTAAAAGGGCCAAAATGAAATATTCCTTCCCCTTAAGAATCTTACATTTGATTAGAAACAATGGCTCTGTAATTCACTCTTTCATACTTCTGGGCAAAGAAACTCAGGAATACCCTTTTAACATCCCTGGTTTCCCTGAAAGCTAAGCTCAGACACTAACTCCTAGTCTCCCCAAGGACTAGTACCCCCTCCCCCAATTAATTTTTATTTATTTTATTTCATATATACTTGTCTCTCTTCATAGAATATAAGTTTCTTGAAGGCAGGAATTATTTAATTAAAATTTTTTTCTTTGTATCCCCAGGGTATAACAATAATAATAGCAACTAAGTTTTGTAAAGCACTTTTAGTTTTATAAAACACTTTACACAGATGCTAACTCATTTGATCGTCACAACAACCTCTTGAGGGAGATGCTATGATTATCCTCATTTCACAGATGAAGAAACTGAGGCAAGCAGAAGTCAAGTGACTTGTTCAGGGATCACATAGCTAATAAATCTCTTGAAGGGGGTGTGGGACTTAGATCTTCCTAACTCCAAGTCCCACACATTATCCACTGTACCAGCTAGCTGCCTGTTACAGTGACTGGCACATTAAATAGGTGCTGAATAAATGCATATTGATTGTTTCCTTGATTGATGGAACAGACTCATGCCAATGATACACCCCCTTATCAGAAATTTTGCTAACAGGGGCAGGAAAAATAGAAATGGCACGAAGATGCACACAGTTGTCAAATCAATCTTCCTAATGCCCGGGTCTAACATCATCCCCAGTTCAAAAAGACTTTAATAGTTCCTTTTTATGTGTAAGCCAGAATACAAATTTCTTAACCTGAGATTTAAAGGCCTCCATGATCTGACTTCAAACTGACTTTCATGCCTTTTAGTGGATAGAACACTTGCCTCAGAGTCCAGAGAACCTAAGTTCAAACGACCCTGGGCAAGACCTCTTTTGTGCCTCAGTTTCTTCATCTGTAAAATGAGAGAGTTGGCTTCAATGGAATCAAAGGTGCTTTCCAACTATAAATCTATGCTCCTATGTATTCTGCTTTCTAGTCAAACTGGTCTAGTAATTGTTATTAATCATATTCTGCTATACCTATTTCTGTCCATTCTTAGACATATTCCCTCTATATTTTTACTTTTGGAAATCCTTCATTTCCTTCAAGGCTCAGTTTCAGAGATACTTCACCATGAAGTTTCCCTGATTCCCCCAGATGAAAGTGATTTATTTTTCTTCAGATTTCCCCAGAGCACTTGATGTGGATCTCTCATTTGCCATTATCACACTCTTGTATCATTCTTATTTGGATGACCTGATATTTAAAGCTATCTACCACCTAGCTTTGTCCCACCTATCCAGGTTTATACTACTTATCTACTTTTTATAGTAGAGAAGTCTTTTTACCATCCAGACAAACTAGGGATTTTTTCTTATACTTTAATAGAAAACAGAAAGAAGAGATAAATCATTTTGAAGATAATTCTTCTTACACATCTCCTCCATAAGTAGCAAATGTCTCGGAGGGCAGAAACTATGCCATCTTTCTATTTGAATCTTGCATATAGCCAGTGCTTGTTGAATTACATTCAGTTTTAGGATATAGATTAGCTCCTTGGGCCCACCGAGCAGGGTAATCACTCAACAGTCAATCAACTAGCCTTTATTAAATTCCTGCTATGTGCCAGGCACTGTCCTAAGTCCAGAGGATACAAAGGCGAAAAATAGTCCCAGCTTTCAAGGAACCAATAGTCTAAAGAGGGAGAAAACATGCAAACAACTATGTGTAAATGAGATTTAGACTGATAAATTGGAGATAATCTCAGAGGGAAGGCATTACCATGATGGAAGTCTGGGAAAGTCTTGCAGAAGGTAGGACTTTAGTTGAGATTGGAAAAAAAAAATTTCAGGAGACAAATGGAAGGAGAGACATGGGAAACAGATAATAAAAAGTAAATAGAATTGGGAGATGGGGTGTCAAGATGGAGAAGCAACATCTCTGCCAGTTCTAGGCCCTCACACAGTGTCGAATTGCTGCTGCTGGAAACAGCACCCTGCTTCCTTCTCCTTTATCATTACCCCTGCTCCCTAGAGCTGTGAAGATCAGAACTTTCCCCCAGTGTCTCTGTGTTCAGGCTGAATTTATTGATAGGAGTTCTGTAGAATATCGTTAGAGCTAGAAAGGATTATAAAGTTCACTTTTGTTTCCAGAAGATTTATTAATCATTCAATCAACAAACATCATGGAGCATCTACTACAATGTGCAAGTACTGTGCTGGGTCCTGGGGAGACAAAATCAAAAAAGAAGCTGCCCCTTCCCTAAAGGACCTTGCATTCTTTCAGGCAGCATACGTCAATGATCTGCTAGAAGTAAATGGAGAAGATATAGGGGAGCTGAAAGACCAATGAGCATTTCTTCCAAACTGTAACTAATACCCCTCCTATCCCGGATATTAGCTACTTTATTCAATAGGTAACATAAAAATAGGGGGAAAATGTTACCAAGTAGCCATTTTTCTTGTGCATATTTTTTTGGGTGAATCTGTCTTAGGGACAAGAAGCCTAGGAGGATTTAAAAGTCAAATTTGAAATCATCTCAAGGACAAAGAGTTTACCCTCAGAGACAAAGCCCATTGCTAAGATTTGGGCATCTTTGGGGATTCTGAGAGCTGGCCACTCTGCTTTCTAAGTGTACAGCAGAAAGTAGAAATTTGTTTACCACCTAAACATATGAACATAAACAAACACATATGTTCACACATGATACGCACAAAGTAAATACAATATTAGCCAAGGCTTTGCCTCCCTGTCCTCAAGAAGGCCGTTTATCTGTACAACATGGTGTTTGGGGGATTTTTTCTTATAATTTAATACTTAGAGGACAGAAAAAGGAGAAAAAAAATCATCTAAAAAGATAATCCTTGTTGTAAACCTCTCAAAAAAAAGTCTCTATCTGCAGTTCCCTGCTTCCTTTAAAAAGTCGCCACTAAGTAAGTTTTATCTCTCTAGCTGGTAGATTTTCAAGCCCCAGATATTGCTTTCATCCTTCAAAAAGATAACCGTTTTTTCTCTTTTCTGTTCATCTCCCTTAGGTCTATCTTCCTCTCTCTCCTTTTTCTGACAGTTTTTCTTTTTTACATTCTTACTATACTTCTCTCTTTTCTGTTGGTTTTTTTTTTCTTTCCCCCTTGAAACAGTTTTCAAATTATGACTTCTCACTGTTCTTGTAATAATTGAGCTTGGGAACAATTCTCCATTGGATGGAGTGGACTTGGAAGAGAAAGAAGGCAAAGAAGGAGAGTTCTCTACCTAGGGCAGGACTTTTAATTGCAATGAGAGGAAAACTCCAGGCATAGTCCCTTGGAAATTCTCCTGTAGCATTAATTAAGCTGCAGGAAGACTAATTCAAATGCCATTCTACACCCTACTTCTCCCCATCTCTACTTGCGAACACTTCCCATGCTCCCAGTGCTCAAATTACTTCTTTTAAGATAATCCAGTTAGACTCTATCCCTTTGCTGATCACTTCAAGTCCCCCAAAGTTTCATCTTAGATACAAGATCCTTACGACTACATTGACCACTGAGGGGGAGGGGACAACCTTGGCAATGTCTTTTCTAATTATTATTGGAAAGGTTTTTGTATTATTAGGATTTATATTACAAGCACAAGAATACGGTGCCTGAGGCTAATAACATGCTGACTCAGACAGACAAGGAGTTAGCTATGTTTCTTTTCTTCCTGCTGAAGAGGGCCAGGTGCTGAAACACAACCCGTGAATCTAGAATTTTAAAATGTGTGCTTCCATAGAGACAACACCTTACGAAAAGACCAAAAGCCCACACACTACCAGGAGTCCAAATGCCCAGATTTGAGTGAAGGCTTTGTCATTACCTCCTGGCTACGTTACTTTTGAATAAATTGCTTTACCTCTCTCAGCCTCAGTTTACTCTCCTATAAAATGAGGAGGGCAGACTAGATAATCTCTAAGATCTCTTCTAAATTTAACATCCTTTGAGTCTGTGAAATCCTGATCCTAGCCATTAGTCCTAGGACTAATACAAGTAAATGTTGTGAAGTAGAGAATGCTAAGTACTAAATGAGTGCCTTAGAGAGTGCTTTTGGAGTCCCTAGAAGGGGAAAGTGACTGGATACTAGGAGGGTAAGAGAAGATTTCATGAAAACGATTGGTTTTGAACTGGATTTTTATGGTTGGGTAGCATTTCATAAGGCTGTGAGGTATATTTGGGGAGAGAATTTGATTAAAAATACTCAAACTGGGTTAGAATTCTAACCCTGACACTTAGTGGCTGCATGAATTTCCGCAAAAAGGCTTTATCTTCAATAACCTTGGTTTCTTTGTCTGTACAATAGAATAATAATGTTTATATTATCTTCCTCAGAGGCCATGAGATAATATATTTAAAGTAATTTTTAACCACAGAGCATTAAGTTAATATAAAAGATTATTATTAAAAATTATTAGAAGAAAAGGAAAGGTGAGGGCATTCTAGGCAGGACTAAGGGCAGGGCAGGGTGTATGTGTGTGTGTGTGTGTGTGTGTGTGTGTGTGTGTGTGTGTGTGTGTGTGTGTGTGTAAGAAAAGAGTGGAATCATCATTTAGACTTGAAAAGAACTTTAGAGAACATCCAATCAAACTCTTCCTTTTATAGACAAGGAGTGGGAGATAAAGAGACAGTGAAGTGGTATACTGGATAGAGCATTGAGCCGGGAGTCAGGAAGAATTATCTTCTGGAGTTCAAATCCAGCCTTAGATACTTATCACTAGTGTAACACAGGGCAAGGCATTTAATCTTGTTTGCCTTATTTCCTCATGTGTAAAATGAACCACAGAAGGGAATGGTGAACCACTCCAACATCTTTACCAAGAAAACCCCAAATGGGGTAACAAAGAGTAAGACACCCAACTGAAAGGACTCAACACCAACAACAAAAAGATGAGACAGAAAAAATGAGGTGGAGGCTAGATTGTGGAATGCTTTGACTATCAAGCTAAGAAATTCAGATTTTACCTTGTGACATTGGGCATCTACTGGACTCACACTGTAGCCCAGATTTAAGTCAGATCTGAAAAAGAACTAAGGATCATAGATTTAGAGCAAGAAGGGACCATCAAGACACCCTTCTCTCTTCCCCTCAATCCCTGTTTAATAGTAGTGAAAACAAGGGCCATAGAGAAAGTAAACGAGGTCCTCACAATCATACAAATACAAGTCTCTGAAGAGTCAAGTTTTGAACCCATGTCCTCTGATACCAAATCCCATTATTCTTTCCATTATGTCCATCTCAATTTATTTCATTTTTTTTTATTTACTGACTACTTGAAGAGTAGTACTTCATCTCATTTTGAAGGAATGGGATTCTTTCCTGAAAACTGTGACATGCATCTGAAACTACCACTAGGCCTCAAGGTTCTAATTCTAAGTTTCCAGATTTCTTCTATCCTTTTCTAGTTTTTGACACATTTCTTCTTTTTTAAAAAAATTCAACCATGCCCTTCTCCCTGCTATAATTTAGACCACATTTGGAACCTCTAAAGGTGGCAGGCAGCTAGATGGAGCAGTGGATAGAGCACCATTCTTAGACTCTGGAAGAGTCATCTTCCTGAGTTCAAATCCAACCTCAGATACTTACTAGCTGTGTGACCCTGGGCAAGTCACTTAACCCTGGTTTTCTTAGTTTCCTTATCTGTGAAATGAGCTGAAGAAGGAAATGGCAAATGACTCCAGTATCCTTGCCAAGAAAACTCTAATAAAAGGATCATAAAGATGGACACGACTGAACAGCAACGGTAACAAAGGTGAAGAAACATTTGCCGTTAGTGTAGTATACTGTAGACCTATGTAGAAGTGACTACTCTGACCCCCTCTGTCTAAAGGAGAGGTAGGTATATAATATATTTTCCTTCCCCCCAGAGTTTTCCAGTAACCTTAGGCTTTTTGGGGGGTTATCTAGTCTACCAGTGGCTTAAATCCAAACCAGTTGTGTTCCCCAAATTTAAAAGGTTCAAGCATCCTGGTCTCATTATCCACTTAACAGGCAAAGTAGCTTTACAAAGGAGTAATTATTTCAAAGGCCTAAAAAGGGTAAACATACAAACATTTTCCCCAGTATATCAGGGGTATATTCCCTTAAGCACTACCTCAAACTCGGGGTAGGGAGATAAGGTTCACAATTTGGCTCAGTTCCTATATAGCTCTAGTCCCACAAAGATCCAAGACCAAAGTCCCCATAGGCTTTCTTCCCAACACTCTGACTGAGCTACTGACAACATCCAGTCTGTACTCATGACTCCAAAGTCACCATGCCTCAAGCTCCAGGGTCCCAGGACTCTTCTCTCTACACATAAAACTGAAGAGGATAGACAAAGCAAGACTAAATCCCCTAGCTTATTTCTTGGGGCCATAGAGTCTAAGGGAAAAGGACCATTTTCTGTCATCCAGATTAGTGTATAGAGTCTATTCTGTGGGTCAACAAGATCTTCACAAGAAAGAGAGAACAATTATGCTTCAGTCATATTTAAGCATGTAGCACTCAATTCAAGCCTGACAGTCACTGGAAAGAGATTAGTCCCATTTCCAGAGTAGGGGAACACAGAATGATTTTCCTAGAAGTAGGCCATTGGCATCTCTGAGGTAGATGCCTCCATCTTAGGTGATCTGGGTATGCATTAAAGCCCTGCTACACATATGTTGGGGGAAAGTTCTCCCAATACTTGTAGAACCAGTAGGGTTCAAAAGGCAGCAGAGCATTTTGCTAATGGGACTCCTTATGGAAGTAGGACTTTCTCCCAATGCAGAGATCAAGAAAGCAAAGTATTATAGGCCTAGCAAGTCTTTATCACCTGAGGTGTTTATCTGTTAAAAGGATCCTAGATCCCTTAAACTCATCACTGTGAGTAAATAAAGATGATAATGGTTTCCTAAACAGAACTAAGGAACCTGAATATGCCAGGATCCAAACAAGGACATATTATAGTTCTCTGGGGAAAGATGAATTCAGAACATTTGATAGAGAATTTTTCATAAAATATTCAGGGTTGGAGGGGGATAGATACAGAGATGAGGGGCAGTGTAGATATAGATACAGAGCAGGAGGAAAAGAGAGAGAGAGAGAGAGAGAGAGAGAGAGAGAGAGAGAGAGAGAGAGAGAGAGAGAGAGAGAAAGAGAGAGAGAGAGAGGAGGGTAGGAGAATAGCTGATCAAAGGCTGTCCTGGTAACTTCACTCATCAGCTCCTTTAGCTGCAGGGGGAATATGTGGGAAGGATTTTCAAGTTGAAGATTTCATTTTAATCCTCCCACAAAAGCATTCAAGTAAGCCCTTTCCCTGTGAGAAAGCATGAAGGGGAGAAACAGAAGAGAACACTTTCAGTGAAAATATCCATGTAGAATACAACTAATATGGTTCACTTAGAGAATACATGCCATCTGGGCATTTGATAAAAGGAAAAAAGGGGTGTGTAAGTTATAAGTGGTATCCTCGTCTGCTTATGGGTACAAGACATTTCACACTGCTAGTGGCTTGGCTTATAGGAAAGGGGGATTTTCTGTGTCCAGATGGAAAACCTTGCTCTAGTAGCATGCTAAGTTTTCATTTTTTCTTCTTCCTAGCAAGTTGGGAGTGCAAGTAGAGCACTTTTGGGGTGGACATCCACGAAATCCAACTGCTTCCTTCAATTTTCTGAGCCTTGAAGATGTTTTCATCTCTAGGACATCCCTACTAACATTCCAAATCTAGGAACTGATTTGATATGGGCATAGGTTAGAAGCACAAATAAATGTATACAAATATATAAAGAATCTCTAATTTCATCAACACAAGGAACTTCCAGTTTAGGCTTCTGTCACTAAGGAGGACTCCAATCCAAGTATCACTTTGTGCACTTAGTAGATAAATCCCAGGGCATGGTCTGAGGTGCAGAGAGATTAAGTGACTTGCCTAGAGTCACACCACAAACAAATTATCAAACAAACACAGGACTTGAACCTAGTTCTTACCTAGTATGCCAAGCAAATTGATAATTAAATTATGAAATGGGGCAGGTACATCTGATTCTTTGGGTATTCAGAGAGAATACAGCCATGATGGGCAGTGAGAAATGGGCTAAGAGTCATGCATTAATTAAACACAGAGGATGTGAGGGCAAAAGCCCAGAAAGGCAGACACAAGTGACAAAAAGTGGCACAGTGGCACACAGGGGCTGCAGACATGGAATAGAATGGTAAAGGAAAGCATGTAGCATATGGAAGAAGAAGAGACAGAAAGCATCATTCACTGAACCATAGATTAGCATTGAGAGCACTAGGCAGTATGAACTCTGAGGGAGATGGAAGAGTTTTGTGGGGGGTGTCAGAATTTGAAATCTCATTTTTGTAGGGTTTTTTTTGGGGAGGGGGAAGAAACCAACTCTTATCTGTGCCACCTTGGGGTTATTTCAATAACACATCCAAGTCATTGGTAAAACTTCAAAAATATCACCCCAAACTTAATAGCACCTTTTTGTTGTTCTGGTGGTCTGGAATTGTTGAGGTCTGGATTTTGTCTGAAATTTACATAACATAGAACCAGAAACCTTGACAAGCAGTGCCTATATGATTTCCCCTGATTCAGCATATATTACCAGAATGTGAACTTCAGCAAATATGTGATAAAATTTATAAATTATTCTCCTTTGGTTTTTGGGATAGTTTGTATGCTATTTCCCTTTTGCTATCTTAATTACTGCTAAAACTTACTGACTAGAAGGATCAGGGCTGATCAGGGGGACCAGATTAAGACTCAATTTTAATGTACTAAGTGATTGATATATGATATGATATAATATGATGTGGAATTATATTATATAATTAGTATAACACAGTAATACATTGCCTTGAACCACTGGAGAAGGAAATGGCAAACTACTTCAGTATCTTAGCCAAAAAAATCTCATAAAGGTATCACAGTCAGCCATGAATGAATGTCTAAACAATAACAATGACAATATAGTATAATACAAATATAATGTAGCTTGGTAAGAATATTAATAAGGTGCAGAGCAAAGGGCTCTTTGAGATGAGATCCAAGGGAAAATATCATCACTGACAGAGAAGATCATGAAAGCCTTTTTCTAGGAAGTGGTGATGAATCAGGATGTGTAAGGGATTCAACAGGCAACAGTAGGGAGGGAGACCATTCTAGAATTAAGAGAAAGCATAAGCAATGCTTTAGAGTCAGGAGAGCTCAGTGCATGTTGAGGAGATGAAAACAAGATACAAAGACAGGAATAATATGTGGTAAGGCAAGAAAGGTTGAGTAGTACAAGATTATGGAGGACCTAGAATGCCAGACAAAAATTATAAACTTTGCATGGACAAAAGTGAGCCACAGAAGATTTTTAAGCTGAGGATTATTAGGATTAATCTGTCTAATGGTGATAATTGCAGTAAAATGACTACTAGGTAGTACAGTAAATGAAGCACTGGATTTGTGGTCAGACAGACCTGAACTCAAATTCTGCTTCAGCCACATACTAGCTCCATGATCCTCAGCAGATTACTAAACCTCTTGACCTCAATTTCCTCTTCTACTAAATGAAGATAATGATAGTGCCTCTTTCATAGGGTTATTACGAGGATCAAATGAGGTAATATATGTAAAAGGTTTGGCAAACCTTATGGCATTTTATCAATAGTACATATTAGTGAAAAGGAGAGAATAGAGGTAATGAAAACACACCAGAATGTTACTTTAATAGCCTAGACAGGTGGCAATAAATGTCTTCTGAACGTGGGAGTAGAGTAAGGTGGGAGATACAAGACATGTGGCAAAGCTGAATTGACAAAAATAATAGCATTTGAGTAAAGGGAGCAAGCATTTATGAAGATCTTCCTGTAGGCTAGGCATGGTGCTAAGTGCTGGGTATGTAAAATAAAGGCAGAGAGCATCCCTGCCCTCTGGGATCTCATGTTCTAGTGAGGGAGATAAAATGTAAATAGCTTCATGTATACAAGATATAGAGAGAATGAATTGAAAGTAGTCTCAGAGGGAATACATTAACTGTGAGGATGACCAGGGAAGGCTTTTTGCAGAAAGTAGAATCAGAACTGAGCCTTGAAGGAAGCCAGGAAAGCCAAGGGCATCAATGAGAGGGGAGAGCATCCCAGACACAAACCAATGAAAAGTCACGGAGTTGGGGGATGGAGGCATGTGAGGAAGAACCAAAGAAGGTTGGTTTCACTGGATCATGTTGTAGTTGAAGGAGAAAGATGTATAAGAAGATTAGAGAGGCAGGAAGGGGCCACGTTATGAAGATCTGGAATACCTAGCAGAGGATGTTATGTTTAATCACAGAAGTGAAAGGAAACCATTGGAGTTTATTGAATAGGGAGTGATATGGTTAGACCTATATGCTTTAGAAAGATCAATTTGACAGCTGAATGGAGAATAGATTGGAGAGGGGAGAGACTTGAGGCAGGGAGAAAATTACATTAAAACCCATTATTCAAATAGTCGATGTATTCAGTGAGGCAGCTCTGAACCTTAGTAGTGGATTTGTATGAAAAGAGAAGGGGATATATATAATAAATGTTATGAAAGTAAAGTCAACAGGAATTGGCAACAGATCAGACATGGGGCAAAGGGAGT
Source organism: Notamacropus eugenii (assembly GCF_028372415.1). Lineage (NCBI taxonomy): Eukaryota > Metazoa > Chordata > Mammalia > Diprotodontia > Macropodidae > Notamacropus > Notamacropus eugenii. Next base: position 332,811,863 of record NC_092876.1, on the reverse strand, counting down.
AAGGGATCTAGAATAACAACTAGGTTGTAGAACCTTGGGTGACTGGGAAGATGATGGTACCCTGGACAGCAATAGGAAATTTTGGAAGCAGGGAGGATTTCCGGGAAAAGAAATTGAGTTCAATTTTAGACCTGTTGAGTTTAAGATATCTATGGGACATCCAATTTGAAATGGCCAATTGGCAGAAAGAAATTCAAGACTGAAAGTCAAGAGAGAGGGCTGGTTAAATCTGAGAATTTTCTACATAGAGATGATCATTGAATCTATGGGAACTGGTGAGATCAATAGAGAGAATATAAAGAGAAAGTAGAAGAGGGCCCTGAGTAGAACCTTGGAGGATATCTTTGATTATCAGGCATGATTTTGGTGAAGATACAACAAAGGAGACTCAAAAGGAGTATTCAGACAGGTAGGAGGAGAAACAGGAAATAACAGTGTAAGTGCCACAAAAACCTAGAAAGGCAAGAGTAGCAAAGAGAGTCTGACTGACAGTGTCAGAGGTGTCAGAGAGGTCAAGAAAAAGGGATTCAGAAAAGGCCATTAGATTGGACAATTAAAGGGATCATTACTTTGGAGAGAGCAGTTTCAGTTGAATGACTGTGAGGTTAGAAATAGGACTATTGAAAGTTTAGAAAGTGAGAGTGAAGGAAAAATTCAATATAAAGCAAAGATTCAAAGCAAGGATACTAGGTAAATTGTGAGGTAGGGGTGACCAGTAATGATGTTCAAGGAGAATGAAGTCAGGGGAAGAATTAATAAACTCAGTTTTATATATAATAAGCTTGGGGTCACAGTGGGAAATTCATTGTCACTTATGACCTTTTATTTCATTCATTTGTTAATTTTTAACCAATAAAGGGTTAAAAAAAGATAAAGGTAGCCATTTATTACACACCTATTTTTCAGTTTGCTAAGTAGAACTGCAGTAACTATAAAGAAAAAAAATGAGATGTGCAAATGTAGAGACAATTCCACTTCACATGTTCATATGCACTGTTTGTGCCCAACCTGTGACAGAACCTTCCAAACTCATATTCATCTGATCAGCCACAGTTGGAGCACTGGGCCTTGGGCCTAACATAGTGATGTCATTTTCACCCTCTTCCAGCATGAAGGACAACAACCATTTGTCAAATACCTGTTGTGAGAAAGGGTGCACATTGGGTACCTCTAGATATTATAGAAGAATTAGATAGCCCCTTTCCCCAAAGAATCTTACAGTTGTATTAAACAATATCCCCTATTTTTAAACAATCCCAAATTGAAAACCCTCTTGGTTCATCAATTCTTCATGCAATTTCAAAGAATGTATCTACATAGCATCAAATAAATATGGTAACTTGAATGTAAATAATCTAGTAAGGTTCTGAAGAAGGACTTTTCTCCCAGATGTGACAACTCAAGTGTCCAAATGGATATAACCTAGGGAAAAGATTGAATCCTGAATTTTCCACAAATCTTGGCCAAAAATTTTTTACCTACTGAACTCAAATTATTCCCACAGTGACCTACTACATTATACTTGGCAATGTGCTAAAATATTTCCTGATGATCAGTCATGTCCACCTCTTCACAATATTTGATATTTTCTTGATAAAGATATTAGGAATGGCTTGTCATTTCCTGCTCCAGTTCATTTTACAGATGAGAAAACTGAGGCAAACAGAGTTAAGTGACTTGCCTAGAGTCATACCACTAGTAAGTGTCTAAGGCTAGATTTGAACTCAGGAAGATGAATCTTCCTGACATAAAGCCTGGCACTCTATCCATTGTGCCACCTAGCTGCTTCCACAACATTTCCTAGTTCCTATTTTTTTTAAACAGTTGGTCTTTTAAAAAAAGAAATCCAACAGTCATTCACTGGTCTAATCCCATTCATTAGTATGAAAGTTATTCTTTTTCCAACCTGGGCCAGTTTGCTCTTTGCTGGGCAGCCTGGCAGCTCCTATTTCCCAGAGGTCTGGCCTTATTGGTGATGGACTCAGTGCATACACCTGAGAGAAAACACACTGCAGCTCTGAACTCCCAAGCTCATGTGACCCAATGGCCTCAGCTTTCCAGTAGCAGGGATTACAAACATATGCCACATCCAATCCAAGTTCCTATTTCTCAATAGATTAATTAATCTAAATGTTAAATGAAGGGAAATAGAGATATTATGAACTCAGCATCCTCAAAGTTGCCCTCTAAGAAATAGGCACTCTTTAGGAAGTAATAGCATCACCAAATTTGACTGTTGGGGAAAAGATGAGTACTTGGCCTTTAGAGATTCCCAATGTGGTTTAAATTATACCAAGGAAAGACATCTGATTGAATTCAAAGAAAAGGTGAAAGGTGTGTCTTTCATTCAAGTATATTCCGTCTGTAAGGCTGATTATAACATACAATTTTTTCCTAGTGTTATAGACTAATAAAAGTTGTCCCCTCCTTTTCCCCTCCACCAAAAAAAAAAGTAACAACCCTTTTCCCCTTGATTAACCTTACTTTTCTCAAGCTCAGACAGGCTTTTGCAGCATTCCATTTTCAGATTTTGCACTCTGGAGGACAGATATCATTGATCTCTCCTAACACAGCAAACCTCTCTCTGTGAAGCCCCTGAGGTAGAGAATCTTCCCTCCATATCATATTTTATTTTGTTCTATGAATCAGGAATCCCATTAGAAGTTTAGTGATTATTCTAACACATTTGAGAACAATTTCAGAAAAGGCATGTTAATTTCTGGTATCTACATATTTGTAATTGTTTTTAAATCAAGGCCAAGTTTGCTTATATGAGAGATGGGAGGAGTTCAGTAAGGAGGAAGAAACACAAGTGGCAAACAAATACCACTGGCCTAAGACCCTCGCCAAGTTCAAGGGCCAGAAGGTCTAACCAAGAAAGAGCAGAGTAAGTCATCAAAGATCCAAAAAAGTAATCAAATGGGCATCAAGAAATGGGGAAATTAATGTTCACAGGAAGGAAATCTAGTTCCTCTGGGGACTAGGATATCAGAATGAGACTTGGTCATAGGAAAATAAGGGGTACTCCGATCAGAATAGGACCAGTAGCAAAAATGGCTGGAAACAAATGAAAAGCTAATAAGTCAGGAGAGTTCCTTTTATTTTCTGAGTTTAAGCATAGGATTGGTGTTTCAAATCTGGGGTAGGGCTGAACACAGAATTGGAGATTAAGTGGTCCCAGGTTTCATGAGTCACTCTCTTCAAAGAATTTCATCACCCAGTTGGCAACCTTCTGGTGAAGATTGTTCACCTTCTGTTAGGAATATAAAAATCACCTGCATGCTGCAATGAGGCTCTGAATGAGGATCTTAGCTGTGGAAAAACACTAATTAATGGTTACTGCAGTATTTAAAAATTATAATTGTCCTTCTGTTTATAGTCAAGTGCCCTCAAACCAATAAGAATATTCCAAATACATGAGACATTTTGTGGCTGAAAATTAATTTTGGAATCTAACAGTCTAGTTTATGTTTCAAAGGGCAATAGGATAGATTTCATGGAGACAAATCAGACAAATTGTGTTTATATTGGATAAACACAGAATAGAAGCAGTATGGTTATCATGTTGTCACAAACAAGACCTTCTTCAGTGGTTGAGAGGGTCTGGAATTTTGAATCAGAAGACCTGGATTCATCTCTGCCACTTGCTAGAGCTACGTGATTTGGACAAATCACTTTAACCCCTCTGAATCTCAGATTCTTTATCTGTAAAATGGAAATGAAGATAAAGGCCATACCTATCTCACAAAGTTTTAGGGGAAATTTTTGGCAAACTGTAGAAAGCTATATAAATGTGAGCAAGTGTTGGTGATGGTATCATCTGAACACTCACTAGGAAAGATGCCCATCCCCTGTATTGGTCCCCCTTTGGCCTTCCTTTCTTTCTGTGCTGTTTCATCTGAGGAAGTGAATAAAGGACTATAGATGGAACTCTCTCTTCTCCGCAGTCATCCCAGCGTGGATGGGGAGGATGGGCAGCAGCAGATGAAAGCAGCCTGATAACACATGACATGAATAGTACTTTCCAACATTAGTACTTTGCCAACATTAGCTAATTGATCCTTCATAACACCCCTCTGAGAAAATTAAGTATTATTATCCTTATTGATGGGTGAAAAAAATAAGACAGCCTGGTTAAGTGACTTGGTTATAACTACCCAAGGTTGCCAGCTAGAGAGAAAGTATCAAAATAAGATTGGAGTTCAGGAGGCCAGAAGAGCAGAGCTACTTAATATAACTAATTATTTTTAAATGGCTTTTAAGGGAGGGAAGGAGATATGACTAGTTGATATTGATAGAGGCATAAAAATGTTGCTATTCAATTAAAAAGCTAATAAGAAATATACTTAAAAAACATATTAGAGTGAGTTGTCAGAAGTGGATTAAAAAGTCCACATGCTACGAAAGCAAAGTAATTAAGGAATAGGAAGGCATAGGACCCTGAAGAGAACTCTCTCCCCCAATCCAAACACTCTAATAGAAAATAAATCATATATAAGAAGAGGGAGATAATGAAATTTCATTTTTTAAAAAGAAGCTTACCATCATATAACCCAAGGTTTGTTTACAAAGAATTCTATTCACAACTGCATTTAAGTATTACCACCCCCATTTTACAAATGAGGAAACTGAGACTCACAGAGGTCAAATGATTTACCCACAGTCACATAACTAATAGGAATTAGAGCTGGGGCTCAAACTCAGGATACCAGAGCTGTGCTCATTTTAGTGGAAAGTTGCATTTCAGGCATTTATACGTATTAGGAAGTGTTAACAGTGGACATCATTTTTTAAATAATATTTTATTTTTCCCAATTACATTCCCATTTAACATTCATAAAAATGTTCCAAATTTTTCTCCCTCCCTCCTTGCCCATCCCCTTCCCTCAAATAGTAAGCAATTTGATATAGGTTATATAAGTACAATCACGTAAAACATATTTCTATATTTGTCTTGTGAAAGAAGAAGCAGAGCAAAAGGGAAAAAAACCCCACAAAAAATAAAGTGAAAATTGTATGCTTTGATCTGCATTCCGAATCCATCGGTTCTTTTTCTGGACGTTGATAGCATTTTCCATTATGAGTCCTTTGGAACTGCAGTGGACCTCATCTTGAGAAATACAATAACTGTCATATTTGAAAGGAACCACAGAAACCAGCTATTCCAGCCCGTACAGGAGAGAGAATTCGCTCAGCAATTCTCTTATTTCCAATAAGTAGTCATCCCACTTTCCATAAAGATCCCTCCATAAGAAGGAACTTAATAGCACCAATAATATTGTTACTTATATATTTATATAAATCAACTATGTAGTGCTTTAAAGTTTGCAAAAGTCTTTATGCATGTTTCATTTGATACAACAATCTTCTGAGATATGTACTATTATTAGCCTTATTTTACAGATGAGGAAACTGAAGGATTAAGTGACTTGCCCATGAGCACACAGCTGGTAAGGGTAGGAGTCAGTATTTGAATTCACGTCTTCTGACTCCAGTTTATTATCTGCTTTGCCACCTCACTGCCATATGGGGTGCTCCATTCCACTTTCCGACATTTCTAATTTGAGGAAACTTTTTCTTTACATCAAATCTAAATTTGCTTCTTTTTATTTTCTACCTAGTGCTCCAAGTTCTGTCTTCTTGGGACCAGGGAGAAAAATGCTGCTTCCTTTTATGGTGCTAAGTTCTTCAAATGTTTGAAGGCATCTTTCATTCCCACCCACCTATACAACCCAGTCTTCTCTTCTCCAGGCTAAACATCCCCATTTCTAAAGATGACAATAGGCTGGGATTAGAAGAATATTTGACATGTGGGGCAGGTGAATAAGAAAATTCTCTTTTAACCAACTTTGAGAAGAGCATTTAAATCCTGAATACATTGCCTTAATAAGAAACAAACCCACAAGGACCTAGATATGAACCTTAGGCTAAAGAAAATCTGCCCAAAGAGAAAGGAGGAGAATATACTGATGTATGTTAATGATTATATAATGACAGTAAATATAACTAAGGTAGATCTTAGCAGAACTAGATAAATGGGACATCACGGGCTTGTGGGGAGGAATCAAGTGGTGCACTGCCTACCCTGTATTCATTAAGGGAGGAGGGTAAGGCTGAATGAATCTATTATCCTATGACCAGGAAAAGAGGAGAATCAGGATATAGTAGCTTGAAGGAGCTAATCTCCACAGTGACTTGCTAGAACTGCGCAAAAGGCATAAGTACTTTGCTATTACTTTAGATCTCTATGAGATGAGAGAAATGGGGAAAGGAGAGCAGAGGAAAGAAGAGAAGAGAGTAGGGGGAGAGAACAGAGGAGAGAGGAAAGGGAAGAGAGGAAGATAGGGAGGGAGGGAGGAGAGAAGGGGAAAGGACAGTAGAGAGGAGGGGAAGGGAAGGGATGGGAGAGAAGAGGAGAAGGGAGTAGAGGAGAATAGAAGAAAGGAAAGGGGAAGAGAGAGAAAGAAGAGAGGAAAAGAAGAGGAGAAAACAGAAAAGGAGAGGAGATGGGATGAGAGGGAAGGGGGATGGAGGAGAGGAGAAGGAAGAAAAAGAACAAAGGGAGGTAGCAAAGAGAGAGAAGAAGAAGAGAGGAAAGGGGAGAAGAGGGGAAAGAAAGGAAGAGAATGAGGAGGGAAAGAGAGAGGGGGAAAAAGCAGAGACAGAAAGAGAGGATGAGGAAGAGAGAGTAAGGGGGGAAGGGAATTGGGGAGAAGAGAGGGAGGGGAGAAAGGTGGGGAGAGAAAGGGAGAGGAGAAGACAACTGAGGCTCACATAACCCAGTCAAAGAGAAATGGAGTTTGGCACTGATAAATGAAATCAGTGTCTTTATTTCAGTTCTAACATTCAAATTTTCACTAACTATTGTCACGACTAGGATCAAACACTTCTAGGCTTGGCAGTTAGCGAAGTGTTACCCTGCAACAAAGAGCCTTGCCCACTAGTGCTTCTAGTCTAAAATCCATCTGTATGTTTCTAAATCCACCATCATCTACTTTATTCTAATTTGCTTGACCTCATTTGTGAGGCCTAATTAATCCAGAATATAAATTCCATGAGGGCAGGATTTTTTTTTAAATCTTTGTAGTTTCAGAGCCCTGATTTATAGTAGCTATTTAATAAATATTTATTGAATTTAATGAGACTGGTATTTAATTTAATTGAAAGAGTTAAATTCTGGAATAAATATCATTAATTTCCATCTCACTTAAAGATACCCAAGTTCTTTCCCTTGCCCTAATAGCTAGAGTGAAATTCAAAGTAATTAGCTAAGGAGAAGCAGGAGAAGTTTCTTCCTAAGTAGTTATCTTTCAGAAATGACTTCTTACTGTAGTGATTTTCAACCGAGTCACTATAATGGGAAGCTATTCCCCTGTTATTGGTATATAGGACATTTGCATGAAAACGATATCTCTGTCTTTCAAGATTTCATCTGTCCCTGCTGGTTATTTCTTCCCAGAAGAAGAAATCTCATTGGTGACACTGTCACCAATTGCTAAGGATCATGATGCAACATGGAGAGAATTAGAACCCTAGGTGGGAAATAAGTGATGGGAACCGGTGAGTTTGGGGAGACAATGATCCTGTTTGTCATGCAAATGGGCCAAGTAACAGGAAAAGAAGTAGCAGGAGAGAAAAATGCACACAAAGATACAGTTTTGGCTGCAGACAAAATTGTTTCTAAATAGGATGTTTTTCAAAGCTTCCTTTGCAGCATCAGCTGCTGTTCAAAAATGAATGACACAACGAGTTTGCTCTCTGTAATAGAAAATGTAATTTGAATACTTCCAAATGGAGAAAGATTCACAGCCTGGGCCTTCCTGCCTTTTCCAACCCTGAGCTCTTGGAACTGCTAGGAAAGGTAATTGCAGCCCCCAACATCATTTTCCAGCAACCAGAGAAAGATCTATTTGGGCATAAATTAGCTAAAAGTATATAGATGACAGAGTAGGTTTTTCTATGTAAAGACTGGGGAGGCCACTTGGTGATGTTTCTCAGCAGGGGAAAAATACGACATTCTTCAACCAGACTGACATTGTCTCTCTACTGTTAGCATCAGGGCTAACAGACCTACTTTCTTATCCACACCCAAACAAGTTCCCGAGTGAGTGATAAACAAGGTTTCTTTCTTTTTCATCAGATAGCAGCTGATCCTGTTCTTGTTAGAGGAGCCTCATACTTGCCTGATTCTTTTGCTTCCGGTTCTCTCTTCCACCTGGAATCTCGGTGCAGCCAGATTTCAGATTATTCAGGCTTCCTTGAGCTTATTCAAGGCCATCCCAGTTTGACCAACAAACACCAGACGGTGTGAAGGACGAGAGGGAGGAAAGGAAATGTCAGTGGTTCCAATGAAAGATTTAGTATGGGAGGAATTTGAATCAATTACTAACAATGAAGTTTGGGGATTTAGATTCAGAGATTGTTAAACTGGAAGAGACCTTTAGGATATCTAATACAGTGGTCACAGGATCAGAGGTTTAGAGCTGGACAGGAATTTAGAGGTCATTAGGTCTAAGCCCCTCATTTTAAAGATGAGGAAAACAAGGCACAAAGAGTTTAAGTGGCTTCCCCAGTCATATATGTGCTGGGAAAAGTCTGAGACATAGTTCAAATCACAATCTTCCTAATTCCCAAGTTCTGTTCTCTATACACTATACCAAGCTTTTTTGATGCTTCACCCTAAGCTGTAAATAAATTTGTGAGTCACTTCCCTAACATCAGTGAGCAAGAAATTATTAACCCTTTACTCCATTTGTCTGTATAAGAAACCTTTCATTTCCATGCTTTCTCATCATATTAGTTGATTCCTTCTCAGAAGACTCATACATCTTACTTTCCCCTCACTCATTACTTTCCCTCTTCTAAAAACATCATTAAATATTCTCCCACCTTCTACCTCAGTGAATTAATACAGAAATTTACCTCTTTGGATCACTTTGTTATGCAACCCTGCAATGAAAAGGAATTTTGAATTGAAAATTGGACTTACAATCAAAAAGACCTGAATTCAAAGTGTACCTTAGACTCTCCCTAACTGTGTAACTCTAAGCAAGTTATGTAACCTTTCTGTGCCCCAGTTTCCTCATCTCTAAAATGGGGATAATCATAGCTCCTACCTCATAGCGTTCTCCTGAAGATCAAATGAGATAATAAGTAAAGAAATTTACAAGCCTTAAAGCCCTCTGTAAATGCTAATTATTCGTAGCAGTGTTATAAAATTATCTTTGCATGAGAAAGATTATTTTGACAGATGTGTTAAGTATTGACCAGAAGGGTAGAAAACAGGAGGGAGATCAGTAAGGAGATCAACAAAATAATTATATATGTGGTAATGAATATATATTGCATATATATGAATATATATATTGGAAATGGGGAATGAAGGAGATACAGTTATGAGATGTGGAGGAAATAGGACTGACAACATTTGGTAACTCATTTGATATGTAGTGAGAGGAAAAAGACAATTTCAAGGTTATAAACATGGTGAAATTGGGTGAATGGTGAGAACTAATGAATGGATGAATGAATGCTGGAGATATAACTATAGGCCATGAACTCAAAGAGTGCATATTTTAATAGAGGTAGACAATATGTAAGAGATTTCTGCTTCACATATGATGGAAAAAGCCCAGTGGTCCTTAGGGCAAAGCATCAAAGCGGATGGAAATGCATCATCTTTCATGTCATTTCTATCAATAATGTCATATCTATTCCTGATTTTCAATCATTTCACGGTGCTAAGGACTTTGTTGGGAAGAACTTTCTTTTGCAGGTCTTTAGTAGCTGTGGAGGAGGAGTTGGGTCCCCAGGAACAACAGAGACATTTCCACAATGGTTGTCCCTCTAAATGATGGTGCCACTGGGGACCAGGCTGGAAGCAGGACTGGTGATCTGAGAGGAGATGTAATTCCTCTTTCTCTTGGGTTCAGATCCTTGGCCTGTCTCTACCTGAGGCTGAGGGATGGTGATCATCAAAGGTGGTAGCAGTGGTCTGACTCACCTAGCAGATTCTTCCACCTGTGTCTCCCTTAGGGTTCCTTGATGCTTTCACTAATCTAGCTTGCCTGCCCCACTGGTGATAATTGGTCAGTAGTTGGTGTTGGTGATGATGGGACTAGCATATTCTCTACATGGTGATACCATAGACAGAAATAAGAGCAGGTTTAGAGAGAAAAAAAAGTAAGCAACTTGGGGCACATTGACTTTGAGGTGACTGTGTGACATCCAAGTAGAGTTTGATGTTTTTGTGGTAGTTGGAAATGTTGTTTTGTAGCTCAAAAGAAAGGTCAGAACTGTGAATATAGATCCTTGAGTCATATTATAGAAGTATTAAGTGAAACCATGGGAGTAAATGAGATTGTCAAAGAAGAAAGTGTAGAGAGAGTAAAGAATTCTAATGCTGGAACTTTGGGAAACACCCATGTTCAGGGCTCGTTAAGAGTAATAAGAAGCAGGATAGGAGATGGGAGGAATGGTCAAAGAGGCAGGAAGTGAACCAGAAGGATGAGATGTTTCTGAATACAAGGAAAGAGAGAAGACTGATCCACAGTATCACAAGCTGCAAAGAATTCAGGTAAAATAGATTGAGATCTGGGGAATGAAAAGCCATTAGATTTGATGACTGGGAGGTTATTAGTGATGTTAGAAAAAGCAGTTCCAACATTAATGGTGGTGAATCTAAATTTGAGAAACTGCAGAGAGTAGGCAGTGAGAGAGTGGAAACATCAGGTGTAGACAATCTTTACCTGAAGTTTAACAGTGAAGGGGAAAGACAGAAGTAGCTATATGTAGGAGAAGAGGAAATGGGAAGACTTTATTTTTATTTTTAAGGACTGAGGAAACCTGAGTATGATTATAAACAGATGGGAAAGAAATAGTGGTAAAGAAGAAACTGTGTGAGTGAGAGAGAAAATTGCCAGAGCAATTATCTTAGTGAAGGAAGGAGGGAAGTAGATGAAGGTCAACTGATTAGCCTTGAAGGTGATTAAGTGTGTAGGATGGCAGTTCAGTTATTGGGTCCATGACATTGACTCCCTTTAGGCCAGTGAAGTACCTATGCTCTGAGTTCCTGATTTTCTGTTTTCCAAGGATCTGCTTTTTCTTGGCTTCTCCAGCTTCCTTCCAAAGATAAACCATTCCTTCTATCATAATTTCCTTTTAAGGAAATTTGTCTTCCCTCAAGAAAAGGGATTTTGGGTGTTGCTTTGTTTTTAGATAATGAGTTCTGTTTTGGAAATGTTGAGTTTGCGATGTCTATACAACTTCCAGTTTGAAACATCCAATAGACTATTGTTGATGTGGCTGGAGATTAGGGCTGAATATATAGTTCTGGGGGTCATCTGCATAGAGAGGATAACTGAATTTATGGGATCCGATGAGAATGTAGAAAGAAAAGAAAATAACAGAATATTTTCTGTAGGCTTTTTCATTTGATTCTTCCAAGAATGTTGTGAGATTATTTTAGCAAACATTCTTATCCCCATTTGACAGTGAGGACACTGAGGCTCAGATAATCATGAATGCTAATATGGATAGAGGGTTACAAGGTTTGAAGAGCACTTTACAGATGTTGTCACATTTGATACTTACAACCTTTTATTATTATCTCCGTTTTACAGATGAGCAAGCTGAAGCTTAGCAAGGACAATTGTCCTACCCTGGGTCATATAGCTAGGAGGTGTCTGAGACAGGATTTGAACTGGAGTCTTCCTGACTTTTCCTGGGTAGCTAGAGTGCTGGGACTGGAGTCAGGAAGACTCTTCTTCATGAGATTTAATTTGGTGTCAGATACTTACTCATTATATGACTCTGGGTAAGTCACTTAATCCTGTTCATTTTAGTTTTCTCATCTATAAAATTCAATGGAGGAGGAAATAGGAAACAAAACTGTTCCGGTATCCTTGGCAGTTATTCAGTTATTTTTCAATTATGTCCAAATCTTCATGACCCCCATGTGGGGTTTTCTTGGCAAAGATACTGGAATGGTTTGCTATTTCCTTCTCTGGATTATTTTACAGAGTAGGAAACTGAGGCAAGCAGGGTTAAGTGATTTGCCCAGGGTCACACAGCTAGTAAATGTCTGGCATCATATTTGAACTCAGGATGTTGAGTCTTCCTGCTTCCAGGCACGACACGCTATCCACTGCACTATCTACTTTCCCAGTCCAATATTCAGTAGACAAGGCAAAAGACAGCACAATTAAAGGGAGGAGGTTACCCTTCCTTAAAGTAGAATACCATGGAATGTCATGTGAAAGACAGTAGGACCCTCTTCTATATAATTTCAGGGAAGAGAATGAGTGAAATATTCCACCAATGGAATAATATTTCTAAAAATTAAACTAGTTTAAAAAGTTTCCCATCATGAAAAGTATTTGAGCAGGGATAGAATAACCACATATAAAGATTACAGATGGGGAGACAAACAGACAAATAGATGCAGAGACACAGAGAGACAAGTACAGACAGAGAAACAGACAGACAAAGATACAGAGAAAAAGAGAAAGACAGAGACACAGAGACATGAATAGGGTGTATATTAAGTGTTTACTATGTGCCAGGCACCTCGAAGTCTGGGGATACAAATACAAGGGGGCTAAACATTTCCTGCCTTTAAGGAGTTTACATTCCAAATGGGGAAGACAAGGCATAAAGAAGAATTAGGGAAGGGATGGAGGAAAGATATGTGGCCATGACAGGGTGTGGAGATGGCTAGGAAATGCTGTGAAGGCCTGGGTCTAGGCAATAGAAGGCCATTGGTGGCCTGTCAAAGCCTGGGGCTGTTCCAGGGGCAGGGTTCAGTTTTCTGGAGGAGAAGGTGGCCCAGTGTGATATAGGAGATTAGGTTGAATGACTTCTTAAAGTCCCTTCAAAAGTAGTACTCCAGTGGAGAATGAAGAATTATAAAGAGCCCTTGGTGAATTTAGAGTCCAAAGAGCTGGATTCACATCTCAGTTCTGGCTTACTATTTTTCTAACCATGGCTGCGTCACAGACTCTTTGTGTTGCCTCATCTGTAAAGAAGGGGAGTTGAATTAAAGCAGAGGTATGAAACACAAACCTTCAGGCTGCTTGCTATCAACAATACTCCCTAGTGTAGCCCAATCCAAATTAAAATGTAATTTAAAATATTTTAAAAATAAATGAAAATGCAATAAAAATATATAATGTGAATACATGGTTATCTAAGACAATATATGGCCTGAAGGGATCTTTATGTATGGTCCCTTTCCAATTTGAGTTTGTCATAACTGAAGTAATCTTCAGGGTTCCTTCTACCTCTAAATAATATTCTTCTCTGTATCTTTTAAATCAAGAGAGTATGGGTAACTAAAACATTTAAAAACAATTCTTCCAGCAATTTATCCTATATTTCTCTTACATGAATACAGACTCCTCTGCTATATGCTCCACACAAATGAGGCCTTTCTGTTAAAAATGCCAATGCCTCCTTCCAAGGGAGTAGAACTCCAGCAGTTTTCTCTTCTTGTAGAGAGTACAAACACTCAACTATCCCATCGAGGGTGGGGTTTCTTTCCCCTTTTCACATTTCAGTAGCATTCATTGGTGTTTCATGGCTGAGGGCATGCACAGTGTAAAGTGCCTATGATTTGCATTCAGAACCAAGGTTGCAGTGGAGTTGTGTGATGCAACATGGGCAAATACTGCCAGAAATACCTCAAATTCATTGTGCATTTGATTTTTAATTAATTTTTGGGCATTGCATGTCCAGTGTTTTTTACTGTATTTTTTACTGTTGCCAAATTTTTCATGACCCCCAAATTCAGGTATGTGACTTCATATGGGGCAACAACCCATAGTTTAAGACATACTGATATAGGGGATCTGACTAATTTCTAGAAATGTACAAAGAAAGAGATGCCACAACTCCATTTTTAAATAAATAATAAGCATGCTTCCATGTTTACTACACAAAGTCATTCTTCCAATGAGACAATTTGGCAGAAGCTAAGAAAAAAAAATCTTGACAGATAAGGGGAAAAAATTGAAAAATGTTTTTGCCCCCTCTCAAACTCCATATAAAGTATATAGATAGCCAATATCCACATACACCATTCAACTAGAAAAATATAAGCTAGGACAATTTGATGTGATAGAAAATTGAAGCTGTAACTCCTTTTGCTCATCAATTTCTGTATTGAGTGACTTCCACTTGTGGCTAAAAGTTCTTTCTTCTAGAATAAGGGCATACTCTCTTTCCTCTCCACCTCCTCCTTCTTTTCTCTTTCTGTTAAGTGACTTGTCCAGGGTCTCACAGCTAGTAAGTGTCTGAGGTCAGCTTTGAACTCAGGCTCTCCTGATTCTAAGGCCAGTGTTCTATCCACTGCACCACCTAGCTGTCTCAAATCTACCTTCTTTTGTTCTATCTTCAGAGGAATTATGGACTGACTGGTCATCCCCAGAATAAAATCGAAGAAAAGCTGCAATCCTTATTATAATAATTATTTCTGAGCTTCAAAAAGCAGCTCTTAAAATGTGAGGTTTCTAATGGTAGAGGCAGGTTGAAGCTGGGGAGGCATCTAGCACCGTGCTCCCGCTAGCCCGAAATGCTGTCATTTTGACTCAAAGGCTAAAGCTCCCTGCTGGTCTTGGTTGAGCAAGAATGCTGCTCAAGATAAGCTGTCAGAGTGGCTCCTCTCACCAAACAGTTACCACCTTCCTCAGGAGAAGGGACCCAGTGACAGGGTGAGCTTACGTGCTTAGTGATGCTGAACAGCCCAAGGTGGCAGGAGGGCCAGGAGAGCCTCACTCGGAGGACTGCAAGCACCTACTTAACATGCAAGAGAGAGCAGCTCAACAGCTGTCACTGACAGCCTGTGGCTGCTTCCAAGTGGGGGAGATGAGGATACCTTTGGATGCCCAAATTATGTATTTGGAATTCAGAGTAATCATGTACACATATGAATGTGCGTATGTGCACATACACACAAACACACACGTAATCTCTCTCTCTCCCACACCCCCTTTTCTCTCTCTCTCTCTGTCTCTGTCTCTGTCTCTCCCTCCTCTTGCTTTGCTTCCTCCTCTGTCCTCTTCTCCAATTGACTATCTGTTTATTTTATACTTATGTGGAGTTTGAGAGAGGGCAAAAATATTTCTTCGTCTTCTCCTCCTCCTCCTCCTCCTCCTCCTCCTCCTCCTCCTCCTCCTCCTCCTCCTCCTCCTCCTCCTCCTCCTCCTCCTTCTCCTCCTCCTCCTTCTCCTCCTCCTCCTCTTCCTCCTCCTCCTCCTCCTCCTCCTCCTCCTCCTCCTCCTCCTCCTCCTCCTCCTCCTCCTCCTCCTCCTCCTTCTTCTTCTTCTTCTTCTTCTTCTTCTTCTTCTTCTTCTTCTTCTTCTTCTCTCTTTCTCTCTCTGTCTTTCTCTCTTCCCTCTTTCTTCTCTTTTTCCACCCCTTACATATAACACACAAATGGGCACATACACCATCATGTTCATACCTAGAGCCACACTGATAATCTTCCTCAAACCCAACTCCCTCTTATTATTATGATTTTGGGGTGACCTATTTAGTGAATCAGGGTTAACACCACAAGAACAGCCACTCAGGCTTGATCTCCCCCATACCACATGTCTAGGAGACAAGTAACAAAGCCAGCCAGTCTCTCATTAATCTACATGGCAACTATCCAGACATTTGAAAATATCTGGGTGATGGGTCGATTTTTTTTTGGCACCATGCAGATATAACCAAGGAATTCATATTAGTTTGGGGTTGGAGTGGGGAAGGAATGAGGGGGTGGGCAAAAGATCCTGTCAGAGCTCGGGCCTAAGACAACCCTTCAGGCATTTGTCATGCCTGCTGGCATTTGAGTTACGGACATCTCACCACCATAGAAACCAGACGCAGCTCTCAGGGGAAATCAAGACTGTCTTCTTTGCAGAAAGCTGGATGTGTGCCTGGGGAGGTCTAACCCCTATCTCCTTTATTCATATCAAGCCCAGGGTAGGAATTTAGATAAAAATGCATTAGATGTTTTGCTCCGTTTTTCTTGCTCAGATTAACCACTTATAAATTTTTTAAGTATTTTGGAGAAAGTCAAATAAGTATTCCTGGTACAGTTGAGTAGCTCAGGGAGAATAGCCAGCATAAAAATAGCCCAATTTCTAGCAGAGGAAGAAGATAAATCAAGAGCAGGCCCCTTCCACTCTGTATCCACTTCGACAGACACACTTTTCTGCTCTTCAGGGCTGAAGTCCACATTGATTTAAGTGTGGAGGAACTTACATTGCATATTGAATGGGCATGGTGAGGAAAATGCTGATTTTGTTGGTTTCATTTATTTGTTCCTTCATTGTCCATAAGCATTTATGAATTACCTACTGTATATAGAACGGTGTCCTAGAGGCTGGGAGAGAAAGTTTAACAAAAAGATAATTTTCTTTTCTTATGGAACTGACAGCTCAATAGGGCTGACGTGAGCACAGATAGCTATAATGTATAATATTAGAGGTAGTATGGTATAGTGATAAGATTATTAAATTTTGGAATATTATTTAGATACTGTCTCTTCTTCTTCCTATCTCTGTGGCTGAGTACTTCTTTTTTTTTTTTTTTAACTCTCTGCACCTCAGGTTCCTCTTACAACCCTAAATCATATGTTCCTATGAACACACAACAGCACCAGAGAAATACAAAGCAAATATGTTACAAAAAGGTTTAAGGGGGAGTATCCTTACCTGATTAGCAGCTGTGGAATGGGATCTGGTAATATTTCATGGAAGATTTGTCACCTTAACTGAGCCTAAAGATCAAAAATTGAGTGGAAATTTATCTTTAGGCATATTGTGACCTAACAACTGGATTTCTAAGGGGCCTGTTTAAAAAAATGACCCAAAGAAGAAAAGGGATCATTTCATGACTAGTAATGTATGTAACCAAATGACCCTAAACTAGACTCCTAGACTCAGGGTGTCCCTCTTAGACAGTTTATCTCCTACTTCAGGTCATCCAAGCCCCCACTCCCAATTTTAAATGAATCTCTAAATTTCAAGATAAGACAGATTCTGTAAACCCTGCCAGAAAGAATGGAGGAAAAGGAAACGTAGGAGGTAGGGACCTTAAAGCTTGAGACAAACACCCCCTAAAGTGTATGGTTGTTGGTAGGTGAGTGGGAAGTTGGAGGAATGTCCCATAAAGGGAGATTAGAGTTGTAAGTTATAACCACGACATCTAGGGACCAGTACATCAGCATCATGCTGGGCAGAGTTGGACAGACTCAGAATGGGGAAGGTAGTGATAAAAGATGAGAATCGGGATAGTCTAGGAGCTGTAGTGATGCTGTTGCATACTATTAAGATATTAAAATAGGAGTGCTTGGGTAGAAACAATCAGAGCATTGTCTCTAAAGCCCAAAAGAGTTTAAGAGCAATGAGATAAATCAGAAGCTACTCCAGTCTCTCAGTCTTAGCACATCTTCTGCCTTCATATTTTATTACTAGGGTGGTTCAAGAAAAACAGAATTGTATTTTTTTTTTTTTTGGTCCTTGCACTTTTCAAGTTGACTTAACAATGGGATTGTAGTAGAGTACTGATTAAAGCCCATATTCTGTAGAAGACCTATTATAGTGCCTACTCATCCTCACACCCCCAAGTGCCTTCCCTCTGAGAATAATTTCCAATTATATTTATATGTCTTGTTTGTTCCTGGTCATTTGCATGATGTCTCCTCTATTTGAATGTGAGCTCCTTGAAGGCAGGGTTCTGGTGTTTTCATTCTATGTATCTTTAACAAGTCAAATAAAATAACTTTATGAAAGATGGAGAGGGAGATTTCTCAACTACACTTAAGAAAATGCTATATTACATGTACACTTTTCTAACCCAGTTCTCTGTTGATGAAGGAATGAGGAAACAAGGAAAGAAAGCTTGGAGTCAGACTTGGAGTAAGAAGACCCCAGTCCCAGGAATGCTCTGTTATCTTATTTGAGCCATTTCTCATCTTAGATGTTCAATCCATTCTTCATCATGAAATGGACCAAACGAGGCCATATATTTCTTATAAGGCCAGACAGCAACATCTACTATTTTATAGTCTGGGGATAATCTGAAGCTTTCATCACTAAAGGAATATAGAAATTAACATTGGAGATCAGGCAAAATATGAGATCACAAAGGATAAGAGAACTGTCTTGGAGTAAACACAATGCTCTAAAAAGTCTGGACTTTTCCTTTCAGGGTGGGAAGATCCCAGTGAGATGGACAGCCCCAGAGGCCATTGCCTACCGCAAATTCACCTCTGCCAGTGACGTCTGGAGCTATGGTATTGTCATGTGGGAAGTCATGTCATTTGGAGAGAGGCCCTACTGGGATATGTCAAACCAAGATGTGAGTATCCCAAGAATCAGCAAGATGAAATTCCTGATGTTTACTGATGTCAGCTTTGGGGGGAGGTCTCTAGTGGAGTGACATCAGGTGCTTTTGGGGGCATTATTGTGTTCAATATTTTTATCAGTGACAGATGAGAGGATAGATGGCACACGTAAAATCTATGAATAATCTGAAGCTGGTAAGAATAGCAAAAGCAATTGCTTTGCATTGGTTGACAGAACTTGGATCCAAAAAGATTTTTGACAGTCTAGAATGATGGAATCAAATTGAGTAAGATGAAATTCCATAGGGTTACCTTAGCACTTAGGGATCTAGTGCTTAGCACAGTGCCTGGCATGGAGTCAGTGCTTAATAAGTGTTTATTGATTTATTAAATATATGATATTGATGATATGTTCAGGTGCAAGCATCATATTTTAGTAAAGACAGTGATAAGCAATGAGCAAGTCAATGAGGATAATTAGAAGACTTGAAATGTTACTGTATGAACATTGATTCAAGGAATTAGATTTTTTTTTACCGTTGAGAGAAGACCTGGAAGGAGAGAGTATGGGAAGGGTCATTAAGTGGCTGAATGACTGTCAAGTG
This sequence comes from Notamacropus eugenii, assembly GCF_028372415.1. Taxonomy (NCBI): domain Eukaryota; kingdom Metazoa; phylum Chordata; class Mammalia; order Diprotodontia; family Macropodidae; genus Notamacropus; species Notamacropus eugenii. The sequence goes on along the minus strand of NC_092876.1, from coordinate 332,792,924 downwards.
AAAGAGAGATTAGAGTTATTCTGCTTGAATCCAGATTGGTAAAAATTTCAGGGAGACAAATTTCAAGTCTACATGAAGAAGAATTCCCTAATAATTAGGGCTAAAGTAAAATGAATTGTCTCAAGGTTAACGGAGTTCCCCATCTATGAAAGTCTTTCAGCACAGCCTGGATGTTTACCTTCTAGGGATATTATAGACTAAATATATACTTCAGGAAAAGGTTGAATTAGATTGATCTTTGAGATTCCTTCCAATTCAAATTCTTTGTTTTTGTGATATACAAGCAGGAATTAATATTTTCACTTTTAGATAAAATTATTAATATTTATTTTTATATCATCTATGTTTCTCAATATATCCTTTCCTCTCCCTTCTCATAAAAATTACTCATAATAAGAATGAAAGAGAAAAAAATTATACAAACTAACCAGTCTATCTAAAATTCTAGAAGTATATGCAGTATTCCACTCCTATAGCCTCCCATCTTTACAAAGAAGTTGGGGGAATGACCTTCTTAAATCTTTTCTTTAGAGCCAAACTCTCTCCCTTTTTCTGCTTCTGTCTCTGTCTCTCTTTCTGTCTCTCTCCGCACAAACACACACACACACACACACACACACACACACATATTACAGCACTTAATTTCTATAGTTTTGTCATTATTGTCCATTTACATTGTAGTTATTAGATATATTGTTTTTCTGGTTATTATTTCACTTTGCATCATTTCACATGTTTTCCCTTACTTCTCTGTATTCTTCATATTTGCCTTTTCTTATAATGTGTAATCAATATTCCATTACATTTATATAATAACTGCTCCTCAACTAATGACCATTTACTCTGTTTCCAATTCTTTTCTACTTCAAAAAGTGTCACTCTAAATGTTTTAGTATATATTATATCTTTCTTTCTTGTAATTGACTTCCTTGGTTCATTTGTTTCACAGTAGAGTCTTTTGGTCAAAGAACACGGACATTTTAATCACTTTCTTTGAATAATTACATATTGCATAGTTATAAATTGCTTTTTATATTGATGGTGTCAGTTCAGATGTCCACAAACAATTCATTAGTATTGAGTATGACTTTTTAAATTTGAAGATGAAGAACATTTTCCTGTGTCCACTTAAGAAAGGTTTAATGTGAGAAGAGCTGGCTTAGAAGACAGGAGACATGACTTCTCTATACCCAACAATGCAATTAAGTGGGTATAGAGCTGTCAGTAACTCTCTTCTCTCTTCTGAGCCTTAGTTTTCTCATATGAAAAATGAGGGGATTAGACTCCAGGGCAGGGGAACCTGTACCCTGGAGGCCACATGTGGCCTTCTAGGTCCTTACATGCAGTCCTTTGACTTTCACAGTTTAGATTCAGTCAAAGAACTACACATGAGGACCTAGAGGTCCACATGTGGCCTCGAGGCTGCAGGTTGCCTACCTCTGGACTAGACTATTTCTGAAATCTCTTCCAGGTCTAACATTCTATGACTCCAGAGAGTCAAGGACTAAGACTAGGAAGAAGTAGGGCTATCCTTCAGCTTCCCTCTTTTGTCTGACTTCAGATGCATTGTCACTGTTACCCACAAGTATTAAAGGGGATGGGAGAAGTTTTCCAAATTGATAAATATGTGGCTCGGCTAATAAGTTTGGGACTTTATGAGCCGATGCTTCTCACACCTCTCCAGGCCTCTCAGAAGTGATAAAAGACAGTAGTGTTGCTGTTCAGTCATATTATAGTGGTGTCTGACTCTTTGTGATCCCATTTGGGTTTTCTTTTCATTTCCTTCTTCAGTTCATTTTGCAGATGAGAAAACTCAGGCAAACAAGGTTAAGTGACTTGCCCAGGACCACGCAGCTAGTGTCTAAGGCCAGATTTGAATTCAGGTTTTCCAGACTCCCAGCCCCCCTACTCTATCCATCATGCCAGTCATCTAATTGCCTGGCTAGTAGAGAGTGTGTATTTACTTGAATGAATGAAAGGGGTAAAAGCTCTGTTTTGAAATGTTTTTTGGGGGGACCACAAATAAAACTTCAATTACTTATTATATTTGACACCACCATTTCAGGCTCTTCATGTAAGGAACTAATGTTCCTCTATTCCGCAAGTTGAGAGTTAGGAGTAGATTTTTCAGCATCCCAGTGTTTGAAATATAAGAATAGTTAACTCAACAAAACATTAAAAAGAAAAAAGAAAACATTTCCAGAGATAGTGAAATCAAGCTAAGATTAGTCGGTGGTCTGCAGTCTCATTGAGAGTTTTCTCCTTTGGGTTATAAAGAATGGTTGGATTGCTATTGTAGCAATATGTATGATACCAACTTATCCATACTGGGGCTTATTTCTGGGAATCTAGGACCCCTTCCTTGTCCCCTTTCCATAGCTCCATGTCTGAAGGATTATTGGGGCTTGACACTAAAGATATGACTGTGTGACAACATGTGTATCCAAATGTAAGTTCGATATTGTGCATTCATCACGACAATCCAGTGCCAGATATCTGTGACTGTGGGACTGTCTATTGTCTTGGATTAGTCATGCTTTTTCTCTACTCCAGTGGTGTATATAATGTATAATTCAGTATTGATTTAGAGGCTATTTTTATGAAGTGCAAGTGCTCAATGATGTGGTATTTTGCACCCACATAATCAGCAAAGGTAAAAAAGATGACATAGAAATCTTGTATTGCTCTAAAAAAGACTTCATTAAACAGCTTCTTTTTACATGTAAAATCATAGGATTTGGAGCTAGAACGGCCCCTCAAGACCAACATCATTCCTTTCCAGATGTAAAAACTGAGGCCATGAGCCCGAAAATGGTTTTGCCCTAAGTCACACAGTCAGGTCCTCTGACTTCAATTTTGTATTCTTCTCTCAACACTGGATTGTAGAGACCGTACAATCAATTTCATTAAAAAAGGAGGGCTAGGGAAACTCTTGGAGGCAAGATTTAGTATTCAAAGAGATTCTGAGCAAACACATTTCCACACCTTGGGATCACACAGAATTTTTGATGTAGGATTTCCATAATTCACAAATCAGTATCATCTGCAAAGTCGTGGCAAAGCACAGCTGAATCTTATTCCCTGGCATGCTTTCTCAGAAAAAAGCAGAGATTTTATAATGCCTGAGTTTGCCTTGTTATGAAATGATTGAGATTAAGGATGGGGGGGAGAGGAGAGGAGTATCGCACCCATTCAGAAATCCCCCTAAATCATATCATAAGGGATGGAAGGGAAGTAGCCATGACTCCAGACACAGCCTTCCTCTTTCGAAACTATTCAAGTGGTAGCTGCAATGGATTTCACAGATGACAATTGGAAGGCTTTCAGAAAGAGAATTGCAAAGGCAAGTCAGAGTGCTGGTAATTGGACTTCAGGAGCCCAGGAAGGCCTTTGAACATGCACAGAGAGTTTGTCAGCCAGAGCGAGAAACTTGGAAGTTCTAGTGCTCGGGATTTGATTGACAGAGATAATGAGAGTGCCAGTCTCTGTGGAGAGGAAGTGCGGTTTTATTGAAACATCAGAGCTCAAATTAACCTCCCCATGCCCTGGTTCCTTCCACAGCCCTGCACACCTCCACTTCAGTCTTTGCTTATTCCAGATTTGAGGGTTTGAGCAAGGACCGCCCGCTGTCCAGTTCATTAATGGGGAATAAAGCACCAGCTTGTGTCCGAGCTTTTCCTTTGGAGAGTGATGGGGGCATGGAGAAAGGACGCGGCTCTTTTTTCTTTCAGAGATTTAGCCACTTCAGTAGATGGAGGAGAATCCTTCTATAAGACTTCTGTCTCTTCATTCCAGGGATTCTGATGCACTGCTTTGCAGGTCAGAATCTGTCTTCCTCACACACAGAGAGATCTACCTGGAAGAAAAGCCTGTTAAAATACAGTTAAATGATTAGAAATGGTTAGGTCCTCTTCATTGCATAGATAAAAACAAAGACCAGGTCCTCACAGCCAGAGGTGCCTTAAAAAAGGGAGGGGAGATATAATTGAGAAACATCAGTGAAGGTCTAATGAGTGGACCTAGATAATTCAGGTAAGAAGTCATATACTTTAGTAATGGAAACCCTTTAGACTGGTTCTGTTCTACTTTACCTCGCTGATTTCTCAGAGCAAACTACTTGGATCTCATTCTAACCTTGTATCTAATAAGCACAGAATCATTCACCGAAGGAATTGGAAGGGACCTTAGGGATCGTCTCTTCTAAACTGTTTTTAGTTTACATATGAGATACCTGGGATCAATAGAAGTGAGTTGACTTACCCAGGGTCCAAAGCTAGTTAGTTGTACAAGTGCAACTGAGTCTCAGTGAAGTACTCTTTCCAATGAGGAGGAGGCATGGCTTAGCAGACAGACTTGGAACCAGTAAGATCTGAGTTGGAATCCTATTTCAGATAGTTACTACCTGTATAACTCTGGGCAAGTAATTTATCCTCTCTTGGCCTCAATTTCTTCATCTGTAAAATGGAGGAAATAGTGCCTTCCTCACAGAGGTGACACAAGACTCTAATGAGATAATTAATACAAAGTGCCCTTCAAACCTGAGTGTACTGTATAAATATTAGTTATTAATACATTATTATTTACTGTGCCAACTAGACCAGGTTGCCTTTATTTTATAGTACTTTGCTGGAGATTGGGCCAAAGGTGTGTGTGTGTGTGTGTGTGTGTGTGTGTGTGTGTGTGTGTGTACACAATACATACATATAGACGCATGTGAGTATGTATATTGATGTGCATAGGTATACATATATTACAAATATGCATATATATGAATATATATACTTACACATATATACACAGACACACACACATCTGTTTTTGAGATTTTTTAAAGTCATTGCTGAAGATATCCTATATCCTGAGATTTAGTCCACTGGCTTGTACACAATTGAAAAACCACCATTCACTGACAGGGACTGTCAGATAGAAACACTCTCAAAAATGCAGTGAAAGGTTTTTCACAGTGGGTAGGTTAGGCAAGAAAAATACTGTGTGAACCAGCTTTGAATACAAACCCAGTAGTTTTCAAAATCAATCTTAATGAACAGAACTTGGAGAATAATTTGTGCAATAATAATATTGTAAAGATGAACAACTTTGAAAGACTTAGGAACTCTGATCAACATCATGACCAACCATGATGCTAGAGTACTAATGATGATATATGCTATCCCCTTCCTAAGAGAGAAGTGATTCATTTAAGGGGAAAATTGAAACTTTTTTTTTAACATAGCACTGTGGGATTTATTTTTCTTAACTATTAATGTTTCTAATAGAGGAAGAGGTTGTTATTTTTCTTGCTTTCTCAGTGGGAGAGCAAGTGAGGTCCATTTTGTATTTTTCTTTGGTCTATGGCTTTCCATGTTCAAAGAATTCATTACTTAGTTACCAGTCTAGTGTCACTGAACCCCTTTGTACTTAGCTAGCCCTTCTCTCGCTATACTCATACTTACTCTTTCTAGGAGAGAAGACAATGAATTCCTGAGACTGCGCTCCAAGTTTTTCCACCATGCTTTGTGCTACATTAACTTAGCCATCCAGATCCTTGGTCAACTTCCACACCAACATAATGATACATACAGGGTGATGATTTCATTATTCTCTCCAATGGTACAGATGGAAACCCATCCACACCTTTTTATCCTGTGCAACTCTTGTCCATATCTTTCTGCAAACCATCAACAAGGAGATACTTCCAACACATTAAGGACTTTTTTCTAGGAAGATCTCTCAACATGTCATGAATTCCAATGAAGCATGTGGAATAACCATTAATTATTCTTGATACTGGACCAACCCATCTTTTTTTCTCATTATACATCTTTCTGATGATAACCCTATATTGTCCTTCTTCTGCATAATTCTTCATTGATGGTATTTTGCAATGCATTACCCCCAACCCACCCTGATCCTCTCTATTTCCCTATGTGTTATCCTCAATTTTACTTCTTTATATATTTTTGTATCCACAAGGCATTCTTCCAGGCACCATGCTTTTTCAGTGGGGGTGGGGGTGGAAATTAGGAGAGAAGGGAGTTAATCCATGTACTTTTATTGGCATCTTGTGTGATCAGCACAATAAGTTGTGCATACATTGCTATAAAATGTTGTTTGCAAAAGTCTATTTATTTCCTTTTGATATCTTCATTAAGGGTGTCTTTGAGGTAAGTATAGATAATCCTCCAAAAATATTGTAGAGATGATAAAGTAGACATATGAGTTGACAGTTAATGATGTTTTCTTAGATGATATTTTATATACAATAACAGAATTCATGTTTATTTCTAAGCAGTTTTTTACCCATCTTAGGTAGATTGAGATTTCTTCCATAAACACTATAAAATTGTGCTATCTCTAGCACAGGAAAAAAAATCTGGTAGGAAAAGAAATCCATTCATGAAATATTCATTGCCTTGTTACCATCTACTTTTCCTGCTGCTGTCCCTTCTTTTTAATATATTTAGAAATGGAAGGGACTTACTCTAAACCCTTCATTTTGCAGGTAAGAGAAATGGGGTCAAGGGAAATTAAGTAACTTTTCTAAAGTCTCACAGGTAGTAAAGGAGTAAGGAATTGAATTCAGGTCCTTTGATTCCTAAACCAATGAGAATTCCACAGTATCATTCTTCCCTTCCTACAATACTAGATGGCACAATGGATAAAGCACAGGGCCTGGAGTCAAGAAGACCTGAATTCAAATTTGGCCTCCCATATGTACTAGATGTGTAAACCTGGGCAAGTCACTCAACCTCTCTCTGCTGCATTTTTCTCATTTGTAATATGTGAATAATTGTAGTATCTATTTCAAAAAGTTATTGTGAAGACCAAATAATATAATATTTATACAGTGCTTAGCATAGGGCATAACACATAGTAGGTACTTAATAAATACTGGTTTTCTTCCTTATTCCCTTCTATTATACTTTAATTTTGTATTTAGTTTATTCTCTATCTATAATATCTACCCAAAATAAATTTACTGATGAAAAACTTTTCCTTTCTTCATCCCTCCTTCATTCTCTTCTCTTTTTCCCTTCCTCTTCTCTCCTTCCCTCTCTTCCTTCCTTTCTCCCTCCTTCCCTTCCCTTCTTCACTCCCTCCTGTTCTTCCCTTCCTCCCTCTCTCCTTACCTCATCCCTTCTCATCTTCTTTTCTTTTCCCTTTATTTCCTTTCCTCCTCCCTTTGTATTCTTTTCTTTATTTCTTTCCTCCCTCCTTCTCTTCTTCCTTCTCTCCTTCCTTCCCTTTTCCTCCCTTATTTTTCCCTTCCTTCCTTCCTTCTTCCCTTTTTCCTTCCTCCATCTCTCCCTTCCTTTCTCTTTTCCCTCCTTGCTTCCTTCCTTCTTTCCCTTCTTCCTTTCTTCTTTCTTTAAGCTGAGTTTGCCCAATGTCAATGAATGCCAACAAATACTGCTGGTCACCGTTGAAAGTTTTGCACTCATCAGCATGAAAGCAGATGAGAGGATCAGTAAAAGTCTAATTGTATGAGAAGCCTCATATAGGTACTAGTCTGATCAGTTCTTTTAGGGAAGATCTAGAAGCAATTTCCCTCTTCTTTGCACAGACATTTCATTTTCTTTCTCCCTTACTACACTCTTCATATCCTACCTAATTCTCTTGTTTACCTCTGTACCTGGCTTATCTTGTATTATTTTCTCTATTAAACCACAAAAACTAAACCATTCATTTAAGGCTGGGGCAAGATTGTATTTTCTGTGGTATCTTCCATAACACCTAATATAAGGTATTGCACGCAAAGGCACTAAGAAGTAATGGTTGAATTGAGTATAATCAACAGTCCCACATCTCTTAGATAGTAGTAACATTCACCTAGGGATTTCCTTGGGATTTATGGCAGTACATGATTCTGTGTCCAAAATGTATAAGGTTTGAAGATAGCCTGAAATACCCAGAACATTATCTTTGAAAAAAAGCTATCTTAGAATTGCAGGTGACTCTGGCAGTCTGACTTAATGCTAATCTTTAGGATTGGTGCTTGTATTGGCATTAGGATTAGGTCCTACACTGGGGGAATATTTTTTCTTAAACCCTCAAAATCTCCTTGATACAAGGGAATCAGTGATCTTCAGTGAAAACTTTCTAAGCATTCGTAGTGACTTGCAAAAGCTTAAAAAAATGCTTGAAGCATCAGGATACTGTTTGGAAGATGGATTGTTTAGCCTAGATATAGACTCATAAAAATACTTATAGCTCATCCCATCAGACCCCCTTTACTTTAAGAATGGAGAAACTGTGGCCCCAAGAAAGCAAGTGATTTGCACAAAGTCACGAGGCTGGTGGCAGGGTAGCAGGGAATACGGTTTAGCTCCTTGAGAGCAGAAATTGTTTTATTTTTGTCTTTTGATTCCCAGCCTGGCAGTATGCCTGTACCAGAGTAGATGTTTAATATATATGTGTAGATGACGTGATTGAACAGAACCCATGTCTTCCAGTTCTCAGTCAGATGTTCCTTGCTCACATCTTGGTTGTAGTCATTGAAGGCCTAAACAGATAAAATATTTTGCAGTGTTAATTAACAAACATATCTTGTCTTTAACTTAAAGAACATTAAATCCTCCAAGAAAGTTATTTCAAATAATAACAACTTAATGACTTAATTGCAATGGGAGAAAGAACTGTGGGCTCCTCCTAAGGCATTCTCATTCCTTGAATCTCTGAAAGAAAGTGAGCAACTCACTATGCCATCCACCAGCTGTGAAAGCATCTGGGTCGTGTAGTGAATTAGATCGCCAGGCTGGGAGTCAGGAAGACTCATCTTCCAGAGTTCAAATCTGGCCTCAGACTCTTATTAGTGGTGTAACCCTGAGCAAGTCACTTTACCCTGTTTACCTCGGTTTCCTAATCTGTAAAATAAGCTGCAGAAGGAAATGGCAGACCATTCCAATATCTTTGCCAATAAAACCCTAAATGAGGTCATGAAGAGTGGTATGTCACTAAATGGCTGAATAACAAATGAACCTTGTTGCTTTGCCATTTCAGAGAGAAAAGAGGTATTGAACACAGGGGTATTGTAAGACTTAAATAACAGATGTAAACTTTGGAAATCTGAAAGCACTACATGAATGACAGTTTTTATTATGATATCCTCAGTCACTGAATCTCCAGTCTGGTGATGACTATTCCTCAGCCTTTCGCTACATTCTTGTTTAGCTTAAACAATTCTGCAAAACAGCGATAAGCTAGGAAATGTTTAACAACCAGTTGTGGGGGGGGGGAAAGAAATGTGTACATGCATACTTTTAGTTTAATCTGCATTATGAAAGCTTTCTTCAATGTAGACAATCACTATGATATTTAATCAAGTCCTCATTTGTAGCAATTGCTGGTTTCTGAGGTACACGGAAAACGTAAGTTGTTCTCTCAAGCCTAAATCTGGTTAGAGCTGACTCCAGCATATCCCTGAGTGAATAACTCTTCTTTTATAGGGATATGGAATCAAGGACCCAAACAAGAGAAGTTTAAGTTCTTTAAGTCAAAAACATGCAAAGAGTAATGGAACACCCCCTTCAGACTCAGAGAATCCAAGTCTGAACGACATATGTCAGTCTGTCAATCAAAGGAAGTCATGGGCCAATTAAAAAGCATACATGGGTGCCTGAGAGGATATTCAGTTGGATTAGATCAACTGTCTTAATGGACCAGAAATCAACTGGGCTATGTGACAAGTTCACTCCATTTGGTTGCCTGTCTGGTGCTATTTGAAAAAGAAGTGGAAATCGATGAGTCAGTTTGGTGGGATCATTAAGATGCTCTACTACTCATCTAAATTGACTAAATTTTTAGTTTTCATTTTCATGTTTGGTGTCTGCAGACAAAACTTCCTAGTTTCCTCCCAAACACAGATTGCCTTGAAAATTGTGCAAAAGGAACAGAAATGATGAGAGATATTCAGATTATGGGAATCCCACTGTGAAATTTTCATTAAGCCCTGTTTGTATTTACAAATCTGGCCTCAGACACTTACTAGCTGAGTGACCCTGGACAAGTCACTTAACCTTGTTTGCCTCAGTTTCCTCATCTGTAAAGTGGATATTTTACATATGTAATGTAAATATATAACAGAATCTCTCTTTTGGAGAAGGAAACGGCAAACCACTCTAGTATCCTTGCCAAGAAACCCCATAAAGAATCATGAAGAGTCAGATACTATTAAACAACAACAAAATAGTCTACCTCAACTTCTTAGGCAAGTGACAGCGGACCAGTCAGAGGTCTTTGAGCTTCAGTCCACTCATCTATGAAATGGACATAAAAATACTTGTACCACTCATCTCATAGGAATTCTGAGAAAATCAAATAAAAGCATTATACAAATGTGAATTGCTTGATCTCAATATACTGTCTTCATGTCCATATGCAGTAGTGAAAGGCTATTATTACACTGAGAAGAAATGTTTTTAATAAAATTATATTAATCTAGTGGGCTATGGTATGCTTACCTAACACCCATTTTTTTTTTTTACTACTAAGGGATACTGTGACCATAGTTCATAATGAGGAGAGAGAGTAGAAGCTTCCTGAGAGCAGAGGCTGTTGCTTTTTTGGCATTGTATCATCAGTATTTGAGTGCCATTACACTTTGAGACAACCAGGTAGGGCAGTAGGTGAGAGACCTTGACTTAGAGTTAGGAAGACCTGAATTGAAAATCTCACTTCAGATACTGGTTGTGTGAACCTGGAAAACCAGTCTTTGGACTTCTCTCAGTCTCAGTTTCTTCATTTCTAAAATGAGGATAATAATAGCATCTGCATTCTAGGGCTGTTGTGAGAATAAAATAAAATGATATATATTGCATTATGTAATATTATACTATGTTATGTTATGTTATGTTATGTTATGTTATGTTATGTTATGTTATACTATGTCAATGATCATTGAGCATCTAGCATACCTAGCATATAGTAGGCCCTTAATAAATATTTGTTGAGCTGAATTCATTTGATATCCTTCTAAACACCAGCAAGCCCTACTCATATGTGAGGATGAACTTATGTTGGTGGCCACTCTAGAGTCTTCTCCTCTATCCCCCTCTTTAGGTCATCAATGCCATTGAGCAGGACTACCGACTGCCCCCACCCATGGACTGCCCTGCTGCTCTGCACCAGCTCATGTTAGATTGTTGGCAGAAGGACCGCAATACCCGACCACGCTTTACAGAGATTGTCAACACCCTGGACAAAATGATCCGGAATCCAGCAAGTCTCAAGACTGTGGCGACCATCACCGCTGTGTGAGTTTCAGTGCATCCCTGAGGGGGTAAAGTCCTTTGGAGAATTAGTTAAGAAAGCAATTTCAAATGCAAGAAAAGGCAGCATGTTAGAGTGGCTACCAAGCTGTCTTTGAATTAGGAAGACCTGGGTTCAAGTCCCAATTCTGACATAAACTAGCTATATGACTCTAGGCAAGTCATTTAACTTTCAGTACCCCAGTTGCCTTGGCTTTCAGATTGGCCTAATTGAATCACTGATTTTATTAGTGAATAAGGCAAATGGAAGAGCATTCAGTTTCTCACTCAGCTTTTTGGGGAGGCATTGTAGTCTAGTGGAAAACTGGTCTTAAAGTCAAAAGACTTGGGTTTGAGTACTGGTTCCATCTATTATTTGCTGTGTGCCATTTTATGTCTCTGAACCTCACTTTCCCAGTCTGTAAAATGGACATTATAATACTTGTTCTCAAAAGAGTTGTGAAGATCAAATAAGATAATGCATGTAAAAGTAATTTATAAGTCTAAGGTCTACATAATGGACACTATTATTTATTTCTCTCTCCTCTCTTTAGATTAAAATGTATACCACTTGTAAAATGGTTAAAAAGTATTAGGAGAATCTCTTAGATGTGTACATTGCTTTAGTTTCTAATTAAGTCTTGTTTTTTTCCACGGCAGTTAGTCTATCTAGCATGATGCCATGCTTCTCTTCATAATGTGTATTCAATTTCTGGAGCTCTCCCATTATGCAAAGTAACGTATGCATTTGTCCTTTGTTGTTGAAGATCATACCGTCAGAGAAATGATGACATGACTTGCATTTGACTTTGTTTTGAGTGAGGGAGGGCTGTGCAGGTCACCAGTCTCACTTCTCCTCCAGAGCCATCTGAATCCAGTGACCAGATATTCATCAGGATGACTGGAGATAACCCAGGATGAGGCAATTGGGGTTAAGTGACTTGCCCAAGGTCACACAGCTAGTGAGTGTCAAGGGTCTGAGGTGAGATTTGAACTCAGGTCCTCCTGCCTCCTGCACTGGTGCTCTATCCACTGCACCACCTAGCTGCCCCATGTAAAGTAATAAGTTTTCCATGAAATAGTAGATAAAAGGCATGGAAAGAACACAGGGATCTCTAGTTAGGACTATTTTGGTTCAGTCCTTTTTCAGTTTTGTATGACACTTCATAAATCTATTAAGGGTTTTCTTGGCAGAGATACTGGAGTGGTTTGCCATTTTCTTCTCCAGCTCATTTTACAGATGAGAAAACTGAAAGAAACAGAGTTAAGTGACTTGCCCAGGGTCATACAGCTAGTAAGTGTCTGAGGTTAGATTTGAATTCTGTAAAGCTTATCTTCCTGACTTCAGGCCCAGCGCTCTATTCATTGTACTACCTAGCTGTCCTCAGATTAGGATCATAAGATTTGGCAAATGACTACCACCCTGGTTATTTGGGGAAAAAATTAGGAAATCTATCATCAGATGACTTTGACTCAGATTTTGCTTACTTTTGTCATTGCAGGCCTTCTCAGCCCCTGTTAGATCGTTCCATCCCTGACTTCACTGCCTTTACCTCAGTGGATGATTGGCTCAACGCTATTAAAATGGTTCAATACAGGGACAGTTTCCTAACTGCTGGGTTCACCTCTCTCCAGCTGGTTACCCAGATGACATCTGAGTAAGTAGATCATATGCTCTTCAACCTATCCAATAAGGATGCAGTTATCCCTTTTGACTTGGGATTTGATTATGTGTGACCTCATTTTTCCCCACAGCTCTATATATTGGTTGATAAATGGAGAAGTGACCTATATTGGGAAGGTAGAAGGGAAAACTGTAGACTATGCCAAGTGGAAGAACTTAAGAATTGTATTTACGCATTATTTGCCTATTCCCTGAGATTCTCTTTTCCATCATTCAAGTTTTAAAACTCAAACCATCAAGGAAAGATTTCAGATGGAAACAACAGAGATATCCACTAACTTAAACCAAACTAGACAGTATACAATCTTAATACCGTGCTCAAAAATACAAGAAATGTCTAGAGATGTTACATAAAATTTTACACTTCTAAAAACTTACAATAGTCTAATAGATGAAATTAGTGTTTCTGTTGGATGGGAAGAGGGTTTTATTATAATTGATGGTCACAGTTCATCATATCAAAGAAAGTTGATATGGATGATGGCCTGGAGCTTGGTCCAATGTTCTAGACTCACTTTGCTTGATCATGGTGAATCTCCATGGCTAATGGAATACACAAAGTCAGACTACCCTGAGGCCATGTATCCAGCAGTCTGTCTCATAAGACACTTATGAGAGGTTAGAGAAGGAATGGACAAGATTCTATCATTCCCTTTACCCCTGATTTCATTCAGCATGAAGTCATTCATTTTTCTGTCTAACTCTTTGAAATTCTGCTTCCAAAAAACTCTAGCTTCTCACCCACTTGTCAGACATAAAGAATATAACCCTAAGATGCAGCATTTACCACGTCCCTATTTAATGGTCTGCCTTGGACCCAGTAGCACAATGGCAGCTTCTTTCCTGGTCCAGCTTTGTTTCTTGGAGAATTGCTGTTGTCAGTGATAACAGGGACACTGCTCTCTCTTGAAAGGTTGTTTGGATGTGGTTCCAAACTTGGGTCTACTAAACATCAGAGTTCATTTAATTTCTCTGTTATAGACCTTGGATACATATCCAGGCATTATCTAAAAAGACAGCTCCTGCCATTATAAATTGCCATCAAGGACAAAAACATAAATATGCAATACTTACAGGCTGAAAATCAATCACCTCAGGTTGTAGCTCTAAAATGGACCCCACAGGATGATTGGCAGAGACTATGGTTCAAGGATGGAAATGACTCCGCAATGAAACTGAGTTGCTTCTTATTTTCACTTCTGTTTCTGACCACTAAGGGAAAGAAGGTAAACCTATACTTTCAGTGCAATGGGGATGGGGTAGAATAATTGGCCCCAGAAGAATTCTCTCCTCTATTTGGAAATATCTACATGCAAAAAAACTGAAGGAGGGAAAAAAAGAAAAAGAATAACTTGAGTGTAAAGTGAAGTTGATATATAGGGAATTTATTTTCAGGTAAGAAATAGAAACTCTGGAAAGAATTTGGCATATTTTGGGAGGAAAAAAAAAGCTGAACAGAAAACAAGCCCTAAGCAAGAGGTTGTTAAAGCACAGAAATGTAAATCATATACATACATACATACACACATATGTATGTATGTATGCATATATGTGTGTTTGTGTGTATGAATATGTGCATTATATATACATATATTATATATATGGAATATATTGATTAATGATAATAATCTCTTAGTAGTCATTAATATGCAATGACCCAAATAAACTGCAACTCAGGAGAAATTGGTAGCCTTGCCATAGTAAAATAAGATGGTGAAAATATGTGCAGGGAAAAATAAACAATAATTATGTCCAGTACTTTTCTTCCCTTCCTTGATCTGGAGGGAACTGTGGAGAGTAGTCTAATAAGTTGTGATTAGGGGATCTGAAGGGCATGTGGTCCATACCTTAGGAAGACTGTGGCAAATTACAGTTTTTCATTTTGGAGACTTGTTTATTCTCCAGAACCTTTTCTACTTAGTTACTGAAAGAAACACGACTACAGTCTGATCTTTTGCCTACCCACCCAGACAGCTACCAACGGACAAGTGCAAATAAAGCAATAGCTTTATTGATGTTAATGCTTAGAAAATTGTATAGGTCTCCACACAGAGTACAGAATGGAAGTCAAGTCGCAGAGACTTTCACTGGATCTCTTTAATTTAGCTAATTAAGTCATTTTGGGGAACATCTTTCCTGGAATTTCAGGATCTTCCTTTCCAAAATAGGGCTAGAAAATTAGTAGTCAGAAAGAATATAAAGGAAGCATGCATACTTGACCTTTACAAATTTCTCAAAATGCCAATATGTGAGTATTGATTTTACAGGAAGGCTCAGTGGGATCCTGGTGGCAGTGTGTGTGTGTGTGCATGTGTATGTGTGTGTGTATGTGTGTGTGTGTCTGTGTGTGTGTAATGTCTCTCTAGAAAGAAAAAAAATCTTCAGCTTTACCCTTAATTTGGAGTTTCTATCTATAAAGATGGGGTTAATGAATAAATCAATCAAATTACTCTGCTGCAACTAAAATAGATAATAAGAAAATGGATTAATCTCAAACACAGGATTTAAACCTTTTTCATGTGGGGTCCCTGGAAGGATTTTAAGGGGGCAACTTGAATGAGCAAAAAAATACATCTTCAATACTTCACTAAACTCTACCTGAATTTTAGCATTTCCTTCCATTATTAATTTCTTCAGTTCCTTCAATTATTTAACAATTGTTATATCCTGAAGCTCCATAAGCTTCAGCAAACTACCCAGGAGTCCATGACCCAAAAATGATGAAGAACTTTGGTTTTAGAATAAATGCCGAAAGTCCTCGAAACTGAAATTATGTTGAACAAGAATATTTTGATAGACTGAGGAAAACTGATCGTGACCTAGAGTCAATTCCAAACATACATAACTAATGAGAGCTGCATCCACATGCCTAAGACCTTATAGAGAATTAGGATGACTGCAGAAGAACTGGGTTAAGATTTCATGGAGGAGTTGTTTCAAGCATTGCTTTGAAAGAAAGGAAGGAGTGTTTTGATGGAGAAGAAAGGCAAAGGGAGACATTTTTCATTCATCTTTATTCAAATCAAATCATTCTGTTCAACTTTACTTTGAATTATTAATACTTTAAAACTCCTTCTTCCTATGATTCCTATAAACATTTCAGCCTTTATTCACACCATTCCCTATGCCTAGGATGCCTTCTTGAAAACTGCTCCCCGTCCTCCCTCCACACACACTTTTTAAAGGCCAAGATCAAAAGCCACCAACTCCACGAAGCCTTTTCAGATGGCCCTAGGCAGACTCCTATGAGCTTTCATTGTATATTATTCAAACTTGCTTAAAGCACTGACATTCTAATTTTCATTGTGGTTATTTATGTGTCTTATATTCCCTACTAGATCGTAGAATCTTTGAGCAGGGGGATTGGTGTCCTGCACATAGTAAGCATGTAATAAATGCTTTTTGAATCGATAAATGAAGCTACAGTGAATTGTTTTTTGTTGTTGTTGTTTCTTTTTCCTCCCCCAGAGATCTTCTGAGAATAGGAGTGACTTTGGCAGGACATCAGAAGAAGATCCTGAACAGTGTTCATTCCATGAGGGTACAGATGAGTCAATCTCCAACCTCAATGGCATGAGAATTCTCATTTTCTGAGGGGTAGGAGTGGGAGGGAAAGGGACAAGGGATGAAGGGGGAAAGAAAGGTTAACAAAACTGTGAAAAGTTTTGGAGAGGTTGGCTTTATCAACCAAGAATCATAATGCCACCAATGAAGAGTCAACTGGACTTGATTTTTTAACAGGCAACTTCCATTTCTCATTGACAGGAGTACCTTTATGATGCCATGGGAAACCAAATATATATAAACATGTAAAAAATCATGTATATAAAAAGAAATGAAGACAAATTAATGTGTGTTGGGGGAATGAAAAATAGACTCAAATCCCACCATCAGTGAGCAAGAGTCATAAACCAATAGGAAGAAAGGGAAGGAGGTAGAGGGAAGAAACAAAAACAATTTTCAATTCTTCTTCACCAATGACTTTTCTTTTCTTTTCTCCTTTTGTACTCCTCCCCTAGACCCCTGTCCCTTCTCCCACATCCATTTCCCTTTGCTCATGACCTGTGTGGGGAAGGTTCTTCAAACAAATTGTCCAGCGCCTGAATCTCAAGATGTCTTTCTGTCAGTTACCAAAGGACTTTGCTGACCACTGCATGGGGGATCCAAACCAAGTCAATTAATGTCTTCATATTGAAGAAGAGATGTACCTTCAATTGAAAACCTTGTTTTTCTTTTGTTTGCATTTTTTGCAAAAAGGAAAAAGAAACCACAAATTGGAAAAAAAAAAAAGAAAACCTGTTTCTGTGCGTGTGAACACGAGTGTGTGTGTGTGTCTGCATTGTAAAATGACTGTGGATTCATTGCTTGTTCATAACAGACACAAACAAGAGACAAGAACTGCAACAGCATCATCATCATCATCACTCCCCAGGAAGTCGGGAACAATCATAGGTTGTTGACTTGGCTTTCTGTTTGACCCAGCTGGACCATTGGTTTCATTGGGGTTGGGAGTGGGGAGAAAAAAAGAAAGGAAACCAAACTCACAATAGCTTGCAAACTCAGAGACAGGAAGCAGAGGAGAGCTTTGAAATGGATCTTATTTGGGCCATGCTAGAATAGTATTGACTGTTGGATTACTGGCAACTGAAAAGGAAGAGAAAAAAAGAGTATGTGGAGAATATTCTCCAACATTCCAGTAACATATAGGTAGGTGGCAAAGAAGGAGTCTTCTTTTCTAACATGTGGACCTAAGGGTTTTGGTCTTAAATACTGGCTTAGGTTGTATGGCTTCAGAGGTATGTTCATATGTTTCTGTGTTTCTCTTTACACTATTCTCTATTGTACCTCATCGCTCAATTCACTTTTGTAAATTCCACTTAACATTTAAATATTTTTAATTTTGCCTTTTACCTTAATCTCCTTGCTAATTTTATCTGTCTAATTAAAATGAGCAGAAGCATGTCTGGGTTTACATATAATGGTGTCAGAGTGTATGTCCATGTGCCAATGGGTTTCACTTGAGTAACCATGGAAGCCTATAAAAACACCTTCCCCATTAAATTGCTCTCTAGATGGGATAGAGAGGACATTTCCTTTGACCTGTCACTCTCAAGTGGGAGGACACTGTATGAAACATTCCCACTAGCATAGCCAAGAGAAGAAATTAAGAAGCTACATTACTCTGAGCTCATAGAAGGCTCTGGCCAATATACAAACTAAACCGATGCATTAGCCCAGCTTTGGTATATATACATGCACTAATTGTTGTCTTCAGTGTATACACTCCATTTTCAAAACAGCCAATTTGGGTACCTTTGTAAAACTCCAAATCATTCAACATACCTCTAAAGAACACTTTCTAGTTGTGGATGTCATGATGGTGCTCACATGCATGTGTTGGTGTATAATTAAAAGGAATTATGGGATTGCCACATTTCTTGTGTAATAAACAATTATGGCTAGAATAGTGTTATTTTCAGTGCCAGAAACCCTCATTATTGAGGGGAAATTCCTAGTTATCAAAGATCAAAAGACCTATCAAAACCTACTCACAGGTTAGAGATATAATCTTATTCATCATTTCACTATTTGCATTTCTCTCCTTAAAGTATTTGCTTTTCACATAATCTTAGATGAATGAATGAGTGAATGAATGAATGAATGAATATAGATACAACACTTCCCATCAGATTCAAAGTCCCCTTTGAGAGCCCCTTCCCCTTCCAGTCCAGGAAATAATCGGGCAGATAAGCAAATTTTTCCTTATTAATTGCTTGACAATTCCATGCACAATTTACTAATTGCCCCAAAGACTTCAATCCATGAAGTGTCTGACAAGCCCAGGCAATGCTGCTAATCTACTCTCAATTTTCCACAGGAATGAATTTTAATTTGTCACTAAATAGATCATGCTGCATTCTTAACCCTGGTGTCCCCATACTGGGCTCAATGGAAAACTGTCAGCTTTTTTGCAGCAGATAGATTGCTTCAAGGAGAAAACAAGGTTTCTTCCTCTAATTTAGTTTCTTCAGAAGACAACAGGAATAGAAAAACATTCAAAATGATGAGAAGGAATGTGGAATAAGAACAGTAATCATGGGAGGAAGCACATCCCTCAACTGGGGGAGACTATGACAAAGTGGGTAGAGAGAGAGGTGCTATTTACTGCCCTTCATCCCATGGCAGACCCATTTAAATACTCTCCTTGACAAGTGCCGACAGGCCATTCACTGAAAGCTTTTGGGTAATGGATACAAATCATGACATATTTTGTCTTTGTGCAAAGATGTGTCAGCGTGGAACCTGTTATGGTAACCTTCTGATATTGGAGTAGCAACAAAAGAATCCAACCACTCTCAGGTATATTCAAGCTATGGGAGTAACCCATAGGTTGGCTTTATCTCCATCTTGTTTAATATCCTTCACTTTAACTCAGTCTAGCACTAACCACATTTTCAGGGTAGCTGCATGCAACAAAGGCAAGCTCCTCATCACCAGCTGTGTCAAGCTAATGTCAAGTCCCTGAAGTTTAATCAGGTCTATGTGTAGCCCTAATTGTTGAATGTACTTAAGGACCAAGAGCTTGAAGAATTGAGTATATGGTTGTCAACTGATACAATAACTTCACAATACAGAGGCCAGCAGTGCTCTTAGTATAAACAGATATTCATTCCTGTAAAGATATCAAACTATTAAGAATCAAATGTGCCATGATTGTATTGAAGGTTTATTTGAATCATAGGGAAGAAGGTGGGAAATATTTGACTTTTTAGGCCATTGGGCTAGAAGTCGTAAGAGTAAAGAATATTCTGGGGTCCTAGAGGGTAAATCCCAAACTCCTAGTCTGCCCCCACCCCATCCCACCCTCCACTTCTTCAATATTCCCATGGGAAAAGGAATGAAATAATAAGGGGGGAAAGGAGTAAATAGATGAAGAGAAAATTTATTGGATATGGAGCTTTAGAGTTTATAGACATTCAAGTTTCTAGATAACAAAGAGAGTCATACCCTATAGAGAACACCTGAGAAAATTTTTTAAAAATATGAAGATTATTATGAGGCCACTGGAATTAACTAGATTCCATTTTTCTTTGCTGTTTTTTTTCTTTTTCTTACTCCCACACTTTAACTGTGTTTGTGTTTGGGAGTGTGGTGGGGAATTAATGGTTTAGATCTCAGTCTTGTGTTTTGTTTGTTTGCTTTTTACTGATACCACTCTCTCCCTCAGAGAGCTAATTCATTCATCTAAAGTCATTACCTCTCTCTAGATGACTCCCAAACCTATTTTTCCAATCCTATACTTCCACTGAAGATCATGTTACATCTACAACTTCTTGATAAAGTTTACATTTATACATTCATAATAATAGTAGCTGTCAGATTTGCAAAGTACCTAATTCATGTTATGTTATTCAATCTTCACAACATTCCTGTGAAATAGGTGCTATTATTACTCCCCTGTGGCTGAGGAGGAAACTGAGGTTGAAGGTTACGTGGCTTACCCAGGATCACACAGCTAGTCAGTGTCCAGAAAGGAAGTTGAGTTCATCTTGACTCTAAATCCAGCTTTCTGTCTACTATTCTATTTTACTCCCCTTTATTAGTAATAATAGCTAAAACATGAAACATTTTTTAACGTTAAGAACTTTGTCATTCTTCAAATTTATCACTTATTTTTAATGTCCTTTTTAAAAAATATTGAGTTCTAAATTCTTTTCCTCCCTTCAATCCCTCTCTTACCTACTGAGAAAGTAATATGGTATCAATTATACATGTAAAAACATACAAAACATAATTTCATATTAGCCATTCACAAAAAAGCAAGAAAAATAAAATGAAAAAATCATACTTCAATTTGTGCTCAGAGTTCATTAGTTCTTTCTCTCTGTAGGTGGATAGGGTCCTTCAGGATTTTCTTGTGTCATTGTATTGATCAGGCTATCTGAGCTGTTCACAGTTGATCACCATCATCATCATCACAAAATTGCTATTTCTCTGATCCCTTGCTTCTGCTCACTTCACTCTACATCCATTCATATAGATCTTACCAGGTTTTTCTGAAAGCGACCTGATCATCATTTCTTATAGCACAGTAGTATTCCATCACAATCATGTATCACAAATTGTTCAGTCATTTCCCAATTGATGGATATCCCTTCAACTGCCAATTCTTCATCCATAAAAAAGAGCTGCTATACATACTTTTGTACATATACATCCTTTTACTTTTTCTTTAATCCCTTTGGGATATTAGACCCAGCAGTTGTATTGCTAAATCAAAGAGTATGCACAGTTTTGTAGCCATTGGGCAAAGTTCCAAATTGCTCTCCAGAATGATTGGATCAGTTCACAATTCCACAAATATAGTACATTAGTGTACCACATCCCCTACAGTATTTGGCATTTTCCTTTTCTGTCATGTTAGCCAATCTGATAGGTGTGAAGTGATACTTCAGAGTTATTTTAATTTATATTCCTCTAATTAATAATTATTTAGAGCATTTTTTTCTGTGACTACTAATAGATGTGATTTCTTCTGAAAACTTTCTATTCATATCTTTTGACCATTTATCATTTGGGAAGTGATAAATTTGTATAAATTTATTTGTATAAACTTGACTTAGTTGTTTGTTGAGAAATGGTCCTTTTTCAGATAAACTTGCTGTATTACATGTATATGTATTATATATATACACATATATGTATGTATATGTGTATACATACATATATGTGTATATATGTATATGTATATATATACATATATATATATATATATATATATATATATAATATATATATCTTCATTGTCTATGGCACCTTTAAGAAAAACTGTAGTTTCCCTGATTATATTTTTAAATTAGGTCTGTTTTTGCTTTTGCTTTGCTGGAGATCATGATTGCTACCCCTGACTTTTTTATATTAGCAGAAGCATAATAGATCTAATCTAGCCTCTTATTTTAACTCTGTGTATCTTTTTGTTTCAACTGTGTCTCTTGTAAGCAATATGTTGTTGGATTCTGCTTTCTAATCCATTCTGCCATATGCTATTATTTTATGGGTGAGTTCATTCCATTCACAATCATGATTATGATTACTAACTGTGTATTTCCCTCTCTCCAATGTTCATTTCTACTTCCTTCTCTCTCTTTTTACCCTGTCCCTTCTCAAAAGTCTGTTTTGCTTCTGACCATTGCTCCTCTAAATCCACCCTCTCTTTTATTACCCTCCCCCACTCCCTGCCTTCTCTTATCCGCTTGTCCCTCTACTTCCCAATTAGGTAATATAGTTTTCTATATCCAGCTGAATATATGTGTATGCATATATATGTATTCATACATATATGTCTGAGTATACACACAGTAATTATGTATGTATATGCATATGTATATGTATATGCATATATTCTTCCCTCTTTGTACCAATTCCAGTGAGACTGTGGTTCAAGCATTGCCCATCACTTTTCCCCTTTCTTGCATGCCTCTTTTATGTGAGACATTTGTCCTTATTCTTCCTTTTCTTCTCTCTTCTCCCAGTGTATCCCTCTTTCTCACCTTTTAATTTTTTGAGATCATCCCAACATGATCAACTCAGAGATATGCCCTAAATCTGTGTAGATTCCTTCTAACTGTCCTAATGATGATAAAGTTCTTAGGATTATGTATATGTCATCTTCCCATGTAGGAATATAAACCTTTTAGTTGAGCTTTTCTTTTAGTTCCTTGTGATTTCTCTCTCACATTTACCTTTTTATGTATCTCTTAAGTCTTGTGTTTGAATGTCAAGTCTTCTATTCAGTTCAGGAATGCTTAACAATCCCCTATCTTTTTAAATATACATTTTCCCCCTGATGGGCTATACTCAGTTTTGCTGGATCAGTTTCCCTTGGTTGCTATACTAGCTCCTTTGCCTTCTGGAGCATCATATTCCAATCCCTCCACTCCTTTAATGCAGAAGCTGTTAAATCTTGTGCTACCTGACTGTAGTTCCACAGTACTTAAGTTGTTTCTTTCTGGATGCTTGCAATATTTTCTCCTTGACTCTGGAGCTCTGGAATTTGGCTGTAATGTTCCTGTGAGTTTTCATTTTGGAATCTCAATAGATGATCAGTGAATTCTTTCAATTTCTATTTTACCCTCTGGTTTGAAGATATCCGAGCAGTTTTCTTGACAGTTTCTTGAAATGTGATTGATCATGACTTTTAGATAATCCAGTAAGTTTTAAGTTATCGCTCTTCAGTTTATTTTACAGGTCAGTTTTTAAGAGATACTTACATTTTCTTCTTTTTATTTATTCTTTTGACTTTGTTTCATCATTTCTTGATGTCTCGTTGAGTCATTAGCTTCTACTTGTCTGATTCTAATTTTTAGGGAGGTTTGTACCTCTTTCTTCATTTGGCTAATTCTGCTTTGTAAGGAGTTGTTTTCTTCAGCAAATTTGCTTTGCTCTTTAACCATTTGACAAATTCCATATTTAAGGCATTATTCTCTTTAGAGAATTTTTGTGCCTCTTTTACCAAGCTGTTAATTCTTTTGTCATGATGTTCTTGAATCTCTCTCATTTCCTTAACCAGTTTTTCCTCTACTGTTATTATATCTTTCTTTACCTCTTCAAGGAATTCATGTTGAGCTTATATTCACTTGGCATCTTTCTGAGGCTTTGTTCATAGTTTTCACATTGTTTCTTCTTCTGAGTTTATGTTTATGTTTCCTGTCACCATAGTAGCTTTTCAGGGTCAAGTTTTTGTTTTTCGATCTTTGTTCATTTTCCCAGTCTCTTTCTTGACTTCAAACTTTTTTGCCTAATAGTGTAGCTTAGAGAGTTAATTTTACTTAATATTTTATTCTCCCCTAGTTACATGTAAAAAAATTAACATTCATTTTTAAAACTTGAAGTTCAAAATTCTCTCCCTTCCTCCCTCTCTATGACCCCTCAATTAGAAAGCAAGAAATTCAATATAAGTTATACATGTGTAGTCATGAAAAACATTTCTATAATGGTCATGTTATGAAAGAAAACATAGTCAAAAAATAACCCTCAAAAAAGTAAAAAAAAAAAATGTATGCTTCAATCTGTTCTTTGAGAACCATCAGTTCTTTTTCTGGGAATGGATAACATTTTTCATCATAGGTCCTTGAGATTGATTGATATATTGGATTAGATGTATTGGATTGATGTATTGCTTAGAATGGTTGTCATTCACAGTTGATCATCTTACAATATTGTTGTTACTTTGTACATAGTACATTTCATTTTGCATCAGCTCATGCCAGTTTCTTCAGGCTTTTCTGAGAGCCTCCTGCACATCATTTCCCATAGCACAATAGTATTGCATCACAGTTGCATACCTTTTGTTCAGCCATTCCCAGTTGATGGGCATTCCCTCAATTTCCAATTCTTTTCCACAAGAAAAGAACTGCTATAAAAGTTTTACACACATAAGTCCTTTTTTTTCTATTTTTTAAAATCTCTTTTGGATACAGACCTAGTAGTGCTATTGCTAAGTCAAAGGGTATAGATGATTTAGATTATGGATGATATGGATTATGCCTTTTGAGCATAGTTACAAATTGCTCTTTAGAATGGTTTAGTCAGTTCACAATTCCACCAACAGTGCATTAATGTCCCATTTTCCCCACATCCCTTCCACCATTTGTCATTTTCCTTTCCTTCCCTATTAGTCAACCTAGGAGGTATGAGGTAGTATCTTAGAATTATTTTAATTTGGATTTCTCTAATCAATACTGAGTTAAGCATTTTTTTATCCTATGGCTATAGATAGCTTTGGTTACTTCATTTGAAAACTTTTCATATATTTTGATCATTTATCAATTGGTGAATGGCTCTTACTTTTATAAATTTGACTCAATTTTGCATAAATTTGAGAAATGAGGTCTTTAGCAAAGAAACTTGCTTCAAATTTTTTTTCACAGTTACTATGGCTAACTGTATTTCCCTCCATCCTACTCCCACCTATATATTCTATTCTCTATCTCCTTTCACACTGTCTGCTCTCAAAAGTGTTTTGTTTCTGACTATCTATCACACGTACCCGTTACCTCTTCCCCTCCTAGTTTCCTGTAGGGTAAGATAGATTTCTATATCCAATTGAGTGAATATGTTAGTCTCTCTTGGAGCCACTTCTTAATGAGAGTAAAGTTCACTCACTCCCCCTTACCTGCCCTCTCTTCCCCTCCATTGTAAAAGCTTTCTCTTTTATGTCAGATAATTTACTCTATTCTCCCTCTCCCTTTCCCTTTCTCATAATGGATTACACTCTCATCCCTTAATTTTTACTTTTTTTTAAGATATCATCCCTTCATTATCAACTCACACCTGTGACCTTTATCTCTATATACTCCTTCTACCTTCCCCAATAATGAGAAAGTTCTTATGAGTCACAAGGATCATTTTCCCATGTAGGAATGTAAACAGTTTAATCTTATTAAGTCCTTTATGATTTCTCTCTCCTGTTTACCTTTTTATGCTTCTCTTGAGTCTTGTATTTGAAAATCAAACTTTCTATTCAAATCTGGTCTTTCTATTAAGAATTCTTGAAAGTCCTCTCTTTCACTAAAAGTCTATTTTTCCCCTGAAGGATTATACTCATTTTTACTGGGTAGGTGATTCTTGGTTGTAGTCCTTGCTCCTTTGCCCTTTGGAATATCATATTCCAAGCTCTCTGATTATTTAATGTAGAAACTGCTAAATTTTGTGTTATCTTGACTATAGCTCCACCATACTTGAACTGTTTCTGTCTCTTTGTAATATTTTCTTCTTGACCTTGGAACTCTGAAATTTGGCTACAGTAATCCTGGAAGTTTTCATTTCAGTATCTCTTTTAGGAGATTATCAGTGATTTCTTTCCATTTATATTTTACCATAGAATATCAGGACAGTTTCCCTTGATAATTTCTTGAAAGATGATGTCTAGACCCTTTTTTTTTTTTGTCGTGGCTTTCAGGAAGTCCAATAATTTTAAAAAGTATCTCTCCTGGATCTATTTCCCAGATCAGTTGTTTTTTCCAATGAGATATTTCTCATTGTCTTCTTTTTTTCGTTCTTTTGGTTTTATTTTACTGTTTCTTGATTTCTCAGAAGCTCATTAGTTTCCATTTGCTCAGTCCTAATTTTTAGGGAACTGATTTCTTCAGTGAACTTTTGGACTTCCTTTTGCATTTGGCCAATTCTGTTTTTTAATGACCTGATCTGTTCTTTAAGGTGCTATTTTCTTCAGTATTTTTTTGCACGTGTCTCCTTTTCCAAGCTATTGACTTGTTTTTCATGATTTTCTTGCATCACTCTCATTTCTCTTCCAAATTTTTCTTTTACCTCTCTTACTTGATTTTCAAAATCCTTTTTGATCTCTTCTGTGGTGAGTTTGTATTTTTCTTGTGTTTTGATCGTCCTTGTCATTGTAATAATTTTCTGCGGTCAAAATTTTTTCTGTTGCTTTCTTATATTACCAGGCTCTACTTCCTTCAGGGGGTTTGTACAGCTGTCTTCTGTGGTAATAAGCATCCAAAACATACACAGGAGGAGGTCTGCTGTCATAGGTTCTTAGATCTGCATTCATAAAAAGCAGCCTTTGAGGGGTAAACAATCACTTTAATCAAACACATGTATCATTCCTTTAACCAAGTACATATATCATTCAGTTAGTTCAGGGAGTCAGCACCCTGAATTTCAAAGAAAATACAGGGAAATCAAAAGATCAACAGACATGGCTTCCTCTGTCTGAATTCAACAGATAATTGGATCCCAACTGTCTGATCATCATTACCAGAGAAAAGCATGACATCTTGGTTTTCAAAGCTGAGGGACTCCTTAGCATCTTCCCAGAGTCCTCATCTGGCCAAATAAACACTTCCAGTCAGTGAGCCCCAAAGTAATCAACAGACGTGGCTTCTTCTGCCTGACCACAATTCAACAGACAGGTACAGCTGTCTGACCATCATTACCAGAGAGGAAAACATGACATCTGGGTTCTCAAAGCCAGGGGACACCTTAGTGGCTTCTCAGAGTCCTCATCTGGCACGCAAACCTTCTTACCAAAAACTAAGCCCCAAAGTAAAACCTCACCCTCAGAGTATTTATACCTTTTTCAGAGCCAGAGTGCATCTCAATCCTTGAGACTCAGTGTCTCATTAACACACGCTGTGGGTGTTTCTAAAAATCTTCCCTAATCAACCTCCCCTTAATGGGGAGGCCCATTAATGGATGCAGAAGATCTTTAATAACATTAAAAATACAAATACATATATGGTTTCTAGTTAAACTCTAGTTTCTGTACTTTACTTCTAGTAAAGACTCTTGATTGGTAAAGGCAAGATTCAATCAGGCGCTTGATTATGATAAAACAAAAACAGCAAAAGATCCTAAGTTTACTTGCCATTACATCTTCAGAGATACTTCTAGGATCCTATAAATTTTCAGTTATTCCAAGGTGGTATGCTCTAAGGAGAGGTATTTATTCTTCTCCTGGCCTGTGCTCTGGTCTGTGAGACACCAAAACACTATTCTCTGACTTAGAACTGTGAGGAGCATTTCTCCTCCTCTGTGGCCACAAGCTCTGCTGTGCTAATGGTCCTGGGATTATCACTTAGAATTGTGACCCTAATCCAAGTATGGATGAAGCCACAGAGTCCTGTCTCAGTGCTAGCAAAGAGACTCCTGTAATTACCTTCTGACTAGTTGTTTGACTATCTGTGAGATATAGAAGTAGCCACTGTGGCTGCTGATTCAGTGGCTCCCAAAGCCTGCTCCTGGTTTGCTGGGGCCAGTCTGCACTGGTGCAGTCTGAGCTAGACTGTGCTCTACTTTTACCCTGGTACAGCAGACCTTTTCTCCTGCCCTTCCACGCTTTCTCTGGAAAATTTGTTTCACTCTATCTTTTTGTGAGGTCTACTGCTCCAGAATTGTTTAGAGTCATTATTTAAAGGTATTTGGAGGGATTTAGGAGAGAGTTCAGGCCCGTTCCTGCCTTTACTCCACCATCTCGGCTCTGCCTGTTGACTTTGAACTTTATGCTGAAGTTCATCTCTCCTCACCTGGGGTGGGGAGGCATTGTCTCAAGCTTCAGGCCCTTTTGTGCTGCTGTTTTCAGAGCTATTTCTGGGTGTTTGTAAGTTTTTGATACTTCCAAGATAATGTGATCCTGGGAGAGGTGTAGTCTCTGCTCTCCTGGTTTGTACACTGATTTTTACCCAGAAAGAATCCCTGCTCCCTGTAGCTGAAGCACTGGTGTTCTTGTTGATCTTAGAACTGAGACCAGGATCCCAGTACTCTCATGACTGACCACCAGTACTCCTCTCCACCTTACAAGTGTGAATCAGAATTGGGTATAGGCAGTAGAGTTGCCCAATAGCTATGAGTCCTGCTCCCAGTATCAGTTCAGGCCCCTGTGATCTCTTTCTGAACAGTTGTCTGACCTCCCTTACCATCCCTGGGTTAAGAGCTCCCACTGCTTCCACATGGGCTTTCTCCTACCCCAGAGCAACAGTTCTCTCCTCCTGAGCTCCTAAAATGTCTTGGGCAGGAAAAATATCTCACTCCAATTTTTTATCGGCTCTACTGATCCATGATTAAACGTTAGGTATTTTAATTTTATTTAGAGGTGAATGTAGAGAGGCTTTGACTGGGTTACTGCATCAAGTCCCATATTACTTTAAGGTCTGCAAGGTACTTTACAAAAATCATTTCATTTGATCCTCACAACCATCTTGTAAGGATGGTTCTATGATTACCTCCATTTTACAGATCAGGAAACTGAGACTCAGCTAGGTTAAGACACTTACCCAGAGTCACTTGGCTAGGGTCTCAGACAGACAAAAATTTAATCTTGGGTCTTCCTGACTTCATATTCAGCCAACTACACTCTCTACCACTGAACTGCATTGCATAGTCTACTATCAGCTCAAACTCAACACATCTAAAATCAAACATATAAATTTCCCCTAAAAAAGAAAAGAAAACTTCCTCTCCAAATTTCACAGTATCTTTCCCAAAGTCACCAACGTTCTACCTTTGAGGTTATATTTGACTCATTCCTCTCTTCCCTTGTGAGATTTGTTGTTCATGATATTTTTACTTGGGAGTCCAGCATTCAAAAACGTATGGCTAAGAGGAAAGAGTGATGGTTAAATTAATTAACAAGAAACGGGGTCCTACTTCAGACACTTACTAGTCATATTTCCTTTATAAGTTACTTGACCGAGAGGTCAGACTCAGTTTGCTTATCTGTTAAATACACTACTGATATAATTGATTCCAGGGGATTACTGTCAGGATCAAATGAGATATATGCGAAGTGCTTTACAAACTTTAAAGAGCCATATAAATGTGACTGAGCTATCACTAAAATGTTGTTTATTTCCTTTTAGTTAGTACTGTTGGGATAAAATTGGAATACCTTGCTACCTGACTACTGATAGTATTTATGTATTGGTCATATGAGAAGAACAACCAGCTTTTAGCCTGTGCATGGATAATTTTAAAATGGCATAAATTTCCACTTGCACTTTAAAAATAAAAATAAAAATCTCATATAAACAGCCAAGCATAGTAATATTAAATAGGAAAGCATATAGATTGTGGAAAGCATTGGGACATAGGGAGCAAAAGGTATGCCAGGATGAAAAGCAAGGCCCATGATAAATTCAAGGGTCTAGACAGTAATAAACCAGAGGTTGACGATGCAACATAAATCAAGAATCCATAAAGAGGACAGAGCAAAACATCAGGGGATAGCTAATGTCCATGCAGATAGTCATCAGCCAGGAGATCTACATAGGCTAAGGGAGGAGAGGAAAGGAAGCGTGTAAGAAATGAAGGAATAGTCACAGAACAGCAAGGCAGCATGGGGTGCCTGCAACAAAGGCAGGATTTTGATGCCTAAGCATCTTGCTGCCTTGGGCTCAGCTACTTTGTGCTCCTATCATTCTGGTGAGAACTCATTCTTAGTGAACCTGGCCTTAGGCATGGTGGGGATAATTCCTGGCAGAAGGAGTCTGGGGAGTGAATGCAAGGCTAGGGAGCAGACAAGGGTCACTGGAAAAGAACCTTTTTCTTGACAAGAACATAACTTTCAAGAAATAATCTCTTAAAACAAAATTTATCTCAAAATGAATAAATATAATGACTTCATTTGGAACATTTATTGTTAATTTTTTTCTACTTTTTCTATTCCTTTTAGTCTACTAAGCATTGCTGAAGGAAAGCAAAAAATTTTTATTATTTGATCCATACAATTTAACAAGCATCCAGAGGTTGAATAAGACATGGCCATTGGTCTAATGGAGTTTGAAGTCCAGTAATTCATCCTACACATTCATAACATTTAACCTCATGTTGAGTTTTCTCTAAGACATCCAGTGTGAAATACCCAATAAACAATCGGTAATGTACTGAAACCCAGGAGAGAGACTATACCTGGACAGAGGCAGTAAGAGTGGAGAGAGTGGGGAGAGAAGGAGAGAGGAGAAAGAAAAAGTGAGAAGGGAAAGAGAGAAGCGGGGAGGAGGGAGAGACAAGAGAGAGATGAACAGACAGACAAAGAAAGAGAAAGATGAGTTTTCTGACTGTGGCTGGGGAAAACATTGAGAGATATTTCTGGAATCTTGCTCACCTCTCTCCAAGGGAGACGTTGATTCTTACCTGGAAGGGAATAGAAGGGGCCACACTGTTCTCCTCTAAAAGAGAGAATACTAGATTAGAATTATCTCTATCTGTCCCCCTAAATATTGATGGTCTAAAGGCTAAGAAGAGAGAATGATGTACTACAAATTAAGAAAAATTAATTTTCAGTTCAAGCCATTACCCTTACCTCTATCCCTTAAAGGGAAGCAAGTGCTCCAGCCTTACAACCACAAGCTTGACTCCTTTCCTTCTATTTAAATAAAAGACTATCACATGCAATGAATAGTGAGTAAACCCATTTGCCCATACAAATGTTGAACAGAATTCAGAGCCAGAGAGTCAGTGTCAATAGACATTTATTAAATGCCTACAATATGCCAAGCACTGTGCTAGGGATACAAAGAAAGGCAAAGAACAATTATCATACTCAAGGAGTTCACTATCTAATGGAAGATGCACACAAAAGAAAGGAAATTGGCAAGGGGAGTATGCATTATCAAGTATGGTGGCATAAAGTCATGCAGCAGGTGAAAGGAAATTATCTGAGTAGATGTGAATTTCTGAGGCAATTTGATTTTGCAGAATCATGAGTTTCTGGAGATGATGAAGCCCAGAAAAGCAGTCATCCTTGAAAAGTAGATCTGTGAAGAGCCCTCCAATATCCACTCTTCTACCATCTCTAGAAGGGAGGGAGAGTCTCAGGCATTCAGACACAGGACATGCCCAGGTGGTTTGAGTTTCCAAGTAGGTTTCGAATCTAATCAAAGAGTTTTGCAGATTACAATATACTGGAAAATACAAAAAGTGATTGAGCTCTCTCACTAGGAGTGAGCTATTGCAGCTTGACTAAGAGAGACCCTGATTTCACCTAAGGAAAAAATCCCCAAGAGACTGAAGGAAGGTAATCTAGAAATTAGGGATATGGTGGGGATTTTTGTCTTAAATATTTGCTTCTCAAAGTCTGTGTCTCTTTCCCCAAGGAGAAAGAGGAGAGTCTGGCACTATACATATCCTCTTTTGAAGATGGAATCAAGAAACTCTGCTCCACACATAGGCACACAATGTGGAGTCATCATTCTTTTCACCAATGAAGAGAGCTATATGGAAATGTTACAGGCTTGAAACCCAGGCCACACACACACACACACACACACACACACACACACACACACACACACACACACACACACATAACAAGGGTTCACGATCATGAGATGGATATTGAGCCATCAAAGGAAACAAAGTGGAGCAATCAGCCACATGGGAAGAGAAGCAGAGAAATAGGAGAGAGTACTCTCATAGAAACTTAGGGAGCATTTGGAGGAAAAGATAAACAACAGTGTTAAATATAACGGATAGGTATGAAAAGATGGAGGACTGAGAACAATTTAGCAATTTAAGAGATTCTTGCTAACTTTGATTGAAAACTCCTTTTGGACAAAGATGGTATTTTAATCATTTGTTCAATTCAGTGTCATTCAGCAAGTATTTGCTGAATGAATGCAATTAACCATAATTAATTTTATCTTGATCTTTAAGTTAAGTGGATAAGAAGTTGTCTTTATTATTCATTCAGAATTCTTAGTACTGTGACACTCTTCCCAGAAGCCCATGCGCATAGGCTTCAGGGTTCTCTCCATTGGCTTCGCTTTTTAATTCCCTTTGTTCTTTTCTTTGTCAGCTTATAAACTAACCCAAAGGCAATCATTATTTCACCTTAAAAAAATCATTTCCTCTTTTCTGAGTTCCTGCCAGAAGTTAGTTGACCTTATTCTTATTACTCTTATTCTTTCTTCTCTCTGAAATCTTTTTTTTTCAGTCAGAAGGGAGGCATTTTATCCTCCTCACCTAAGAAAAGTAGAGCTTTCTCCTCTCAATATGTTTTATTTCCTTAGATGGACTTTATTTAAAATGAAATTCACATTAAATTTCCCTCAGCAGCTGCTTCCATTTTTGCAACTTTCTGATACAGATTATTTTAGAAAGAGTATTTCAGTTACAAATTCAAGATTTTACCAAAACATCATAAGACAACATTTAACCATAATTTTTTTTACAAGATTTAAAACAGACTTAAAGTGATTTTGTCACAGTTCCCACATCCGGTTAGTCACCAAGTTCTTCTTTCAGAATTTCATCTTTCCATTCCTACTAGTACCAGATATTTCATCCTAGCACAGGTAGTTAGCCCATGAGTGGCAGGCTACTGGAGTGCTGCCAGATGCACAAACACATAAATCTTGTAATGATAAAAGTCACATTTAAATAATGTTTTCAAGTTTCTAGAGTACATACCAAACAATGATACTGTGGCATAGGGAACTAAAGTATTATTATTTTTAAAAACATATTTTTATTGATGTCTTTTATGACTATCTTTCCCCCCCAAATCTCTCTTCATCTCCCTCCTAGAGAGACATCCCATATAACAAATAGTATTAAAGACAAAAAGAAAAAGAAAGAAGAGGAAAAATCAGCATAACTAAACAGTACACCAAAAAAGTTTGAAAATATTTGCAGTGTACAACACTTGTAACCTTCCACCTCTGCAAAGGGATAAGGTGGGAGTATCTTCTCATATATCTCCTTTGAGATCATGACTGCAACATTCGCTTTTGTATGTATGGCTGTTATTTCAATTTCATTGTTGCAGTCAGTGTACATATTGTTTGTTTTTTAAGCTCTGCTTTCTTCACTCTGCATCAGTTCATGTAGAGCTTTCCATGCTTTTCTGTATTCATCAATTCATCATTTCTTACAGCATAGTCACATTCCATTTTAGTTAAACTATTAGTATTCTCATTTTAATGATGAGGGTTTTTATGCAAAGTGACTTTGCAATGATCACATAGCTGTTAAGTAACAGATTTGATCAGAACTATGATCTCCTAATTTTAAATCCCACTCTTGACATTGTGCCATGGGTTACAGTACTAAGACATGACTAGATTTTATTAGAAGTTAGTAAGACAACTGTTGTCACAGGAGCTATCAGGTCAGTTCAAGTCATAGTAGTTGGACAGAGACAAGATTCAAGATTAGGAAAAACAACAAACATACAGTTTCAGAAAAGAAGAGAAATTTTTAAGCAAGGTCTCATGTTGCTACAGGTAGTTCTCCAAGGGATCTTTTGTTTTGGCAAAATTGCCCTACTAAATGATCCCTTGAACCTAGACTGTTTTAGAACTAACCAATTAAGACAACTCTGCCTGAGGGCTTTGGTGAGCCATCATTGGGGAATGCATCATGATTTCTACCCAATGAGAATTGAACTTGTTATTTAAAAAAAAAAGAAAAGAAAAATTAAAAAAATTAGTAATTCCCAAATAAGCAAAATTTTGAGAATCATAGGAGAGCTAAAGAGATTGAGGTGATAAAATAGTTCAAAAATAGCAAAATTGGCAAACCAGTTATAGTCATAGCTGGCATTTCTATAGCACCTTAAGCATTGCAAAGGTTTTTGCATACTTTATAATATTTCATATGAATTCCACAACAAACCTAGGAGGTAGGTGCTGCAGTCATGATTATTCCATTTTGCTGATTAGTGAGTTGTGGCTCAGAGAGATTGTGATTTGTCTACTGTCACACAGTGAGTGTCAGAGGTACAATGTGAAACCTGATCTTCCTGAATCCAAGTACAAGTCTTTATCCATGAAATTATAATGTTTATTAGCTAACAAGAATTTGAAAAGGAATGAATAAATGATTGAAAAAGCATTTATTAGGTATTTACTAATTGTCAAGCACTGTTAAGCTCTGGGGATAAAAATACAAAAAAAAGTCCCTGTCTTTAAGGTACATACATTCCAATGAGAGAGAAGACAGCTTGGAAATGTTTTCCAGGTTGGAGAGTGAGGCCATAGGGAAATAGATCAATAAACCCATTTCTTCTGGAATAATAGCAGAATTAATTTGATCATGGCTCTAGAACTGGTGGATTGGGAGGGGGCTGGAGGAAGAAAGAGTAAACTCCAATAAGGAAGGGAAAGTCTAGGAAGAAATAGCTAGAGAAAAGGGACTGAAGTAAAGAACGGTAGCTGGATCTTTTCTGAAATAAGAAAGTAAAGAGGTCCAAATTACCAAGCTCAAAAGTGAAGAGAAATCAAAACAAACAAAAGAAAATTATTAGAATCTACTATTTCCAAGTATATACCAACAAAACTGAAAAATTCAAATAAAATGATGAGTCCCTTTAGATAGTATGCTCTTGGAGGGTAGGAGCTTTTGCCTACTTTTCTAACCTCAATGTTTAGCAAAGTGCCTGGCTTGGCACATGTTGTCTTTCAAACATTCGGTCATGTCCTACTCTTTGTGACCCTATGGACCTGTCCATGAGTTTTTCTTGGCAAAGATACTTGAGTGATTTGCCATTTCCTTATCATTTTACAGATGAAGAGCTGAGGCAAATAGGGATTAAGTTATTTGCCCAGGATCACACAGCTACTAAGTATCTGAGGCCAGATTTGAATTCAGATCTTCCTGATTCCAGACCCAGTGCTCTGTCCACTGCATCACCTACCCTGGTATATAGTAGGGTCTTAATAAATGCTTATTGACTGGCTTGATAAATATTCACAAAAAATAAAGTGCCAAAATCAATAAACAGGAAATACAGATCTAAACAATCTGATATTTGGGGGGAGGGAGAAGGTAATTGAACAAGCTATAATTGAACTCTCAAAAAAAAATCTGGTCCAGATACAATTGAAGCATTTAAAGAATAAGTGGTGTAACAAAGTTAAGTTATTTGCAAGCACGGAAAGAGAAGAAAATTTATCAAATTCCTTCTAGAAAACAAATATCCTAATACACACATCTAGGAGAAACAAGCAAAGAAAGGAAGTGAAAGAGCTTGTTGAAGAACAGTATCACTAATTATTGTCTTTTAGTCTGAACTTACAATTTTTTCTGATAGGGAATTATTAGTGAGATAAATTTGTCTACTAAAGCACATCTCCAATATATAATCTTAGAAAATTACCTGGAGACATAGAGAGGTTAATGATTTGCTTCAAAGACAGGACTTGAAACCAGAACTTCTGGCCTCTAAGGCTGACCCCTTATCTGCTACACTTCTCTCTTCTCTCTCTCTCTCTCTCTCTCTCTCTCTCTCTCTCTCTCTCTCTCTCTCTCTCTCTCTCTCTCTCTCTCTCTCTCTTTCTCATACTACTTATATTAATACAAAAATCTTGAATACAATATTAGCATAGAAGCTACAGAAATATATTCCAAAAATTATTTACTATGACCAAGTCAGATTAATACTAGGAACACAAGGATGGTTGAACATGAGGAAAACTAATAACACAATTAATCATATTAATAACAAAAGCAACAAAAATTACATAATTATACTAATAGACTCAGAAAAATATTCAACAAAACAAAACAGTATTTATGTTAATAATGTCAAAAAGCATAGGAATAAAAAGATATTTCTTTAACATGATCAAAATTATCCAATTAAAATCAAGTGCTTGCAATATGTGTAATAGGGAAACACTGAAAGCTTTCTCAATAAAATCAGACCATCTCCACTATCATTTCTTATAATGCTAGACATGCTAGGTAGCCCAGTAGACAGAATTCCTGGAGACAGGAAGACTTATCTTCCTGAGTTCAAATCTGACCTTAGACACTTACTTGCTGCATGACCCTAGGCAAGTCACTTAACCTTGTTTGTCTCAGTTTCCTCACCTGTAAAATGAGCTGGAGAAGGAATTGACAAACCACCCCAGTATCTTTGCCAAGAAAATCCCAGATGGGGTCAAGAAGATTTGGACCCTACTGAAATGACTAAACAACAACAATAACAAATGTAAACTACAAGATTAGGACAAGACAAAGAAAGTAAGGGGATAAGTCTAGTCAAAGAGAAGGTCAACCTAAAGATATTGAATGATGGTTTTCTCAGATAAACCCAGAGAATCAGTAACAAAATTAATGAATACAATTAATAACTTCAGTAAAGTAGTAAAATGTGAAATACACCCACAAAACATTTCAACATTTCCATATTTGAATAACAAAGTCTTTGAGGAAAAGAAAGAGAATCCTATTTAAAATAACAGCAAAAGATATTAACTATTTTGTAAAATACATTAAACTTTCAAGAAATATATAGGACCTACATAAATAAAATATAAAACAATGGTTACTGAAATAAAAGACCTAAATAGCTATAGATAGTAAAAACTTTTGTCTGGGTCATGATATTGTAGTAAAAAGTCACATGTAGAAAAATATTTATAGCAGTATTATTCATGATAACAAAAAGTTACAATACATGCTTAATGATTGGGGGAATGACTGAACAAGCTACATTATATGACTACAATGGGTTATTTCTATATGATAAAGAAGGAATATGACCAAATTCTAAGAAACAATGAGAATTGTCCAGAGATACTGAGGTGAAAAAAATAAGACACAAATTGATGGGTATGTGTGTTTGTATTTGTGTGCGTGTATGTGTGTACAGTGCTTCTAATTATATAAATAAAGACAATAGTAAAAGGCAATAAAATGTAGTTCAAATGCCTGAGCAATCTAGATACCATTCTATCAAAGTTAAAACTAGCAGTCTTTCTGTTAATAAGCAAACTGCAAAAGTGGAAAGTCAGAGTTAATATTGGTTGCAAATATCATATCAGGTGGTGTTGCTTAACTTTTTCCAGGAAATAATCTTTGTAGGGGAGTTTGGGTATTTGGACCAAAATAAAACGTATTAATTAAAAAATGAAGGAAGGCGAATAAAGAGAAAAGTAGAGATAAAACCATTAGCAAATGACTGGAAGCCTAGAGCTCATAAAGTTAAGAAACTTCTGACTCTTAAATTATGGAAATATAGTCCAGGCTGAGTGTGTGTGTGTGGTGTGTGTGCGCTTACGTACATGGTCAACAACCAGTTGATTGGCAGTATGAGCAATGAAAAGGCTCTTGATGATCATTCCCTGAGAATCAAGGAAATATGGCCAGGCATGAGGTAAGAATTTTTAGATATTGAAAGAAAGGCTCATTGAAGGTCAAGATATGAATTTGGGGGCTTGAAAGAAGTCCATTAAATCATTACCATTCTAGTAAAAGTAGCATGAGTTCCAGGAGAATGTCAGGTAATACAACCCTAGAATTAATAAATTCAGTGGTGTTAGAAATTTCTGTTGCCTGGGGATTGTTTAGGAGCTGAAGAGTCAACTTGTACCCCCAGGATAGCAAGTGGTTCTGGTGGAAAGCCATCTTCCAGGATGATGACCAAGTTCTATGAGGCAATTTCAGTAGGATAATAGATTTAGAGATGGAATCAAGCAAACATTTAATACAAATTTACTAAATGTTTATGAAAAGATTTTACAGATCACCTAGCCCAACACATTCATATGAATTTGTTGACATGACTACAGTGGATTAGGGGTTGGAGTATGAGAACTGTTCAGACTACCCTGGTTTCATTAACAGAACATAATAATTAAGTAGAATTTGGGTCAATGAATATTTCCTAACAGAAGCTAGCTAGCTAGCTGTATGCAAAAGTTAACTCTGAAATCCCTTCAGAGTATCAAAATCTGGAGGAGATGTTTGAGAAAGGAGAAGATAAATAGCTTCAATGGACATCATGGCTGTATCAGGTTAGTTCATAGGGCTCTGGAGTCAGGAGATTATGGATTCAAATACTGCCTCAGATATTTCTATGTGACCCTGAGAAATTCACTTAACTTCCCTGTGTCTCACTCAGTTAACTCATCTGTAAGGTAAGGAGTTGGACTAAATGGCTTCTAAATGGCCTTTTCACTCAATGCCAGCTCCAAATCTATGCTCCTATAACACTATTGTAGCTTGGGTATGGGAACAATCCCTCCACCTCTCTCTGAGTTGTGTCATTCACAACTTGCTTTCATACCTGCAGGTATGAGGAGCAGCAGAGTATTCCCAGAGGGAGGGACTTGCCATTAGCAAGACCACGTTGCTATAACTCAAACTCTTAGGGTCTTCGGGTTAACCTAATGTATCCATATGAGAGGGGGAGATACACTCCTACTACTCACTGCTGTAGCTCCTGAGAGCCTACTAGTTACATACTATTATACAAAATCAATCACAATGGCGTCATTGATTCTTATACTTGAAACATCTATTAGATCATAAAGTAAGAGCAACTATAATAATTCCCTTTTCTCAATAGAAGGCAAAAGCAATAAGAAGTAAAGACTATATTATATAAGTATTAGGTATTATTAATTAGTGTTATTATTATTCGATACTGTTGGCCACCCTTTCCACCTAGATACTCTCTCTTCTCTGAGTTTTCAAGATACTGCTCTCTCCTAGCTTTCCTTCTACCTGTCCAACAACTTTTCTCAGTTTCCTTTACTAGCTAATTTTCCATCTCCTAACCCATAACTATGGGTGTTCCCCAAAGTTCTCTCCTAATAATCACAATTGGTAGCATTTTTATAGCATTTTAAGATTCTGCACATAAGAAAACTGAGATTCAGAATGACTTGCCCATACTCACCCAGTATTGGAACTTGAATCCCTGACTCACCTCTCTCACTACTTCAGTCCATCCTACATTCTACTGCCAAATTTTCTGACCATGTGGCTCCTTTACTCAACTCCAGAGGCTTTCTTTTTATATATTATGTAACCTTATGTTATATAAACAAATGTAAGCTTTGGTTAGGTTTTAAAGCCTTATACAACCTGACCTCTAGCTAGTTTTCCAAAATCACTGGACATCCCTTTCCACACTCTGCAATACATCCAAAATGGTCTTTTCTCTTTTCACACACAACACTCCATCTCCCATCTCCATGACTTTAAAATTGTCAGAGATGTATCAAATGTACTCCCTAAATATCTACACCTCAAGGAATCCCTCTTTTCCTTTAAGATACAGTTCAAGCTCTATCTTCTGCATGAAACTTTCACTGATCTTCCAATTGCCAGCTCCCTATGTCCCAAGCTACTCTTTATGTATTCATATTTATAGACTTCATGACTTATTCTAACTCTTTACCTATGTATTTGTTGTCTTTCCTGTTAGAGCGTTAGAAAGTGGTGGTTATTTCATTATTTGCTCTTGTACCCCTAGCGCTTTACGCATGGTATGCCTTTAATAAATGCTTGTTGATTGGCTGGAAACTCTGAAAGCCACCACATGCCAATGAGCTGACGGATCACAATGAGCTTTGGCCATCTTTAATTCAAGACTCTGCTTTCAAACAGGTTGTCTCAGTCCTTCTCTAGGGGACAGCATGTTTTCTCTGATCCTCTAAGCCATTAGTGTCTTTCATCACCCCTTTTTCCCCTGAGGGGCTGTATTTCTTTTTTGTCTGATTTATCAGTACTACTTATAGAAATCTTTTCTGTCCTTTCTAGCGATATGAATGTCCACATATGAAAGAGATGGTACCTTATATCAATTTACCCTATTGCTCTCCCTCCTAGTAGCTTACTGCTCTAGAGAAGAATTTACTAATTTAAAAAGGGCAAGGCAAGCTTTGCTGGAGTCTACCCACCCATGAAATCCTGCAGAAGGAATTCACCAGTCTCAGTCATCAACAGGATACCTCCTCTTTTTGTGAGCCCAGTAAGAAGAAACAATTGTGCGTTTATATTGATTCAAGGAAACTTAATAAGATGATGCTCTGCAACCATTATCTGCTTCCCTAGATCTTAGCTATTCCTGGAAGTGTCCAGAGGGACTGCATTTATACTAAGTTGAATTTGTCAGGTCTAGGAGAAAGGGGCTATAATTTCATTTGAAATAGAACTTGGGAATAATGTAAGACAGCCTTTTACACATGCAACAGCCATTATGAATAACTAGTTATGCTGCTCATGTTGGTCAATGTCCTGGCAATGTTCCAGCCCCAGATTAATGAAGTCTTCACAAGCCTCTTGGATCAATTCAGCATCACGTTCCTCAATAACATCTTCATTTTCTCTCTCCAGGAATAGGAACATGTTTCACAATTATGGGAAGTCTTAGTGGATGGAGCACTAGATTTAAAGAAAGAAGAAATGCATTCAAGTTCCAATACTTCCCCAAACTAGCTGCCTGAGTAGG
Organism: Notamacropus eugenii; assembly: GCF_028372415.1. Lineage (NCBI taxonomy): Eukaryota > Metazoa > Chordata > Mammalia > Diprotodontia > Macropodidae > Notamacropus > Notamacropus eugenii. The sequence continues at coordinate 332,752,288 of NC_092876.1, read as the reverse complement.
GGCAAGTCATTCCTGAATCTCAGTTTTCTCATATGCAAATTGGGTACAAAATGCTTACTGTACCTACCTTATGAGAGAGTTGGGAGAATAAAATGAATCAATGTGTTTAAAATTATTTGGTTTTGTTCTTTTATTTCTTTGTTTTTGTTTGTTTATTTTTAAGACTAGGTTTCCCTATCCATCCCACCTTAGAAGCACAGAGGCTACTCACAGCCAGTCCTACTCTAATAAGCATAAGAACTTTGACCTTCTCCATTTCCCACCTGGACAGGTTCATCTGTTCTTTGCCTCCTTGGTACCCTCCCATCCAGGGAGCTCACCATATCCATGCTAGACTTAGTGCTCACAGCTGAGTTACTTATTTTTCTACAACTCAGAATTCCCAGGCTCAAAGGATCTGCCAGCTTTATCCTTATTGAGGATTTGTAGGTGAGTGCCAGCATGCCCAGCTTATCTAAAACCATGTCTAATAGCAACCATCTGGTTATTCATCCTGTCAATGGTCCAGCTCACCCCCTATTCTTCCTATCTGAGATAGTGAATCTCCAGACTGGACAGCTAAAGACCATGCTCCACCTACTCAGGGCATTTAATTAATTCAGTTTTGGAACTCTGTCCTGGACTGCTCTGACTTAATCATGGATTGAGCTGGTGAAAACAAATCTAACTTACTTTGCCATGCTTCATCTCATATCTAGCCAGACATTTGAAAATCATGACCTACCCAGGCATCTTGTAAAATACCCCGTGATTGGCAACTACTTCCTCACTTTCTCTTCCCCAATTTCTTTCTACTTCTTGCTCTGGTCATAAGAATCAAATAGAAATTACCATTGCTATTGAGAGATCATGGCAATCTGCTTACTGCTCTGTGGCTCTATGCCCAAGCCCTGTGACTTATCAGAACAAATCTCCATTCTTTTACACCTCCGTGTTTTGCCTCTCCTTATTTTAATGTAAGCTCCTTGAGGTCAGGCACTATCTCACTTTTGTATTTATATCCTCAGTGCTATTTCATTCATTCATTCATTCATTCATTCATTCCTTCCTTCCTTCATTCATTCATTCATTCATACTAGAAACACACATTTATATAATCCTTCATGGTTTTCAAAGGGAATTTTTTTCCTAACAACCCAATAAGACAGCATAGTAAAAATATTTTAAATTTCCTTCTACAGCTACAGAAATTGATATCTAGAGAGGCTAAAAGTCTGTTCAATGTAGGAAATGGAAAAATTGAGACTTTAACTCAGATCTCTGAACCCAAGTCAGCATTCTTTTTACTAAATAAGTCTGCCTTTGCAAACTGTATAGCTGTGTACAATGTCAGATGTTATTGTAGTCAGTGTGAAAATGTGGTTTCTTTATCACCGTTTATGTGGTGATCCAGAAAACTATGCATTTCATCAGTACTAATGTACTTTCCCTGAATTGTTCTAGGGTTACAGATACAAAATTGGACTTAGCTCTTAGTTCTTAAGACTTTACTGGGGAATACTGATTTTTCCTACCCATTCACTCTCAGCTCAAAGTGAAACAGATTGCTTAGAGATATAAGCCAAACAGGAGCAATCTTTTTAAGTCAATAGGGATATTCCTAATAAGCCCACCACAAATCCTAGCTCTATTTTTCTTTTCTTTTTTTTTGTAGAAACCAATAATCTCCAACATAACAACTGCAATTGTACTCCTGAAGAATGTGAGATAATGAGTAGTAAACCAGATCCTGAGACTGTTGACCAGCGTAGAATGTTTTACCTCCAACTAATTAACACTGTAAGAGAATAACTACACAGCAGTAGGTAGGCAGTTGGTGTTACTACTTACAAGAGATATGACACTATAAAAATCTGATCTATTTAAGGTAAGAGGTCTTAAGCTAGGGTATTTGAATGTATTTTTTAAATTTTCATAACTATTTTAATGATTATAAACTAAAACATTAATCTGAAAGAAGTGGTACATAGGTTTCACTAACCTGTGAAAGAGGTCCATGAAACACACAAAAAGATTAAGAACCTTTGTCGTAAGGAAGCACCATGCACATAGTGAGCTCTTCTCACATTTTTTTCTCTATAATTTGCCCAGAGTAAAGATGAGGTGCAACTCTGTCCTGGATTTTTGGAGTTGAGGGAGAAACAGAATGAGAAACAGTCTCTCTTCATATCAGGGGAATTAAGGGAGGCTATAGATATAATTTATTCAAGCACAGATTGCCCCACCAAGGAAGAGAAAAGAGAAAGTCCGGTGGCCATATCATGACCTGATGGCAGGCCTTCTGTGAGAACTCAAGGCAAAGAATTAAATAAGCCTGTATTATTGGTTGCTAAATTGGGCATACATGAAAGCAGAAGAGAGATTATAGCACTTTTGATGGTAAGCATTATCAGCTGCACCCACAAGAACCATGGAATTTGATTTTGAGATAAATATATGCCCATTGCAAGGGATTATCATGATCTTTTGACCATAACATGCTGGTCAAGTTATGGGCTACCTAATTCCTTGCTCAAAGCTACTAGTGACATCATAGATAACTTAATACTTTCTGAAAGAGAGGGTTCATCACCACAAATTTCTAACACCAGTTCATAGCCAAATTTTGGAGAGGTTTATGGAAGAAATACAATGTACAGATTCCTCTCACCTAACATACTTAATGAGCTAAGCAAAATATACTTCAATAACTATACTTCTTCATCACACATTTAAAAAACTAGTTTTGATATTTCCTTGGATGGCCTTTGCAGGGGATGGAAGTACATTGGAGGAACAATATTATCCCTCAGTAGCTCCCTATGTCTGGCTGACCATTACTGTTTCTGCTTTTGCTGGTGGATATTTTAAAGAAACAACCATGGTTCTCACCTTGGCCATTTTTGGAGGGACAGCTACAGCTATAATTCACACTACACAGAAAGCCCTCTTACAATTGCAAGAAATGAGGAGATTAATTAATCAAAATTCATTTATTAAGTGACTTCTATGTGCCAGGCACTGTGCTGGGGGCTGATACAAAGGAAAAGAGAAAAATAAAAGAATTCTTACTTTCAAGAAACTTTCAGAAATGTTCCTTGATATAGAAAGTATCCTTGGAGCTGGTTCTTTCTTTAAAAACATTAGAGGCTCAGTTGAGGAGGAAGGAGCATTTGACAGCCAGTGCAAAGACATGAAGATGGGAGATGCAGTGATACATAGGAAGAATAGCTAGAAGGCCAGATTAGCTGGCCCATAGAGAATAAGCTTGGAAGTGGCCTATGATAAGGCTGAAAAGGTAGATTAGAGAGAGGCAAGAGGGAGAGGAAACAGAGTAGGGTCCCCTTTTGGAGCTGGTGGACCATATCTACTTATGTCACACCCAATTACCACTGTGAAGACCTTTGCAGATACTAGATGACCACTGATAGTCACCTGTTTGACTGAATGTGGTTACTCATGAAATATAATTCCTCAGAGGTTGAAGGAGTCACTTAATATTTCATCATTAAGCACTTAATATGTATGACACGAAGTGTTTAGTACTGGGGATATTTTTTCAATAAAGACTTATTAAGTGCTTACTTAATAAGTGCCAGGCACTGGGCTAAGTCATGAATATAAAAACAAAGACTCCCTACCTTCAGGAAGCTTACATTCTAATAGAGAGACAGACCATAGGGAATTGGAGGAGGAACACTTGGGTCCAGAAAGGTACAAGAATAAGTGAGGAAATCGAGACTAGATTGACATACTCCTTCTAAGAATAATGACAAAGTTGATTTGATCATGGTCTCAGATCTAGAAGGGAAAGGAGGAAGGATACTGACATGGTAGCAAAGTGGTTGCCCAGGATTTTGAGAAAATTGCCAGGGATTGGAGAGTAAAATGAAGCATGGTTGTGACCTTCCTCAAATAATGCTCCAGTAGTCACAGTTCCCAACTAGTCATCAGGGTTTCAGGCTAGAATTATAGAGAAAAAAAGGATAAAAACTCCTAAAGGCATGGTCCCTGGCCTAGTACAGTAAGTAGGTGATTGAATTTGTCAGGATGGCTAGAGAGTCACCTTCTTTCTTTCCCTCAATAGGACACAGTAACACTTGTATAAATCAAGTCCTAGCATTATGCCGTGGAGTGTTCCATTTGAGTCAAAAGACCTGGGTTAAAAAGTGTATTGTGGGGGGGCAGGGCTAGGATGACAGAGTAGAAAGATGGCCTGCTCTAGCTTTACCCCCTTAGTCTATAAAATACCTGTATAAAATGACTCTAAACAAATTCTAGAGCAGCAGAAGCCACAAAACAACAGAGTGAAAGAGATTTCCCATCCAAGAGAGCCTGGAGGGCTGACAGGAAAGGCCTATTGCACCAGGCTCAGAGCTGAGTACAGTCCATCCTTGGCTGCACAGTACAGTATGGCAGGGACAGGACTGCAGCAGACTTCAGGGCACAGCATCATGGGTAGCAACAACAGTTCCCAGATTTCTCAATCCACAAATGCCAAAGACAGCTTCAAAGGTCAGTGTGAAAGCTCTTTCACCATGGTGACAGGGAGCAAGGCCCCGGCCTCCAGGTGACAGCAGCCACTGTGGAACAGCATCCACATTTGGAGTCCTTGGGGAAATCAAGCTGCCAATCTGGGTCACAGTTCTGAGTGGCAGTCCTGGGGTGAGGAGAAGTGCTGGCATGGAAGAACTGGTGGAGGCTCTGGAGAGGGAATCCTACTTGTAAATCCTGGACAGAAAAGAGTGCTTGTGGTTGCTCCTAGACCAGATTACAGGCCAGGAGAGGAGTAAACTCCTCTCTCTTGATTGTGCCACCTTGGAGGAACTGAGAACTTACACGTTCCTAGAGTATACCTGCCACCTGACAACAGACTCAAATAAAAGTAACTGACTAGGAAAATATTCAGAGAAGGGAAAAAAATAAGACTATAGATACAGAAGATTACTTTCTTAGTGAACAGGTATTTTCTTCCACCCTTTTGGATGAGGAAGAACAAAGCATACCATCAGAGGAAGACATAAAAATGAAGGCTTCTACATCCAAAACCTCCAAAAAATATGTAATGGTCTCAGGTCATGGAAGAGCTCAAAAAGGATTTTGAAAATCAAGTAAGAGAAGTGGAGGAAAAATTGGGAAGAATGAGAGCAATGCAAGAAAATCATTGAGTGAGTCAATAGCTTGATAAAGGAGGCCCAAAAAAGGAGGGAGCAATTAGAAGGAAATACTCTTGGGGAGGGATAAAGTCAAAAGGGAGAATAGAAGAAATGGAGGTCAGGATAGGATGGAGGGAAAAATGGTTAGTCTTACACAACATGACTATTATGGAAGTTGTTTGCAAAACTGTACATATATAGTCTATACTGAATTGCTTGTCTTAGTGTGGATGGGTAGTGAGGGAGGAAGGGAGAGAAATTGGATCTCAGAGTTTTAGGAATGAATGTTGAGAATTGTTTTTGCATACAACTGGGAAATAAGAAATACATGTGAAGGGGTATAGAAATTTATCTTGCCCTACAGGACAAGAGAAAAGATGGGTATAAGGGAAGGGAGGGATGTTATAGAAGGGAGGGCAGATTGTGGGAAGGGGTTATCAGAAAGCAAGGTGTTTGGGGATGGGGGAGGGGAGAGATGGGGAGACAATTTGGAACTCAAAATTTTGTGAAAATGAATGTTGAAAACTAAAAATAAATAAATAAACATAAAAAAGAAAAGAATAGACTAACCCAAATGCAAAAGAGGTCCAAAAAGCCAATGAGGAGAAAAATGCTTTAAAAAGCAGAATTAACCAAATGAAAAACAAGGTTCAAAAGCTCACTGAAGAAAATAGTTCTTTAAAAATTAGAATGGAGCAGATGGGAGCTTATGATTTCATGAGAAACCAAGAAATTACAAAACAAAACCAAAAGAATTAAAAAATAGAAGACAATGGGAAATATCTCATTTGAAAAACAAGTGACCTGGAAAATAGATCCAGGAGAGACAATTTACAAATTATTGGTCTATCTGAAAATCATGATAAAAAAGAGCCTAGACATCCTCTTTCAAGAAATTAACAAGTAAAACTGCCCTGTTATAAATTTACTGGAGGGTAAAATAGAAATGGAAAGAATTCACCAATCACCTCCTGAAACAGATTTTGAAAGGAAAACTCCTAGAAATATTGTAGCCAAATTCCAGAGTTTCTAGGTCAAGGAGAAAATATTACAAGCAGTCAGAAAGAAACAATTCAAGTATTGTCTAAATACAATCAGGATAACATAGAATTTATTAGCTTCTACGCTAAAGGATTGAAGGACTTGGAATATGATATTCCAGAGGTCAAAGGAAATAGGATTAAAACCAAGAATCACCTACCCAGCAAAACTGAGTATAACACTTCAGAGAAAAAAATGGAATTTCAGTGAAATAGAGGATTTCCAAGCATTCTTGTTGAAAAGACCACAGCTAAATAGAAAATTTCACTTTCAAATACCACAATTAAGACAAACATGAAAAGGTAGACAGGAAAGAAAAGCCATAAGGAACCCATTAAAGTTGAACTCTTTACACTCCCACATGGAAAGATGTTATTTGTAACTCATGAGACGTTTTTCAGTATTAGGGTAGTTAGAGGAAATATATATATATGTATATATACACATACATATATATGGGTGGGTATGGGTATGTTTGTATGGTGTATATTATATATGTGTAGGTGTGTATATGTACATGTATGTATTTATGTGTATGTATATATACACATACACATAGCACATAGACAGAGGGCACAGGGTGAGCTAAATATGAAGGGAGAATACCTAAAAAAATAAAATTTACTGTTTAATGGAATGTACTAGGAGTGTGTTCATCCTTCATTGCCAAAGAAGACCATGCCATCAGAGAAATAATGACATGACTTGGACTTGACTTTGTTTTGAGTGAGAGAGGGCTGTGCAGGTCACCAGCCTCACTTCTCCTCCAGAGCATCTGAATCCCTTGACCAGATATTCATCAGGATGACTGGAGATGACCCAGGATGAGGCAATTGGGGTTAAGTGACTTGCCCAAGGTCACACAGCTAGTGAGTGTCAAGGGTCTGAGGGGAGATTTGAACTCAGGTCCTCCTGACTCCTGCACTGGTGCTTTATCCATTGCACCACCTGGCTGCCCCTTGTACTAGGAGTAAAAGAAAGGGAGAGGTAGAATGTAGTAAATCATCTCACATACAAGAGGGAAGAAAGAGCTTCTATAACGGAGGGGAAGAGGGGGGAAATGAAAGGATAGTGAGCCTTACTGTCATGGTATTTGACTTAAGGAAGGAATAACACACACTCAATTGGATATGGAAATCTGTTTTACTCTGCAGGAAGCCAAGGGGAAGCAGATAGGAGAGGGATGATAATAGAAGGGACAGCAAATTGGGGAAAGGGATAAGCAGAAGCAAACACTATTGTGGGAGGACAGGTCAAGGGAGAGAATAGAATAAATGGAGGACAGGATAGGACAGAGGGAAATATGGTTAGTCTTTTACAGCATAAATATTATGGAAGTGCTTTGCATTGTTACAAATGTATGACCTATATTGAAATACTCATTTTCTCAATGAGGGTAGGTGGGGAGGGAGAGAATCTGTAACTCAAAGTTTTAAGAATGCTTGTTCAAAATTGTTTTAGCATGGAACTGGAAATTAAGCTATACAAGCAATGGAGTATAGAAATCTATTTTGTTCTACAGGAAAACAGAGGGGAAGGGGCATGGAAGAAGATTGGTTAATAGAAGGGAGGACAAACTGGAGGAAGGGGTGGATGGGGTGCATGCTCTCCTGGGGTGGGGTGGGGAGAGATGGGGAGAAAACTTTGAATTCAAATTCTTGTGGAAGTGAATGTTAAGAACTGAAAAATAAATAAATTATATATTGAAAAAAACTGTGTTGGGGGCAGAGCCAAGGTGGTGGAGTAGAAGCAGGGACCTACTACAGCTCTCCCCCTAAACATCTCAAAAAACTTGTGAAAATGACTCCAAACAAATTCTAGAGCAGCAGAAGCCACAAAATGACAGACTGAAGCAAACTGTGGTACTATATACAATATGTGTGACTTCCCGCAAATAATTTATCCTCTCTGGGCTGCCTTTGCATCAGCCATAAAATTAGAGGAATAAACAAGATAAACTATGAGGTACTTTTGGTGGTGATTCCTGAGTTTTTTCTGAGTTAAGATCTGGTCTCAGGCACTTACTAGCAGGGTAACCCTGGGCAAGTCACTTAACCCAGTTTGCCTCAGTTTCCTTATCTGCAAAATGAGCTGGAGAAGGAAATGCCAAATCACTCCAGTATCCTTGCTAAGAAAACCCAAATGAGATCATGAAAAGTTGGACATAACTGAAATAACTGAAAACTTTCAGGTTTTGAATTTGTGATCCATCCTGCCTATGCTATAGTTTTCCTAGGAGGTTAATATTCGAACTAAACTTAGCAAGAAGATTTCATTTGAGTTACTTTGGTTTGGTTTTATTTTTAACTTCAACAATTAACTTTTTTGTCCCCCAGAGTTGTCCAGCTGTTTGAACATCCGGCAGACACAGGTCTTGTCTGGCATAGTTTTATGCTAGAGTGTGCCTCGAATATTGTGATGGAGATGTTTTATGTACTGCCTATGAAATTAGGAGTTTGGGAACATGATATATAGATAATCAACAAACTAGAGTGTGTCCAGATTGGCATTAAAAACAATCTGGTCATTTTCTCATAAAGGTTAAATCTCATCTCCGGTGGATCTTGGAGCTTATAAATACTTTTCACTTTGGGTTTATCTTCTGTTTTTGATCAACTGAGCATTTGACCTTGGCTTACTGACAGGGAATGAAGCACAGGTTTTGATTTGTCACTGGGCAATTTGCCAGGCTGTGGCTGCAATTTGTGCCCATTGTTAGGTCCCCACGTTTCCTTTCGTTCGTGGTCCTTGCCCCCTGACTTCTCACTCAAACTGTAGGGGTTCTGATCATTCTGTTCATTGAGTGAACCAACTGATCACAGTTTATAATGCTGATCACAGTTTGACATTTTATTTTTCCGTTAATACCTTCCACAACTAGAATGAAGACTGCGATAAATAATCAACCTTAACAGTGGCCTTTTGATTCATTCTTAAAAAGACAGCCATCCTGGCCCCAAAAGACAGGTAGTATGGTACAATGAGCAGAAAGAAAACTGAATTTGGACTCTTCAAAGACCAGCATTTGAATCTTGTCCCAACTATTTGCTAATAATGTGACTTTAGATAGAGATCATTGAATGTACCTATAGGATTAGACTTAGGGTAAGGGCCACCTCTTTTTGGGAACTGGAGGGATGGAGACAATGGATAAAGGACTGACAGGAGGAAAGGAGGGGGGTTAAAAGAATTCGTGTCAGATGGCCTCATTCTCAGTGAAGTTGGAGGGTGAGCCATCTGCATTTACCAGGGGAGAATTTGAGAGGGAACTAGATGTTAAGACTTTAGTCTAATTCCTTTGCAGAATGGGATCCACAGGTGTGGGACATTACGGAGATTGTCAGATTAGTCAGTATTGATATCTTTGCTGATTTTTCCTTTTTTATTTCATTTTCTTTTAAAAATATTATATGGGATGACTAACATTTCATAGAAATGTTTTTGTTTTATATTGTTTTTGAAGGGTAATTTTTTTCTCTATTGTTTAGTCACTTCAAACTCTTTGTGATCCCATTTGGGGTTTTCATGGTAAGGATACTGAAGTGGTTTGCCACTTCCGTCTCCACCTCATTTTATAGATGAGAAAACTGAGGCAAACAGGGCTAAGTGACTTGCCCAAGGTCACATAGCTAGTAAGTACCTGAGACTAGATCTAGACTAAGATCTGAGACTGGAACTAGAAAGTTCACTCAAGAAAATGAATCTTCCTGATTTCAGGGTTGGCACTTTATACACTGGGCCACCTAGCTGCCCCTTTTTTTCTTTAAATTTTGACTGTTTTAGAAATTCTCTTTAAGTAAACATAATCGATCAATTAAAATAAATGTATAAAATTAGTGTACATCATTTACCAGGAAAAGTCTAGATAAGCAAAACCAAGAATGTTTCAAGGTCCCAAAGAATCAGTGGAGAAATTGATAATAGATGATTTTTTTCAGACCAAGGTAGGCATATCTTTAAATACATCTCAGTGATGATATTAAAATGCTGTCATGATGTTTAGATTACTTTTCAAGTTGTTTTGATGTATAATGGAGGAGGGATGAGAGAGTAGATAGATGGGATAGAAGTTTTGAGACAAGGTTTTCTTAGGTAATTGCTGAAACCTGAGCAGGAAATTGTGGGAAATGAAACAAGAATGCATGATGTAGTGGATACAGAACTAAACTCAGTGAGGAACATTGGACAGTCCTCCTCACATCCAGTGATCAGTTCAATTGACTTTCTCTCTGTTCTTCACACATGATGTTCCATCTCCTATCTCTATAGCTTTGTGCTGACCATCTTACATACCTGGAATGAACTTCCTCTTTCCCTCTGCATCAGAGCATTTTTCTCTTCCTCTTAGATGCTTCTGATACTTATTCATGACACATTGACTGATCTTCCCCTCCCCCAAACTTTTAGTGCCTTCCCTTCCATAATGCCACACATTTACACACATATGGTTGACTTCACATTTACTTCGTATATGTTTCATTATAGGCTTGTCTCCTCCATTAGATTAAAAGTTCCTCACAAGTAGGAGTTGCTTTATTCATGAACTTGTATCTGCTGTCCCTATTGAGTTTCACATATAATAGGTACTTAATAAATACTGTGAATTGTTGATGGAAGCCCTGGGTTCAAGTTTCCCCTCTACCACATACTATCCAACTAATTTGGGGCAAGTCACTTAACTTCTCAGTGTTCTCAAGATGAGGGAGGGAAAAGCATTTAAGTTCTTATTTGTTGGACTTTGTTCTTAAGGAAGATCAAAATGACATCACTATGCTAGAGTCAAGTTACCTTGTATGATTGATCAGACCAATATGAGCTCCAAATGCTGTACCACAGGTCAGGCATAAATGGTTCATGTGAATATTCGAGGTGGAGATGTCTTTAAATTTGTGCATCTCGTATTTCTTTTGAGCTACTTCAATTCTCCTTTGCTCATAGAAAATGGCATTTTCTCTGATGAGGACATGCCTTATTGAGTGGCCCTGTGCCAGTGTCTCCCATGTCATACAATCAATTCTAAAGTTAAGATACCTTGAAAGTGTCCTGGCATCACTTTTTCTCATGACTATGTGAGCACTTGTCCTCTGTGAGTTCTCCATAAAATAATCTTTTTAACAAGTGCATGTTTTGCATTTGAACAACATGGCCAGCCCATTGGAGGTGTGCTCTCTGGAGTAGAGTTTGAATGCTTGGCAGTTCAGTTCAAGCAAGGATCTCAGTTTCTGGTACCTTATCCTGCCAGGTGACCTTCAGAATCTTCCTAGGACAATTCAAAAGAAAGCAATTCAGTTTCTAGGCATGGCATTAATATAATGCCCAGGTTTCACAGGCATGCATCAATGAGGTCAGCACAGTGGCTCTATAGACCTTCAGCTTGGTAGTCAGTCTGGTACCTCTTCTCTCCCACACTTTCCTATGGAACTTCCCAAACACTGTGCTAGCTCTGGACTACTATGTGCTAAGTGCTTTACAAATATTATCTCCTTTAATTCTCACAACACCCTGGAAGGTAGGTGCTATTATTATTACAGATGAGGAAACTGAGGCAGACCAGAAGTTAAGTGACTTGCCCAGGTTCACACATCTAGTAGGTCTAGAATAGAATTCAGGCATTCCTAACTCCAGGACTAATGCTCTTTTTATGGTGTCATCCAGCTGCCTTAGAAGTCCATAAACCATATAAGACTATATGTTTCAAATAAAGTGTTGAACTGCATTGGTAGAGCAAATTGCTTATTAGAAAGTTTCAGGGGGTGGAGCCAAGATGGTGGAGTAGAAAGATGCACATACACATAGCTCCAAACCCACAGCCCATAGAATATCTGTAAAAAAGAACTCCTGGAGAATTCTGGAGCAGCAGAGACCACAGAATGGTGGAGCGGAGGAGATTTCTGTTCCAGAGAGCCCTGCAAACTGCTCGCAAAAGGTCCGTTGTGCTGTGGACGCGGAGTCCAGCCCAGCCCTGCCGTGGCCATGCAGCACTGAGAGGAGCAGATCCGAGCAGGCTTCGGGGACAGAATCTCCAGCAGCCACACGGGTCCCTCCACCCACAGGTGGCGAGGGTTGGTGAGAGGGTCTCTTTGGCAGGTCGAGAGGGGTGTGGGGTGCCCCCCATAACTCAGGCCCCCTCGGGAGGCAACAGCAGAGGCGGGAGCAGACCCGGGCTCCCCAAGCAGGCAAGAGCCCAGATCCATTGTTGAAGGTCTCTGCATAAAACCCCTGAGGGAACTGAGCACTGTGAGGCAGCCCTGCCCCCACCTGAGCACCTGAAATTAATCTCACACTGAATAGCAGCCCCACCCCCATCCAAAGCCCTGAGGCTGGGAAGCAGCATCTGAATCTCAGACCCCAAGTGCTGGCTGGGAGGATCCAGAGGCTAGGTGGGTGTGAAGAGAATATTCAGAAGTCAAGTCACTGGCTGGGAAAATGCCCAGAAAAGGGAAAAGAAATAAGACTATAGAAGGTTACTTTCTTGGTGAACAGGCATTTCCTCCATTCCTTTCTGATGAGGAAGAACAATGCTTACCATCAGGGAAAGACACAGAAGTGAAGGCTTCTGTATCCCAGACCACTCAATGGGCTCAGGCCATGGAAGAGCTCAAAAGAATTTTGAAAATCAAGCTAGAGAGGTGGAGGAAAAGCTGGGAAGAGAAATGAGAGACATGCAGTCAAAGCATGAACAGCAGGTCAGCACCCTGCTAAAGGAGACCCAAAAAAATGCTGAAGAAAATAACACCTTGAAAAATAGGCTAACTCAATTGGCAAAAGAGGTTCAAAAAGCCAATGAGGAGAAGAATGCTTTCAAAAGCAGAATTAGCCAAATGGAAAGGGAGATTCAAAAGCTCACTGAAGAAAATAGTTCTTTCAAAATTAGAATGGAACAGATGGAGGCTAATGACTTTATGAGAAACCAAGAAATCACAAAACAAAACCAAAAGAATGAAAAAATGGAAGATAATGTGAAATATCTCATTGGAAAAACAACTGACCTGGAAAATAGATCCAGGAGAGACAGTTTAAAAATTATGGGACGACCTGAAAGCCATGATCAAAAGAAGAGCCTAGACAACATCTTTCATGAAATTATCAAGGAAAACTACCCTGAGATTCTAGAACCAGAGGGCAAAATAAGTATTCAAGGAATCCACAGAACACCACCTGAAAGAGATCCAAAAAGAGAAACTCCTAGGAATATTGTGGCCAAATTCCAGAGTTCTCAGGTGAAGGAGAAAATATTGCAAGCAGCTAGAAAGAAACAATTCAAGTATTGTGGAAATACAATCAGGATAACACAAGGTCTAGCAGCTTCTACATTAAGGGATCGAAGGGCATGGAATAGGATATTCCAGAAGTCAAAGGAACTAGGACTAAAACCAAGAATCACCTACCCAGCAAAACTGAGTATAATACTTCAGGGGAAAAATTGGTCTTTCAGTGAAATAGAGGACTTTAAAGCATTCTTGATGAAAAGACCAGAGCTGAAAAGAAAATTTGACTTTCAAACACAAGAATCAAGAGAAGCATGAAAAAGCAAATAGCAAAGAGAAGTCATAAGGGACTTACTAAAGTTGAACTGTTTACATTCCTACATGGAAAGACAATATTAGTAATTCTTGAAACTATTCAGTATCTGGGTACTGGGTGGGATTACACACACACACATGCACACACGCACACATACATAGAGACAGAATGCACAGAGTGAATTGAAGAGGATGGGATCATATCTTAAAAAAATGAAATCAAGCAGTGAGAGAGAAATATATTGGGAGGAGAAAGGGAGAAATGGAATGGGGCAAATTATCTCTCATAAAAGAGGCAGGCAAAAGACTTTTTAGTGGAGGGGAAAAGAGGGGAGGGGAGAGAAAAACATGAAGCTTATTGTCATCACATTCAACTAAAAGAGGGAATAAAATACATACTCATTTTGGTAGGAAAACCTATCTTACAATACATGAAAGTGGGGGAGAAGGGGATAAGCAGGGTGGGGGGGATGATGGAAGGGAGGGCATGGGGAGGAGGGAGCAATTTGAGGTCAATACTCATGGGGAGGGACAGGATCAAAAGAGAAAATAGATGTAATGGGGGGCAGGATAGGATGGAGGGAAATATAGTTAGTCTTATACAACTGTTAACTGTTATGGAAGTCATTTGCAAAACTACACAGATTTGGCCTATATTGAATTGCTTGCCTTCCAAAGGGAAGGGGTGGAGAGGGAGAGAGGTAAAGAAGTTGGAACTCAAAGTTTTAGGAACAACTGTTGAGTACTGTTCTTGCCACTAGGAGATAAGAAATACAGGTAAAGGGGTATAGAAAGTTATCTGGCCCTACAAGACAAAAGAGAAGATGGAAACAAGGGCAGAGAGGGATGATAGAAGAGAGAGCAGATTGGCAATAGGGGCAATTAGAATGCTTGGTGTTTTGGGGGGGGGGAGGGGACAAAAGGGGAGAAAATTTGGAACCCAAAATTTTGTTAAAATGAATGTTAAAAGTTAAATAAAAAAAAAAGTTTCTACCCTGATGAAATCACATGTCCAGATAAAAAAACAAACAAATAAATAAATGAATTAAAAAGGAAGAGATAACAATTGAAGTAAAGCCTAGATAAGGCAGAAAGACATAGAGTCAAGGGTGCAGGGTGAGAGGCATTAGTTATGGAAAAAGACAGAGAAAGGAAAGAAAACACATCTAGGTTTTGAAGGGGCAGAAGTGGGGAGTTAAGGGAATTGCCATCAGCTGATTTCAGTTTCCTAAGTGAAGCATGTGGCTAGGTAGTTTTACTTTAAGTAGACAGATGTAGAGGGTGAGGTGTTTGGGAAGAAACACAACTGGGAACTCAGGAGAGGAGAAGTTATTGTACAGTGTCTGTGAAAAATGAGATGAGGATTCAGTAACAGGAGAGCATAATTACCAAGAAGCTGTGAGGGAGCACTCAGAGGCATCATGAGTAAATCATGAGTGAAATTAATACAATCAGCTCAATTTCATAATTTTACCTGATGGAGTCCTTTCCTTCAACATCCATCTAGAAGATACCTTCATCACAAAGTCTTTCCTGATTTCTCAGGATAAACACCGGCCCCCTCTCAGTAAGTTTATCATATTCTTTCTTCTTTTTAAATTTAGTATTATTTTTTCCAGTTATTAAAAACAATTTTTAACATTTAAGACTTTGAGTTCCAAATTCTCTCCCTTTCTCCCTTCCTCACCCTTACACCCTCATTGAGAAGGCAAGTAATTTGATATAGATTATATATGTGTTGTTATGCAAATAATATCCATAATAATCATGTTGTGAAAGAAAGCATAGACCAAAAACATCAAGAAAAATAAAGTGAAAAAAAGTATGCTTCAATCTGTATTTAGACACCATCAGTTCTTTCTTGGGGAATGGATAGCATGTTCCCCCACTCATCATCTTACAATATTGCTGTTACTTTATACGCCATACACTTCACTTTGCATCAACTCATGTGAGTCTTTCCAAGTTTTTCTGAGAGCATCCTGTTCATCATTTCTTACAGTATAATCGTATTTCATTATGATCACATACCACAGTTTGTTCAGCCACTCCCCAAATGATGGAAATTCTCTCAATTTTTTTATTTTTTGCCCCCAGAAAAGAGCTGCTATAAATATTTTTGTTCATATAAGTCCTTTTCCTTTCTGGTTTTTATCTTTTTTGGAATATAGACCAAGCAATGGTATTGCTGGGTCAAAAGGTATGCATGGTTTTATAGCCCTTTGAGGATAGTTTCAAATTACTCTAGAGAATGGTTAAGCCAGCTTACAACTCCCCCAAGAGTGCATTAATGTCTCATTTTTACCACCTCCCCTCCAACATTTGTCATTTACTTTTTCTGTCCTATTAACCAGTCTAATAGATATGAGGTAGTGCTTCAGAATTGTTTTGATTTGCATTTCTCCAATCAATTATGATATTCTTTCATCTGGACTTTTTCTTTCCATTTGGCACATTCTACCTTGTATCACAGTCATTTATTAATCCCTTACTGCCTCCCCACCCCATGATCACATGCATGCACGCGCGCACACACACACACACACACACACACACATACATGCAGCATTACACATGATAATTTTAAGGACAAGGTCAATATCATATGTATTTGATCCTCCACCTAGTATAGGACTCTTTACAAATTAGGTGCTTAAATAAATGTTTCTTCAATTGAATACAACTGAAAACTATCTAGAGCTGTCCAGAGGCACATTGACACTTTGTTCTCAAGCTCATTTTCATTGAATTACTTCTGGTGTTTGAATTGTCCATTGGTTTAATGCAATTGGCAGCTATGGCTAAATATGAGCAAAGTAAAAGGTGATTCCTACTGTGGTAAGGCCAAGGTAGATAATGTTGCAACCTTGCACATCGTCCATTCTTCTCACTATTATCTTCAATATTCTGGGTGGGACCTCATGCAGAGGGTGCCCTCTTGTTTATTGGTAATCACCATTTCAATTCAGTTCAATGTTTTCTAAACACAAAATGCCTGTAGCGTCTTTGAAAGATATTCTCACTGACATCCAATTTAACAATTAACTTTTTTTTTTTTATTGTTTTTCAACCTTGGGGTTTAGCTACTACTGGGATGCTTCACAAAGAGGGCAGTTTGCCAAGCACTAATCTGTTTGGCCTAGAGGGCATTGCTATACAGTTGATTTCATTTGAGCGAACATCATTCTTCTGGTCTTATTTACGAACTGTCATATGGTATGGAGGTTTTATTAACTATTTGAGGTTCAGAATCCTATGTAAAAAATAAAATGGCAAGAAGATTTAGTATTCTCCAGCTGGAAAGGACTTTCTTTATGTGATACTTTTATCTATTACCTGCATATATACACTTAAGTAATATTCCAGTAATCTGGAAGAGTGAACAGTCTGGATCTTGGGGACTGGATCCCCAAATTTTTCTACAAAGTAAGGTTCTATTTTGTTGGGCTACTGGTAAACCTCCCTACTGCTACTTCAGAGGTGAAATCCCTGTTTTGAAGAAGCAAGGTATGTCTAACATGGATTTATAGGAGTTATGATGCCCATCTTTTAGTATTTGGAGGGCAGAAGAGAAATTTGACTTTTTTTTCCTTGACCTGAGAAGGCAGAAGTAGGAGCAAGTGTGGGAAGTTATGGAGAAACAAATTTTGATTTGCCATAAGGAAAAAATAAAGAAAAAAAAGAAAATGTTTTTAACAATGACAGTTGTCCAAAAAATAGATTGGGTTAATTGAGAAGGTACTAGTGTCCCATTCATTGAACATCTAGGATGGCCATTTATTTGAGATGTTATAGAGGGGATTCCTGTTCATGTACTGATTGAATCGAAACTCTTCGAGGATAGAAAATGTTTACTTCCTGACTCTGTAACTTTGATATTTAGCACAGTGTCCTGGACATCAATATTTGTTTTCTTAGTTGGATTGCATTGTATAATGTCTGAGATCTCTTCTAAGTCTGTAGTTCTATGATTAATGAACTCATCTTCATTTAATGGTGTTTGGGATGCTTTAAGAAGTACATTCAATCTTTTTTGTAAACATTGACCCAACAAATATGGTTTGTCTGGCAGTGGCGACTTAATAGGTATAGATTTTAATAGCATGTTTTCCCTGACCTCCAACATCTTCCTCATGCCTATGACAACTGCAGAGACAGCACTTTCAAAGTGATGTTGATTACACACTTCTCTCTAATTTCCTTTTGGTGAAGGAGGCTTGTTATCAGAGATACATGACACTTCTTACACAGCCCATACATGTTCTTTGTGTATTTTTCTTTACTATTCTCATATCTTGCCAAATCAATCTTGCTGCACATTTTTTTCCTGTTTGTTCTATCCTACATCTGGTTAGGATTTGGAATCTGAGCATAGTTCTCTGACAGAGCAAATCAGTCATGTCTAACAAATTGGACTGACTGCGCTGGCCTTGAATTGCTTGTATCTGAAAATTCACTCAGATAGACAGAAGAGAAGTAGGAAGTTTCAAGAAGTAGTGGTAATCCAACCAGAAGTTACACTTAATTAGTTTATAGCAACTCAATGAACAATTACCAAGACAAAGTATTGAGGCTGGCCCCTTCCAGACATTTAACTTAAGTTGTATACTGTATTTGATTACCACTTCTCTCCATTTAAATGATGCCTTTGAGTTTTATGATAGTTTCAATCACCTGCAGAACTAGGTTGGAGGAGGGAAAGAAGGTAATGTTTTATTTATTTATCATATTGTTCAGTTGTATTTAGTCACATCCAAATCTTCATGACCCCATTAGAGATTTCTTTGCAAAGATATTTGAGTGGTTTGTCATTTCTTTCTTGAGCTCTTTTACAGATGAGAAAACTGAGGTGAATGAGGTTAAATGATTTGCCCAGGGTCACACAGCCAGTAACTGTCTGGGCACTGAATTGAACTCAAGAAGATGAGTCTTCCTAACTCCATACCTGTCACTCTATTCACTGTGTTACTGAATTGCCCCAAGGGTAACCTACTAGTAAAAATTATCCTTAACTACTTTATTGGTAATAGCAAAACTATGGAAATAATATGTATATTTCACAGTTAGAAAACGGCTGGACAAATTGTGTTACATTAATGTATAAGAAGCTGTATGGTACAGAAGATATGGCCCTAGTCTTAGAAATTGGAAGACCTGGGTTCAAATTCCACATCTGAAGCATTGGTTTTGGGACCATGGCCAAGTGATTACCTTCTCAGTGCTGTGGACAACTCATTAAGACTATAAGTTGCAGAGAAGTTGCTTGTCTGCATCTTTACCTGCAACTCTCTAAACATGCCACATCTAGGCAGTTCCCTACAGAAATGAAACTGTGGGTCTATCCCTACCCTATTGCCTATGTTAATGTAATGATTTAAGGTTTTTCCAAACAACAATATATATATATATATATATATATATATATATATATATATATATATACATATATATGTAAAGTACCTCCAAAGTGTCAAAAGACTTATGAGAGGTATTGCAGAGCAAAGTTAGCAGAACCAGAAGTTTATACACACTGACTAAAACTAATTTTTCAGAAATGAAAGAAACAAAAAATAAAAATAAGGAGAGGCAGAATCAGAACTGGTTGAACTTTGGGGAGGTCCTCGAGGAGACACAGAACAAAGGTTTCATTTTTTGTTTCTTTGTTGATTACTAACTTATTTGGTCTTGCTTTATTGAAAGTCGGGGATTTGAATTAAACTTTTAACCTTGCTTTTGTATGTCTACTTGTTTATTTTTTAAGTTATGTTTTATTTTTTCTCAGTTATATGTCAAGAATTTCTTTATTGCATTCATTTTTACAAGCTTTTTGAATTTCAATTTTTTCTCCCTTTCTTCCTCTTCTCTCTCCTCCCCTCTTCCAATAATGATAGGCAGTTTGATATGGTTCATACATGTGCTATCATGCAAAAATATTTCCATATTAGTCACAGTTATGAAAGAAGAAAGACAAAACGACAAAAAAAAAGCACAAGAAAGCATAAAGTGAAAAAATATGCTTTGATTTGCATTCAAAGTTTATCAGGGTTTTTTTTGAAGCAAGGAAAATCCTCCTCTTATTTTAGTCAATTAATCTATATTCTTAGTGAATGGGACTCTCCATAATGGACAGGATGCTTGCTCAGACAAAGGCAATGTTTTTTATTCTGTTCCCAACACAAATTTCCCACCTTGTTCTCCATTGGTTGGATGCAACCTCCTGGACATCCTGCTTCATGGCTTCATGTTCTCCTCTCTGATAGGTTTCCTTCAAACAGTTCATTAAGAATGGGTACAAGCTTCTTTTACCTGATCAGAAGTCTGGTTCTACTGGCTTATACTAGGTCACAATTCTGATTAGAACCAGTAACCTCTGGCTTACATTCTATCACACAAAGTAGGAGGAGTTTTAATCCTGTATCAACAGAATTCCTCCTTTTATTTTCCATGAATTCCCCTTCTTTTCTTATTTAAAATTTTTGCATCTATATTCATTAGGGAAATTGGTCTATAATTTTCTTGCTCTGTTTTGGCTCTTCCCAGTTTAGATATCAATACCACATTCAAATTTTGTTTCCACATCTTCAATTATATTGTTGTTACTGTATACAATGTTCTCTTGGTTCTGTTCATTTTGCTCTTTATTATTTCAAGCAAATCTATCCATGCATTTCTCTAATCAATAGTGATTTAGAGCATTTTTCATATGACTATAGATAGATTTAATTTATTTCTATTAAAACTGTCTATTCAGATCCTTTGTTTATTAATTGTGAAATGACATATTCTTATGAATTAAACTCAGTTCTCTCTATATTTTAGAAATGGGGCCTTTATCAGAGATACTGATTGCAAAAATTCTTTCCCAGTTTTCTGCTTCCTTCCTAATCTTGGTTGCATTTGCTTTGTGCAAAAATTTTTCAATTTAATGTAATCGAAATTGTTCATTTTGCATTCCATAATGTTCTTTATCTCTTGTTTCATCATAAATTCTTCCATTCTTCATAAATCTGGCAGGTAAAGTATTCCTTGCTCTCCCAGTTTGCTTGTAGTAACAGCCTTTATATCTAAATAGTGTATCAGTTTTATTTTGGTATACTGTGTAAGATATTAGTCTATATCTAGTTTCTGTCATACTATTTTCTGGTTTTCTTAGTAGTTTTTGTCAACTAATAAGTTCTAATTCTAGAAACTGGAGTTTGGGATTATAAAAAAGGGAGATTGCTATAGTCATTGACTATTGTGTCTTGTGTACCTAACCTATTCCACTGAACCACCACTCAATTTCTTAGCCAGTGCTAAGTAGTTTTGATGATTGTTGTTTTAAAATACAATTTAAAATCTAGTATGGGTAGACCACCTTCCCTTACATTTCTTTTCACTAATTCCCTTGATATTCTGGATCTTTTGTTCTTCCAGATGAATTCTGTTATGTTTTTGTACCTCTATAAAATAAGTTTTTGGTAGTTTGATTGGTATGGCACTGAATAAGTAAATTAATTTTACAACTGTATTTTTATTATATTAAATTGACCTACTTGTGAGCAACTGATGTTTTTTTCCAATTGTTTAGATCTAACTTTATTTGTGTGAAAAATGTTTTGTAAATGTGTTCATATAGTGCCTGGGTATATTTTGGCAGATAGACTCCCAAATATTTTATGTCTACAGTAAATTTAAATGGAATTTCTCTGTCTATCTCTTGCTCTTGGGCTTTGTTAGTAATATATAGAAATGCAAATGAATTATGTTGGTTTATTTTATATCCTGCAACTTTGCTAAAGTTGTTTATTATTTCAAGTAGTTTTTTACTTGATTCTCAAGGATTCTCTAAGTATATCATCATATCATCTGCAAAGAGTGATAGCTTTGTTTATTGTTTGCTTATTCTAATTCCTTCAATTTCTTTCTCTTCTCTTATTGCTAAAGGTAACATTTCTAGGACCATATTGAATAACTGGGTTGTTAAAGGACATCCTTGTTTCACCTATAATCTTATAAGAAATGCTTCTAACTTATTCTCATTACATATAATGCCTTCTGGTGGTTTAAGCTAAATGCTACTTATTTTAATGAAGACTCCATTTATTTCTATGTTCTTCAGTGGTTTTAATAGGAATGGGTGTTGTATTTTGTCAAAAGCTTTTTCTGCATCTATTGAGACAATATGGTTTCTGTTGATACAATCAATTACACTGACAGTTTTCCTAATACTGAACCAGTCCTGCATTCCTGGTATAAATCTTACCTGGTCATAGAATACTATTGTAATGAAAAATTACTATAATCTTTTTACTAATAGTTTATTTAAAATTTTTGCATCTATATTCATTAGGGAAATTGGTTTTTAATTTTCTTTCTCTGTTTTGGCTCTTCCAAGTTTAGATATCAATATAATATTTGTATCATAAAAAGAATTGGGTAGGACTCCTTCTTCACCTACTATCCCAAATAGTCTATACAGTATTGGAATTAATTTTTCTGTAAAAGTTGGATAAAATTCAATTTGCAAATCTATCTGGTACTGGAGATCTTTTCCTAGGGAATTCATTGATGGCTTATTTAATTTCTTTTTCTGAAATGGGATTATTTAAGTATTGCATTTCATCTTTGGTTAATCCGGACAATTTACATTTTTTGTAAATATTCATCTATTTCACTCAGATTGTCATATTTATTGGCATACAGTTGGGCAAAATAACTCCCATTTGGGGGGGGGGGGAGGAGCCAAGATAGTGGAGTAACAGCACGGATTTGCAAGAGCTTTCCCCAAACTCAGCCATATAACAGTAAAAATGATACTAAACAACTTCTGGAGCTGCAGAACCCACAGAATGACAGAATGAAGCAAATATCAAGTCCAAGACAGCCTGGAAGATCTACAGGAAGCATCTATCATGCCATGGTAGAAACAGTGCACAGTCCAGTGTGGGCCATGCCAGCATAGATGGGACTTGAGCAGTCCTTGGGGGGACTTAAACTCTTGTACTTGTGGCAGTTTCCAGAATAAATGATCCCAAAGCACTAAGGAAAAATTGGAAAGTCAGTGGAAAAAATTGTGGGACCTGTGTGAGAGAGGAGAGTGGTCTGGCCCCAATCCCAAGGGCAGTGGAAGGGGTTATGTTATGTTTTGCATAACTACACAAGTATACCATATATTGAACTTCCTTACCTTGTCAGTGGGGATGGGTGGGAAGGGAGAGAAGCTTTAAAAACGAATGTTAAAAATTGTTTTTACATGCAACTGAGAAATAAGATGTACAGGCAATTGGGTATATAAATCTGTCTTCTCCTACAAGAAAATAGAAGGGATGGGGATAAGAGAAGGGAGGGAGTGTGATAGGAAGGAGGGCATATCGTGGGTGGTAATCAGAATGCACACTGTGTTGGGTGGACAGAGGGGGAGATGGGGAGAAAATTTGGAATTCAAAATCTTGTAGAAGTGAATATTGAAAACCAAAAATAAGTAAATAAATAAATGGTGAAAAAATTATCTCCTAATTATTGTTTTAATTTTCTCTTCACTGGTGGCAAATTTACCCTTTTAATTTTTGACACTGGTAATTTGCTTTTCTTCTTTTTTAAAATCAAATTAACCAAAATTTTATCTGTTTTATTATTTTTTTCATAAAATCAGCTCTTAGTTTTATTTATTGATTCCATAGTTTTCTTGATTTCACTTTTATTAATCTCTCCTTTGGTTTTCAGTATTTCTAAACTGGTATTTAATTGGGGATTTTCAATTTGTTCTTTTTCTAGCTTTTTTAGTTGCATGCCCAATTCATTGATCTACCCTTTTGCTATTTTATACATGAAAGTATTTAGAGATATAAAACTTCCCCTAAGAACTTCTTTCACAGCCTCCCATAAATTTGTTAAGTTGTCTCATTATTGTCATTCTCTTGGATGAAGTTATTGATTGTTTCTATGATTTATTGTTTGACCTAATCATTCTTAAGAGTAGATTATTTAGTTGCTAATTAATTTTTAGTCTATCTTTTCAGGGCCTTTAATTACATGCAATTTTTATTGCATCATAATCTGAAAAGGATGCACCAATAATTCTCCCTTTCTGCATTGGATTGTGAGATTTTTATGCCCTAGTACATGGTCAATTTGTGTGTAGGTGCCATTTATCACTGAGAAAAAGGTATATTCCTTTCTATACCCATTCAATTTTCTCCAGAGGTCTAACTTCTTTCATTTAATTTGTGGTTAGATTTATCTAGTTCAGAAAGGGGGAGAGGGAGGACCCTCACTAGTATAATTTTGCTGTTTCTTCCTGTTTTTCCCTTAACTTCTCCACTAAGAATTAGGATGATATACCACTTGTTGCATATATATTTAATAATTATATTTCTTTATTGTCTATGGTGCCTTTTAGCAGTATGTAATTTCCTTTTTTATCTCTTTTAAGTAGATCTATTTTTGCTTTTGCTTTGTCTGTGATCAGGATTGTTACCCTTCCTTTTTTTTTTTAACTTCAACTGAAGTATAATATATTCTACTCCTACCTTTTACCTTTACTTAGTGTGCATACCTCTGTTTCAAATGTATTTTATGTGAACAATATATTGAAGGATTATGATTTTAATCCATTCTGCTATCCACTTCCTTTTTTATGGGAGAGTTCATCCCATTCACATTCCTGGTTATGTTTACTATCTGTGTCTTTCTTTCTATCCTATCCTCACTCTCATACTTTCACTTTCATTTCTTCTTTCTCACTTTCCTTTCTCCTCGAGTTTTGCTTTTAACCACTGCCTCCCTCAATATACCTCCCTTCTATTAGCCCCCTCCTTTTTCTTTCCTTTTTTCCCTTACTACTTATACCCTCCCTTCTAACTTTCACCTCTATTTTCTTTCCCTTTTCCCCTCCTACTGCTTATAGAACAAGTTAGATTTCTGTGCTTAACTGAGTTGCTTATTCCCTCCTTGAGCCAAATCTGATAAGAGTAAAGTTCAAACAATGCTTAATTTCCTCCCTTCTTTCCTTCTACTGTAATATGTTTTTGTGCCTCCTTATGTGATGTAATTTACCATTTTTTGCCTTCTTTTTTCTTCTCCTATTACAATCCCTTTTCACTACTTAACTACATTTTTTATCATCACATAAAAGTCAATTTGTACCCACACCCTCTGTCTCTGTGTATTCCTTCTAAATGGCCTAATAAATATTGTGTGTGTGTGTATATATATGTATGTATGTATGTATGTATGTATATATATATACATATATGTATATATATATATGTATAATAAAAAATGTCTAATAAATAAATAAACTTTTCAAGAGATAAAAGTATAATCTTCTCACATAGGGGTGTAAACAATTTGCCCTTATTAAATACCATGTGTTTTTTTCTTTCCTGTTTACCTTTTTATGCCTCTTGAGTCTTGTATTTGAAGATCAAATTTTCCATTGAACTCTAGACTTTTCATCACTAAGGTCTGGAAGTTCTGTGTTTCATTAAATATCCATCTCTTCACCTGAAAGATTATGCTCATCTTTGCTGCATCGTTGATCTTTGGTTGTAATCCAAGCTCCATTTCTTTATGGAATATCATATTCTAAGCCCTCTGATCTTGTTATGTAGAAGCTGCAAGGTCCTACATGATCCTGTCTATGGTTCCTTGATATTTGATTTGTTTTTCTTTCTGATTGCTTGCAGTATTTTCTCCTTGACCTGAAAATTCTGGAATTTGGCTATAATATTCCATGGCATCTTCAATTTTGGATCTCTTTCAGAAGGTGATAGTTGGAATCTTTCAATTTATATTTTACCTTCTGGTTTCAGGATATCAAGGCAGTTTTCCTTGATGATTTCTTGAAAGATACTGTCTAGGCTCTGATTTTGACTGTGGCTTTCAGCTGAACCAATGATTATTAAATTATCTCTCCTGGATATATTTTGCAAGTCAGTTGTTTTTCCAATGAGGTGTTTTACATTTTCTTCTACTTTTTTCATTCTTTTGATTTTGTTTGACTGATTCTTGATGTCTCATAATCATTAGCTTCCACTTGCCCAATTCTAATTTTTAATAAATTATTTTCTTCATTTGGCTTTTGTATCTCCTTTTCCATTTGGCCAATTCTACTTTTTATGGAGTTGTTTTCTTCAGCGTACTTCCCTCTCCCATCTTGTCAATTATATCTTTTAAAGGAATCGTTCAAGTTTTCTTCTTCATCTCTAATTTGATTTTAAAATTCCTTCGTGAATTCTTCCAAGAAGGCTTTTTGGGTTTGAGACCAGTTGATATTCCCCTTTGAGGTTTCAGATATGGGTATGTTGATAATGCTGTCCTCTTCTGAATTTGTATTTTGATTTTATCTGTCCCTGTGGTAAGAATCTATGGTCTTTGTTTTCCTATATTGCTTTTTGCTTATGGTGTTTGCCTTTTTTTCTTGGTTTTTAAAGGTTATCTGTACTTCTGTGGCACAGGGGTTACTGTTCCATGCTTCTTGTATTGGGATTAGGGTCCTGAGTTTATGTGCTAGGGCCTCAGATGCTACCAGCTGGAGAATGTAGAGGCTATGGATTACCTAGAGCTGAGCTGGAGCTGATGGTGTTGGCTAGTGTGTAAGAGATCAGGTGGGGTTTTTCCACATTTTTCTGGGGTTACACTGAAGGCACAAATTTGGGGTGAGGGAGGGGTTGATCTGCCCCCTGGATGTTGCCTCCCCACCTATGTCTATGCTACAGCATGGGTAGGCTTAGCCACTACAACTCCAGGGCCAGTGCTCTATCTACTGTGCCACCTAGCTGCCCTATTAATGATTTTTAAGCTTATAATTAAAAATAAAACAATATTGGCAGGAGAAGGTATTTGCAATGTAATTTATTTCAGGCTTCATACCCCTTCATAAATGGTCTTAAAGATGCAAGAAAAATATCATAGGTATGAAAAAAACAAATTGCAAACTTCTGGGAAACTAACTTTGAATGAACAGTAAACAGAATTAATAGGAAAAGTCTCAGTTTTCTTATCATGGTCTTCATTCAGGAAATGAAGAAGTGTGAGAAGGGATGACAAACTTCAAGCATTTGAACAACTAAGAGAATGTTCTAACAAGAAGGCTAAGTGTTTGGTTTTGAAAGGAAACCCAGCTCCCCCTTTTATAATCTAAAAATGGGAGTGAGGGAGGAGGAAGTGCCAAATAAAGTCAGAGGATAATTTAAGAGGCAAAGTAGAAGAGAAAAATTTCCAGTTCTTTGTCATCACAAAGAGAGCCACTATAAATATTTTAAGACATATAGGTTCTTCCCAATTGATAAATGGTCAAAGGATATGAACAGGCAATTTTCAGAGGAAGAAATTAAAGCTATCTATAATCATATGAAAAAATGCTCTAAATCACTATTGATTAGAGAGATGCAAATCAAAACAACTCTGAGGTACCACATCACACCTATAAGATTGGCAAACATGACAGAACAAGAAAATGATAAATGCTGGAGAGGATGTGGGAGAGTTGGAACACTAATTCATTGTTGGTGGAGCTGCGAGCGCATCCAACCATTCTGGAGAGCAATTTGGAACTATGCCCAAAGGGCTACAAAAATGTGCATACCCTTTGACCCAGCAATATCGCTACTAGGACTATATCCCCAAGAGATCATAAAAATGGGAAAGGGTCCCACATGTACAAAAATATTTATAGCAGCACTCTATGTAGTTGCCAAAAACTGGAAGTCAAGGGGATGTCCATCAATTGGGGAATGGCTGAATAAATTATGGTATATGAATGTAATGGAGTACTATTGTGCCATAAGAAATGATGAACAAGAAGACTTCAGAGAGGCCTGGAAGGACTTACATGACCTGATGCTGAGTGAAAGGAGCAGAACCAGGAGAACTTTGTGCACAGCAACGACCACAGTGTGTGAGAGTTTTTTCTGGTAGACTTGGATTTTTGTAATAACGCAAAAACTTCTTATAAAAAAAAAATCCCAAAGGTGGTTCTCAAGGCAAAATGCCTTCCACACTCAGAGAAAGAAATATGGAAGTCACTCATAAAATGTAGCAGATCATGTTTGTGTATGTGTATGTGTTTGTGTATCATGTTCTGATTTGTTATACGATTTCTTTCATTTATTTTAGTCTGACTACATAGCATGACTATAGTGAAAATATACTCATTAGGAAAATATATGTAGAATGTATACAGAATTGTATGTAGTCGTGGGGAGGGAGGGGGGTAGTGGGGGTAGGTGGGAGGGGATAAAATCTCAATTGTATAGCAGTGATTGTTAAACATTAAAAAATAAAAATAAAAAAATAAAAAAAATTTAAAAAAAGACATATAGGTTCTTCTCCTTTTTACTTAATCATCTTGGGAAATAGAACTAGTAGTTGTATTGCTGGAAAAAAATAAAGAAATCTTTACAAGGAAAGCCTAATAGGAAAACTAGAGAAGAGATTGGACAGATGAGTAAACAAAAAGACTTTGTAATACAATTAAGTAATAGTAAAGGGCAAAAATTTGTAAAGAAAATAGAAGAATTGAATAATACTGTGATAACAATAACTGAATTCCTAGAAATTAGAACAGCTATGAGAATCCCCAGAATGGTTGTGAAGCTTAATAAAGTGTGAATGGAAAAGATAAAGAGTAAAATTAGAACCCTTAAAGATTTCAAAAAGAGAAAGAATTGTAGAACAGATGGCAGAGAATTTTACTACAGTAGTGGGCTCTCTGAAAGAGGCAGTGGCAGAGGCATGTTGCAAATATCAACAAAAAATGTTAAAGCAAAGTCCAAAGATAGTAAATTCAGAACATTTCTCTACAAAGCATACCAATTGACTTTGAAGATGAAACTCAGAATAATAATCAAAGAAATTTTGTGTCCCAGAAAAAACACAATGAAACAAAAAGCCTAAATGTCATAATCTGGAAATCATATATGAAAAGTATGCTAGAAGTATATGAAACAGAGGGCAGAGAATAAGACACTAGTAGAGAGAACGTTCAAGTTCAACTCATGGAGAAATATATTCAACAGGTTAAATAAACATCAAACATAAAACCTCACAACCAGCTAATAGAAGACCTTTCACAAATCAAGGGAAAAACTTCTGACTCATGAAACATTCTTCATTAACCTTGATTAGAATAGTATATTCTGAAAAAGAATATTCTTGCTCACCACAAAAAATAAATCCTGGAAAAAAGTAAGTTTATCTATGAATTGAAAAAAAAATAGATGAGTTTCAGTTAAAGGAAGGAATTTGAATCATACCTATTTAAAAAAGCTAGATAAGCAGGCTGTTTACTTTTCAAATTCTTCAAATAAAATAAACTGAAAACAGTCAATAAGTCCATATGGCATGAAAAGATCAAGGAGATAAATCAATATTTATCTGTTTCAAAGAGGACTTAGAGCTAGTATCTTTTAGATGTATCACATTTTCTGAAGTTCACTGAGATAATGGTCAGTCAGTTAATAAAAAATTCATTTACACCTATTATGTGCCAGACACTGTGATTAATAGTAGTGAGTAACCATTTTGTTAACAATAAAGAAAAAAAATATTAGTGAACTCTATAAATGAGGATCAAAATTTGTCCCAGAGGAGTGAAGAGATATGGAAGAGGAAGAGGCAAATTGATTTTTATTAGAAGTGGGTGCCATATTGTACTTGAATCTTTCCTATCTTCTAGACATGTCAGAGTTTGTATTCCAATGGCATGCCTTTGAGTATCAAAGAATATCAGAGCATCAGAGTGAAACTGTATGGTAATCTCTGTTAAGGAATGAAAAAAAATAACACTGGAATTTGAATTTGTAATAGATATCTAAAGCTCAATGAGTTTAACCCTGAACTTTCTTCCAAATGCTTCTCTCTCTATTCAACTTTCCTATTTTTGTCAAAAGCACCACCATCCTTCCAGAGTCCCAGGTTTATAACCTTGGCATTATCCTAGACTTTTTCCTCTTCCTCACTTCACATATCCAATCAATTACCAAATTTTGTTTTTTCTATTCTCACAAAATCTTTTCCATCCAGACCCTTCTCTCCACTCACACAGCTATCACACTAGTTCAGGTCTTCATAACCTCTCACCTAGACTATTGCAATAGTCTTCTAATTGGTCTATTCTCACCGCAAGCCTGCCTCAAGTCTCTCATCACTCCAGTCAATTCTACACACTGTTATGAAAGTAATTTCTTAAAAATAAAGGGCTGACCATGTGTCTCTTCTACTCAGTCAACTCCATTGGCTTCCTCTTGCATCTAGAATCAAATATGAACCCCTTTGATTATCTTTTAAAGGCCTACAAAACCAAGTGCAACCCATCTTTCCAGTTTTACCTTATTATCATTCCCCATTCTGCACTCTGTAATCCATCCAAACTCTATTTTTATTTGTTCTTAATACTCAAGACTAAACCTTCTGTCTTCAGATGGTGTTCAGAGATGCCTAAAATATGTTCCTTTATTACTTATGCCTTAGTCCCTTTCTCCTTTTAAGATATCTTTCAAGAACCATTTATTTTTTCATAAAGTCATATATGTTTCGTCTAACAGCTAGTTCCCTCCTCTCAAACTCTCTCATATGTGACTATTTGTATATATTTGTTTTGATTAATTTATATTTATGCTGTATGTATTTATATTCTATATGTATTTGTTGCCCCTCCATTAGAACATGAACTCCTTGTGAAGAAAGATTGTTTCCACCTTTGTACCTGTATCCCCAATATGTGGCACAAAACACCTGTTGGTTGACTGAGTAAATAGCATGTTTTCCACTAGATAGGTAGGTTAAGCTTCTAATATACTTTGCAGGAAGGTGAGAGAGGAGCGAGGGTGAGAAACAAGTTGGAATCTTCTTGCAGTGCCCTAGGTAAAAAGTAATAAGGCCATGAAGTAGTTTGAAAGTAGTTGGGGTCTAAAGGAGCAAGCACGTAGAAAATGGATGGTAAAGGTGGGATCAACAATACTTGACAGCATTTGAACCTAGGAAGATGATTTTTAAGGTCTAAATCAGTAAGCCTGAGAAATAGGAATGCTATTAGCAAATACTGGGAAATAAAGAGTCAGATTGGGATTGAGGAGGAAAAATGAAACTTTTTGCCCATGTTATTTATTCCTTTAAGTACTAATCAAAGATGGACACAATGAAAAAAAAACACTACTTGAAACAAATTATATTTATTTTTTAATATAAAAAATTAAAATGTTACTCAAATACTAAAAAATTCTGTGGTGACATATATCGGACTTTTCTTTCCACTCTTTGAGATTCAACAACCTACATATATTGAGTACTTTTTGTGTGTAGAGTACTGTACTAGGCATCAGGTAAGATACAAAATGTATGATTCTAGTCCTCATGGAGCTTACACCGCAGTAGAGGAATATGACACACTCAAATAACTATAGTGCCAAATCAAAAATAAAAAATGTATGGGAAGAAAGTCATGCAAGGTTCGAAGGAAGAAGAGGAAAACTCTTTTCCCCTTTGGCAGCAATTTTTTATTCATATTCTCTATTTGCACTTATTTAAACTTAAAAAAATACCCTTCATTATGAAGCCAAAGCTGAGATATTGTATTTGGAATATTTGATCAAAGTTATTGTACAACCTTATTCTATTTTCTCTAATAGTAATTCTGAAAGCTGCTCGAGGAAAATCCTATTATACCACAGCTTTTCCTTTCACAGATTACAAAATAGCTCCAGTCAAATCACGTTCCTCCAAACATAACACCTGCATATGGGAAAAGCCTGACAAGGCTGTAAGACAGGGATTAGCTGTGTCCCCAACATCAACACTACAAAGGGATTCCACTGTATTGCTTTTCCTTGGGTGTTTAATAGAAATAATGAAATCATGTTCAGAGCCTCTCAGCAGCAGTCCCCATCTATGGGAAAGAACAGAGGACAAGTAAAGGAGTGGACATCAGGGGAGCAGAGAGAGAAGACATCAGGAAAAGAGCCGGAAAATTAAGACAAATGGGAGGTTAAGATGAAAAAGTTTCATGGCTGGCAAAATATTATTGTGAGAAGAGTGAGAGGACCATGGGATGATAATAAAAACTGACTTATGAAGTAAGTTTTTTCTCTACAAAGTTTTCATGCATTTATTACTTCAGTTTACCTTCATGACAACCCTTGGAGGTATAATCTTCATTTTATAAATGATGACTCTGAGGCTCAAAGAGATCAAATGACTTGTCCAGGGTCACATAGTAAGTGCTAAAGGTGGGATTTAAGCCCAGGTGTCTCTTGACTCCAAATCTAGCACTTTTCACTGTATCACTCTTCTTTCCCAATGATGATAGCAAAGTAGTTGAGAGCTACATAAAAAAAGTTATCTATAAAAAGGAGACAGAGTGCCAAGGAGAGCACAGGTGTAACAGATGGGTAATGACCTCGTCTCCCACAAAACACAATCAAGATTCCAAGGTGGAGCCCAGGCATCAATATCAGCAGCCACTGCAAAAAGAGTAGATAGGGAGGTCATTGACATTTAAGCATCTGTTGTTCCCCTACATGATGTTATGAATATTCCCTTACACCAACATAGCTGCTTCTACTTCCCCATTCAACTCATCAACTTCAGCTGATCCTAATCCACCAGTAGATTTAACCTCCGAGCATGGATGATTCTTCTCTGTGGCTTCCTTGAATATTCACAAATGAAAGATTTATAGTGGGTCCATATAATTTCAAAAACTCCTCAATTATTCAGCCTATGAGAAGTAGGGAATAAAATTCACCATTCATGGATAAAATTGGAAGACATAATGAAATGAGGAAAATTCGCTCTATAAGCTCAAAATAATTCTTTTGACTGATATACTCATGCTCTCTCTCTCTCTCTCTCTCTCTCTCTCTCTCTCTCTCTCTCTCTCTCTTTCTCTCTCTCTCTCTCTGTCTCTCTTTCTCCTCTTCCTCTCTTCTATACCCTCTCCCCTCTCTCCTTTCTCCTCTTTCATCCCTCCTCTCCTCTCTCTTCTCTCTCTGTCTCTCCATGTCTGTCTCTCTGTCTCTGTCTCTCTTTCCACAATTTTTTTGTTTGTTCACTACTTATGGGCTTAGACATAGTACAGGTTATTCCCAGTAAGAAAATTGCCTCTCTCCAATAAAAATCCACACCTTCATTGCAACTTAATTTATTGCTAACATATAATATATGTGTGCATATATACATATGCACACATATATGTAGTTATACACGATTGTCCCTTTGTGTGTGTGTGTGTGTGTGTATGTTTTACATATTTATCAGGAAAGAGAACTTCAGAGAAACTAGTCTCACAACTTCCACTGGACTCACTTAGCCTATTTAGTGAGAGTGTTTTGAGAAAGTGATGACAACATCACCATGCAAGCCACTGCCAGAGGATTTATCACCTACTAAGTACAGTCTGGGACATCCTCTGCAAATTTAATCCTTTCCCTTGTGGAATGCACCATTGTTTCCTTTGTCGTTTCCTCTGCATTAAGTGCATGTTTGGGGATGGTTTCCATGACTATGAATCTCTTCAGATACCCTAACGTATGTTTCTGTAATTGTAGCTCTAGCAATTTCACTTCTTATCTCATTTCTATTTCCATGACTGTCCATCTCACTCATCCCTCTTCGTATTCCCTGGCAGAGGGCTCTATCTCACCATCTTTCTCACTCTATATTTATTTTATGTAACAACCTATTGATCAAACTCTTTCTTAAACTGAATTTATGTACTTTTCTCTCTTCTCCTTCTCCTTGGTCTCTTTCACTCTCTGAAATGCTTTTCAATTGTCAGTTTCGGTTCTGTATTTCTATGGCAACAGCAAAGCCCCAGCCTCACTGCCCATTTTTTCCCCTCTCTCCCCCTTCTCCTGCCTCCTCCCCCCATCTTTTTTTCTTCTTTTTGCATGTAGTGAATTTACAGGAGAATTGCTGACAGGCTTATCTTCAAGTAATTTATCTCATAAAACAAACAGCTGAAGAGAGAGAAGAACAGGAGTGTAGGAAAGTCAGACTTGGGAGGCCACAAGGGAATACAGAAATCTAAGGAAGTGGGTGAGCAGCTAAAAGCTTCCTAGGGTCCTGGAGTTGACAGTGCTGTGAAGTCAAATCTAATTCACCCTGAGTGTCAGAAAGAGGTGTTGAAACTTCTTTTACAGATGTGGACAGATGGTGGGCTGCGTGTTAAAAGGTCTGTTTATGATTACATACGAAGAGCATGAACCCATTGGTACAGTTTGGGCCCTGAGGACCATGTGGCCAACTGGCCAGTTATGCCAAAGACAAAAGGAAGACAGGACCAGAGAGGCAGGGCATGTAGGAGGAATCAACCACAAAAAATCTCCTCACTATAGAGATGAGAGTATCTGAACCCATCAGGATCTCACTGTTTGAAATATCTTCACGTTGAATGCTTTTCCATTGCCCTGGCTCTAATGGTCATTCAGTTTCATTCAATTCCTCTGCAACCCACCACCCCCATCCACCAAGCCAAGCCATGTGTTTTAGAAAGGGGCCATTACCAGAAGGTTATTACAATGGAATGTGATATAGCTACAAGTCAAAGCAAAGACAGGCACTTTACGTGGAAGACAGTTAACAGCTTTGCAGCCAGAGGAGAGTAAATATTAATAGCTTTATTATATACTTTTTATGTAAATAAAAGAAATATGCTTTCGGCTGTTAATGACCTTCAAATTAGCAGCTTTTTCAGAAAGTGCTTATGTATTTTTAATTCTAAACGTGGTGAAGAGTCAGGGCTATGGCAGCAATGAAAGCACCAGGCAGCTGAGTGTTTTTGTTTTTGTTTTAAATAAGAGCAAATCCAGATCATTATTTTTGAGACTGTCAGCTTATGCTCTTTATAATGTATTCAATTTTTTAAAATCTCCCTCTGTGCCCCCCTTTCCTCTTTGAAGCTTTCTAGGTACTTTCTCCAGAAAAAGAGAGCCATGTCACAAGCCTTCTGTCATACTAAAGGTTGGGGGTGGGGCAGAACTTTCACTCTCTATCTTGTCTGTTAGGGCATCCTAGTTGTAGACATGGCTGCCTGAGTCCATAGGGTTCTATCAAAAGAGGATGATTGCCTCTGTCCGATGACTGAGGTGTCATAATGAAAGGGGGCCGGGGAGAAGATTCCTTATGGGTCATTTTGTTCTTGTAATTCAGAGAAAAACAAGCTGATTGTCTTAACCCCTTCCCTTAGGAAAAAGGAAAAGAGACCCTGACTACATTGTCATATAGTAAATAACCAGCCAAGAGAATTGCCACTGAGAACCACAGAGTTCTCCTCAAATGAGCACCATGGTTTGCCAGATGACTTTGCCAGCATTTAATAATGATAAAGGCTAGTGTTTCTAGAGTACTTTACTTATGTTTGGATCCTTCAAACAAGTGTGGTGGAAGGAGAAGGTATTATTGTTAACTCCATTTTATAGTCAAGAAACTGAAGCTGAGAGGTTAAATGACTTTTTAAAGATCATATAACTAACAATTATTCAAGGAAGGATTTGAACTTAGGTCTACCTGACTATATGTTCAGCACTGTGTCACTTGTCAGGAAACAACTCCCTGAATGATCACAGATATGGCAGCTACAAAATATTCGCTCAGCAGAAGCAGGTAACTTCATTGGCATATATAGAAAACACTTATCAGGGTTAATGCTTTTTAATGACCCAGAGCCATAATTAGGAATTTTTGTGCCTAAGCACTTTCAATTCATCTGAGAAGGGGTAAGCAAAGAGAATAGGCTACAACAGGTACAGTCACGACAGGAGAGGTCCCCCAGAGCATCTGAATCATTCCCACTTGGCATCACCATGTTCCCAATTCCCTAACCCCAACAGGACCTGGAAGGAAAGCATGGCCTGTAATGGAGCAAAACAAAATCAGGAGCCAACATCTCTGTCACATGGTATGGGATGGGCCAAAAACTTGAGGCATGAAGATTGCAGGCTGGAGGAGGGTGAGGAAGAAATCTACATACCCCAACTCCTCAGGGAGAAGTCAATGCCCTGGGAGAAAGCTCCACTTGAGTTAAGAAAGGATCTCTGTATTTCCTCCACCATTCTTGATCTGCTATTAAAAACCGATTTTATTTTACTTTTCACCAATCAAAAATAATCAGCCCTCAAATGGAGTTTTACACAGAAGCTTGGTGGTTTTCTGAGCAGAGGAATGAATAAGCAAACCATGATAAGAGACTTTCAAATCATGGAGCTCTGTTCTTACTGCTAACATATTCCTCCCCATGGTTTAAAGGCAATTAATGTATCATTTAGTAATGATAATGATAATGCTCTGCATTGATGGCCTCATAACCCTCACTAGGATTTCAAATCCAACTTTGTGTTTTGCCAGGCTTTCTCTCACTGGCACTTGGATGTTTAATTGTGCAGGGCCTGACATGAATGGTATTCAATTTCCACATTAAAATATTATTGGATAGCTCTTTATAAAATCTTTCCAGCTTGATTTCAGTTCTATTAGATCTTATGAGTCTTTCAATAATCTGAGCACTAGCCGAAATTTGAGAAAGATGAAGACACTGATCATTCCCAAGATGACTTCTGGGCATTGGGCAAAGTTGTGTTTGTCCTTCACTCTTGAAGAGGACCATGATATCAAGATGAGGATGTGACTTGCAGTTGATTTTGATTT
Source organism: Notamacropus eugenii (assembly GCF_028372415.1). NCBI lineage: Eukaryota > Metazoa > Chordata > Mammalia > Diprotodontia > Macropodidae > Notamacropus > Notamacropus eugenii. The sequence continues at coordinate 332,715,963 of NC_092876.1, read as the reverse complement.
GAGTGAGTGAGGGCTGTGCAAGGTCACCAACCTCACTTTCTTCTCCTGAGCCATCTGGGTCCAGTGGCCTGATATTCATCAGGATGACTGGAGATGGCCCAGGATGCAATGTGAGACCCTGGCCCTTTCAGGCTAAGATCGTATCACATTCTCACTTTGAGTGGGATATACCCACTCAATCAATAGGCTTCTTTGAGTTACTCAAGGGATGGACCCTTTTATCAAAAAAATATCAAACTGGGAGGGGAAGACCCTCAGGGTTTCTGAGTTGGTTGGTTGGTTGTTGTTCTTTGTTCTCAAAGAGGACTAAAATAATATCATTATGATAAAGTGAAATTTTACAGTGTCTGACTGTGGCTGATTAGACCAATATGAGCTCAGAATGCTGTAACACAGGTTGGGCACAGATAGTCCGTGTGAATATTTAGGGTGGATACTCCAAATTTGCTCATCCTATGTTTACTTTGTGCTGTCTTAATTGGGCTTTGCTCATAGAGCACAGCAACTTTTCAAATGTGGGCTTGGCATGCTGAGTGGTCCTGTGCCAGCGTCTCCCATGTTGCACAGTCAAATCCAAAGTTCTTGAAAGAGACCTTCAAAGTGTCCTTGCATCACTTCTTCTGATCGTCTACCCCATGTGAGTTCTCTATAAAATAGTCTTTTTGGCAAGCATACCTTTTGCATTCAAGCAATGTCACAGCCCTATTTCACTCCTTGTTGACTGGAAGGCACGACAGCATTGTCCACTATCCAGAACTCGGGCAAACATGCCATCATGGAGTTGACATACAATATTGATGAACTTTTCCTGGCAACCAAGTTTTGACATAATTTTCTATAAGCCCTCACAATTAACAGTGTCAAAGACCTTGGTCAGATCTACAAACGTTGTATACAGAGATCTGTTCTGCTCCTAGCTTTTCTCCTGGAGTTGTTGGGCAACAAACACCATATCTATTGTTCCTCATCCCTTTCTGAAACCACTCTGGCTCTCAGGTGTATATGACCACCTTCTAGGTGAAGGATCAGGCTATTATGGAGGACTCTAGCAAGAATTTTGCCAGCAATAACTAAGAGAGACCTCCCTGTGATTGTTGCAGGACAACCTATTCCCTTTACCTTTATAGAGATGGACAATGGAGGTATCCTTGAACTCCTGGGGGATAACCTCCTATTGCCATATAATGTGAAAAATTTCAGTCAGCTTTTGTGTGAGCAATGGTCCCCCTATCTTGTAAATCTCAGCTGGAATAGGATCAGTACCAGGTGCTTTGCCACATGAAAGGAGTCTCATGGCAGTCAAAACATTTTTTCCAGTTGGAAGTTCAGCTAAGGAGAGATTAGTGAGTTAGTGGAGTGTCTACCCCAAGCATATGAAGACTTCCTCTAGTAGAATGGGTGGATGAGGACAATTTGTTCCAACAGCCATGAAGGCAGACAAAACAAAGGATGTGGAATGCTTAGAGCTTGTTTAGACACCAAAGACGTCAAAGTCATCCATTGCATCCTGAACCATTGTCAGCTATATTGATTCTGTCTTGCCACTGGACTGTGATGACTCTGGAGGCAAGAGTGAGGTTGACAACTTCGTGCAACTTTGCCTCACTTAAATCCAATTTACACACAAATCAAAAGACATCACCCATACCATTTTACTACTATGCCTCAAAGTCCTGTAGCAACAGGCAAGTGATGAAGCAGCAGGTGTAGATACACTGTGAGCTGTAGTCACAACCTTGCACACAGGTGGCCCAAGTCATAGGGTCATTTCTCACTAGAAGCAGCAGTGGAACTCGGCAGCCCCCTGGGTATCTGAACAGCCTTTTAAAGATCGCACTGCTCACCCCCTGGTATGAGGAAGGGCATTAGAAAAGGTGCCCTAAACATTTTCTGCTTACCCAAACCTGGCCTGATTACTGTGGTAGAAGGGGAATCCCACTATGTGGTTGAAAACACAAAAAAATGTACAAAATGTACAAAAACATCTCAAAGATGATTCCACTTACCATCAGCCCATGGAGTGTATACACACTAATAGACAATACAAAATCCAGTAGACCTGAAAGACGAACTGCTCTTGTAACAAGAGAAGTCAGCAACTATGGCATCAAAATAGGAGCCCTGAGTGAACCAAGGTTGGCAAATGAAGGCCAGTTTACTGAAGTTAGAGTTGGATACACATTTTTCTGGAGTGGGAGCAGTGAAGAGGAGCACCGTGAAGCCGGCGTGGGTTTTGCAATCCAAACTAATTTAGTCAGCAAGCTGGTATGCCTGCCAAAAGGAGTGAATGAGAGTCTCATGACAATGTGACTGCCACTTCTAGGAAAATGCCATGCTACTATCATCAGTGTCTATGTTCCCATCATGACAAACCTTGTTGAAGTCAAAGAAAAATTTTAGGATGACCTAGAGACCTTTATCATCAATGTGTCAAAAGAGGACAATCTTATAATTTTGGGTGACTTTAATGCTATAGTAGTCTCAGACTATCAGACTTGGAGGAGATTAGGGAGGAATGGAGTTGGAAACAGCAGCAGCAATGGTCATTTTCTACTCAAGACTTGTGCATCACATGACCTTCTCATCACCAACACTGTTTTCTGTTTACCTAAATGCAAAACAACTCCATGGATACGTCCTCACAGCAAACATTGGCATCTAATAAACTGTGTGATTGTAAGGAGAAGAGACAGACAGGATGTGAGAGTGACAAAGGCTACATGTAGTGCAGAGTGCTAGACTTATTCTTTTCAAGCTAAATATTCACATTCATCAAAAGTGCCACCCCCCCAAGGCAAAATGACTACCAGAAGAGTTAATATCAATAAACTGGAGCTCTTCTCTGAGCATAAACAGTTTATTCTATCTTGGAAGGAAAGTTGAGCCAACACATAGTTGGCAACAGTGGCACAGAAAAGGAGTGGGCAGCTTTCAGAGATTTGATATACAGCACTACATTTGCTCATCTGGGTCAGAACACGCACAAACACCAAGACTGGTTTGATGAAAATGATGGGGAAATTCAGACACTGCTAAATGAAAAACGAGAACTTCACAAGATATACCAGCAGGATAGTTCATCCACCTCTAAGATGGCAGCATTTAATTCCATCAAAAGCTAAGTACAAGAAAAGCTTAGAAAGATGCAAGATTCCTGCTCAGTAAGAAGGCAGGTAAAATTCAGTTTTATGCTTATAGTAACAATCCAAACTGCTTTCTTCTCCTGAACCATCTGGGTCCAGTGGCCTGATATTCATCAGGATGACTGGAGATGGCCCAGGATGCAATGTGAGATCCTGGCCCTTTCAGGCTAAGTTCACATCACATTCTCACTTTGAGTGAGATATACCCATTAGGTATATGAATAAGTTTCTTTAAGTTACTCAAGGGATGGCCCCTTTAATAAAAAAAAATCAAACTGGGAGGGGATGACCCTCAGGGTTCCCAGGTAAAACAGAAACAATTGGGGGAAGGCCATGCTCCCAGGGTATGGTCCCAGACATGTAGTTTGCTTGGGGGGAGGAGGAGAGTAAGTTATAATCTTTTCTGAAAGCATAGAAAAGACTAAGTAGCTGCTAAAAGGTCTTTCCAGATACATGGTTTAGCTGAGATTGAGTTCTAGCGTTTTGTTTTTCAGAAAGTGCTTTTCCATATCAACCTTGTGAGGTAAGTACTAAGGGAATTATTTTTGAAGACAAAATTGAGGTTCTAAGACTGGATCAAGATAACAGAACAATAATAATTTAAGCCAAGACAAGCTCAGGTGGTCTGCCTCCTGATCCAAGTCTTTTCATTCTTTAAGACATAGTTAGCTATATCCTGCCTGAGACTCAAGGAAGGGTCCTATTCTTGTGCCCAATTAAGAAGGCAATGGGGAAATATGGGATGAGAATAATCATTTTTCAAGTGCCTCATATGTGTCCAATACTATGCAAAGTGCTTTATATGCATTATCTCATTTAATCATCAAAATAACCCTGAAAGGTAGGTGCTATTATTATCCCCATTTTACAGATGAGGAAACTGGGGCATGGGATAATTATTTGCCCACTGTTACACACCTAATAACTCTCCAAGGCTAGATTTGGACTCAGGTTTTCCTACTTCCATGGCTAGTTCTCCATCCACTGTACTATCTAGCTGCCCCTAGTAAATGCCTCTCTAGCAATGAGGAGAAACAAAGGGTTAGGGGAAATCTAACCATTCTCATTCCTCCCAAGAGGCATCTCGGGTCCTCATCTTGACACCAAGGTTTTGATGGCTAGAAAACAAAGAAAAGCTAAAGAGTCAAGGCTTGAAATCAGAATCCCCATTCTGAATTTTCTCCACAAGAATATGGTGCTTTTAAGGCACAGGTGACTTGTATAGCTTGAGACCCCAAGAATCATACTTTAGTACCCAGTTATGAAATTAATGCAAAAGAAACCAGAGGAGATGGGAGGGAAATAGAATGACTAGAATAAAAGTTACTTCAGGGAAGGATGGGAGGAAAGGGTTATCATTACACTCTTAGTGCCTAGCACAGTGCTTGGCAAATAGCAGACATTTAATAAATATTTACTGAATTGATTCCTATTAACTCTTTCTCTTACACTCTGACCACAGTCAGAAGGACAATTTGAGATGAAAGAAGAATGATCATAGGTAAATATGAATGCCATTAACTTAAACCTATGTGAAATAGGGATAATAGAACCTGGTCTAGAGACTTTTGCCTTTGAGGGGAAGAGGAATGAAATTACCATTTACATAGCACCATTATGTGCCAGGTACTGTGCTAAGTGATTTTTTATAAATATCTCATTTGGTTCTCACAACAACTCTGGGAGGTGGGTGTTATTATTATCCGCATTTCACATTTGAGAAATCTGAGGCAAACAGGTGAAATGACTTTCCAAGGGTCACAGAGCTAGTAAATATTAGAGGCCAGATTTGAATTCAGGTCTTCCTGACTGCAGGTCATGGAACCATGTACCTGTTCCATTTGAATCTTCAGGATTTTCACTTTTCAGTACTTAGGATACCCACAGATTTTCCTAAATTTCAACTTAAGCTACTGAATCCCCTAGAATTTCCTGGTTTATCAGTCAATTTGATCCTATAAGTCCAGAGATCTATTTCTCCCAGTCTCTGTTTACCTGTTGCTCTACATCAGCTACTGCTACTCTTCTTGGGGTTCTATTTGCCTTCTACCATTTTGTCTCCTCATACTTTAGATGAGAACTGAGGTGGAGGGACAGAGAGAAAGTTCCCAAATCCAGAAGAATAAAACAAGTCACTGTGATTAATATCACACAAAAAAATAAATATATCCTGATGAACAGAATGTTATGGTGTATTCCTATAATCCCATCTACTAGGAGACTGAAGCTAGAGCAGCTATTGAGTTTAAAAGTTCTAAGCTGCAGTGAGCTACGCCAATCTGGTGTTCATGTGCTGTTGATATAGTAAATACCTTGGGAATAGAGGGCAACCAGGTTGCCTACAGAGAGATGAGCTGAGGAAATGGATAGGTCAAAGCTCTTATGCCAATCAGTAATGGGATCAGGAGTATGAGAAGCCTCCGTACTTCAGACCTAGGCAGGATAGCTTTAAAATGAATGAATGAATGAGTAAATAAATAAATGGATAGATAGAAATAAATACAGATAAATCATAGAATATGGAAAATAATGAATAGATTATATAAAATGGAAATATAAATAGATGATAGAAAGATAGAAAAAGAAAGAGATAAAACTTCACCTATTCTTAAACTGAGTGACATTTCATCTTTCTAATTGAATTTTTAATTAAATTTACCCCAGTCTATCCAGCCTGACTCTTGCTGTTTTGCTCTAGGTCATGTTTATTAAACCCCCTATTCCTCCAGACCAGCATGGCATCTCTACTGACCCCAAAACACCCAACTCATTTTTTAAAAATTTGTCTACCTGCACCCATTAAATAAGGTTATTTGGTTCATCCTTTCAAGTTCAGGCTTACTCTCAGAAAATCTAAAAGTCCCTTTATGACATAATGGACTTTTAAGATAGTCATCCTACTATCTGATCACTTCACCCTCTGCCCAAAGTAGACAAAAGGATATGAAAGAACTATCACCTGAAGTTTTGGAGATTTTTTTTTCTATCACCTCAAAAAAATCAGAATTCAACCCAACACACAGGTGACTCCTAAAGGTCACCAATGAAAATATTTTTCTTTATATCCTCCTATAATCATAATGACATTGAGGTTTCATTCTTACCTTCTGTGAGAATGAATATAGCTTTAAGAGGTCTCTTTCCATACTGTTTAGAGATTAAGAGGTTGATCTCATTCAAATTCAAATTTTTAAAAATCTACTAAAAAGGTACAACATGAAAGATGATGGGTGACCTGGAATAATAGAAGGAGAACTGGCCTTAGAGCAAGAAAGACCTGGGTCTAAGTTCCACCTTTGACATATACTAGCTATGTGACCATGACCAAGTTACTTTGTCTTTCAGTGCCCTTAAGACTAACTATAGTGAATGACCTGAACTGGGTTATGGAGTTTCTATGGTAGAAATTCTCAATATCAGTGGTGTCAGGCTCAAATAGAAATAGGCCATCAATCTCCACAACAGGGTTCATACTGATTGCAGAATGACTGTGTTTCATTGTATTTTTATTAATATTGTTAAATATTTCCCAATTACATTTAAGTTTGGCTCAGGTCACATTTGGGAATGTTGTGAGCTGTGACGCAGGTAGCCAGTGGTCCCCGGCCCATGTTTAGCACCTCTGCCCTACACCAGTGAAATCACAGGTAAGAAACAACAACAATTCAAAATACCAAGTATTGTGCTAGACCCTAGGGATAAAAAGACAACAAAATGACCTCTTCCCTCCACAAGTTTTATATTTTACTGGACATTACAAGAAGTAAATGTTATCATTTGAAGGAGAGAATGAGGATTAACTCTAAGGGTCACCTGAGCTGACCATTGAATGATTTAAAAATAATAAAAATTCTACACAGAAGAGGTGAAGAATGTGCATTACAGAGAAAGAACCTGTTCCTTAAGGCTTCTCTTTCATGTTTACGTTTTCATGTTTCTCTTGATTCTGGTATTTGAAAGTCAAATTTTCTATTCAGCTCTGGTCTTTCCAACAAGAATGCTTGGAAGTCCTCTATTTCATTGAAATTCCATTTTATCTTAAAGTATTATACTCAGTTTTGCTGGGTAGATGATTCTTGATGTTAATCCTATCTCCTTTGACCTCTGGAAGATCATATTCCAAGTCCTTAGTGTAGAAGCTGCTAAATCCTATGCTATCCTGATTGTATTTCCACAATACCTGAATTATTTCTTTCTGGCTGCTTGCAATATTTTCTCCTTGACCTGGGAACTCTGAAATTTGTCTACAATATTCCTAAAGAGATCCTTGGGATCTCTTTAAGGAGGTGATCAGTGAATTTTTTCCATTTCTATTTTACTCTCTGGTTCTAGAATATCAAGGCATCTTTCCTTGATAATTTCTTGGAAGATGATGTCTAGGCTCTTTTTTTTGATCATGGCTTTCACGTAGACCAATAATTTCTAAATTATCTCTCCTGGATCCATTTTCCAGGTCAGTTGTTTTTCCAATGAGATATTTGACATCGTCTTCTACTTTTTCATTCTTTTGGTTTTGTTTTATAATTTCTTGGTTTCTCATAAAGTCATTAACTTCCATCTGCTTCATTTTAATTTTTAAAGAACTATTTTCTTCAGTGAGCTTTTGAACCTCCTTTTCCACTTGGTTAATTCTGCTTTGTAAAGTATTCTTCTCCTCATTGGCTTTTTGGATCTCTTTTGCCATTTGGGTTAGTCTGTCTTTAAAGGTGTTATTTTCTTCAGTATTTTTTGGATCTTCTTTAGCAAACTGTTGACTCACTTTTCATGACTTTCTTGCATCACTCTCATTTCTCTTCCCAATTTTTCCTCTACCTCTCTTACTTGATTTTCACAATCCTTTTTGAGCTCTTCCATGACCTGAGACCATTGCATATTTTTTGGAGGTTTTGGCTGTAGAAGCCTTGAATTTGGTGTCTTCCTCTGATGGTATGCTTTGTTTTTCCTCATCTGAAAGGTTGGAATAAAATATTTGTTCACCAAGAAAGTAACCTTCTATAGTCTTATTATTTTTCCCCTTTGGGGGCATTTTCCTAGGCAGTTACTTGACTTTTGAGTCCTTTATCAAGTGGAGGTTATACTCTAGGGACCTGTAAGTTCTCAGTTCCTCTAAGGTGGCACAATCAAAGGAGAGGAGTTTATTCCTCTCCTTTCCACTCTGGTCTGTGAGCAACTCAAGCACTCTTTTCTGCCCAGGATCTGTGAGAAGGATTCCTCCTCCACAACTACCACCAGCTCCACCATGCCAACCAGTGCTCCTCCTCACCCCAGGACTGCCCACTCAGGGCTGAGATCCAGATTGGCTGCTTGATTCCTCCAGGGTCTTTAGGCCAAGGGCTCAGAAAGTGGACACTGCTGCCACTCTGGGGACGGGGCTGAGGTCAGACCCCATACCCCTCTCACCCAAGTGAAAGAGCTTTCTCACTGACCTTTGAAGTTGTCTTTGGCATTTGTGGGTTGAGAAATCTGGGAACCATAGCTGCTATCCATGATTCCATGCCCTGAGACCTGCTCCACTCCTGTCCATGCAGCATGGCCAGGGCTAGGCTGTACTCTACTCTGAGTCTGCTGTGATAGACCTTTCCTATTGGCCTTCCAGGCTGTGTTAGACCAGAAATCTTTTTTGCTATGTTGTTTTTGGCTTCTGCTTCTCTAGAATTTGTTTAGAGTCATTTTTTTACAGATATTTTATGGACTATGGGGGGAGAGCTAGAGCAGGTCATCTTTCTACTCAGAGATAGAACCTGTTCAAAGCAGTGATGAGAGATAAAATGTTGAGGAGCAAGTTGACCTGTTTGACTTGAATGTAACATGCATAAAGATTTATATCCATGAATCTTATTTGGGGAATAGGGTTCCTAGAGTGGTAGTCTATCCATGGGTTTTGTTAACTGGCCTGGGATGACTGGGTCTTCTCTTATTATAAGAGGGATCAGCCTAAAATCAAATAAGTAGCATGGTTTCCTCTCCCATTAGCAAAGAAAGTAGTAGCAAGCCTGGAAAAATTTTAGCATAGCAAGCTCTCCTCCCACTCTGCATGGGTCACAACTCTGCCTCACTACAAGTTTCAGTAGGGATTATACCCAAATTTCCAGATCTATGATACTATGACCTCAGGACACTAGGATAGTGTGCCTACGAGTAGCATCCTGATAACCTTCAGCAAAGTTAAAAGGACACAGAACTTAAACATCCCCCAGTTCCATATTAGCTCAATGTACAGGCAGCCTTAAAGGAGTCCTCCAAGAAATGCTGCCAGGGCGCTGGGAGGAAATCAGCTCTCTGAATGTCACCAAGAGGGAGCTCCAGGAATTTCTGAGGGGCCTCAAATTCACACCCTGATGCCTTTGGCCAGTAACTCTCTTCTACCACCTGCTCCACCAAGGGTGGTTTTCTAGGATGGCACAAGTGCTTATCTTCTCTGATGAGGTGCCTCATGGAGACTCTTAGCTTGGTCTTGAATTTGATGCTGCTCTAATGCCAACATCTCTGTGAGTTTTCCTGGAGTTGAACTGCCTTTTTTGATCTGTTTCCTTGGCTTTTTGTCTATCTATGAACTGTTGAGCTGCCGGCTGCCAAAGCAGCAGACTTCAGTGACAGCTTTCTGCACGCCATGTTGTCAGGGAAGATTTGGGTGAGTCCTTTGGATAGGATATTGAAGACATCTCCTTCTTCTGCCGGCAAAAATCATTGCTACCTCACTTCTACCCACTACTCAAATGACAGGGTGAGTTCTCCCACCTGGTGGGCCAGAACAGCTGCCAATTCATAGGAAGGAAATCAAGCTAGCTTTTCTCATCTAAGTCTGCTTGGAAGATGACCAATACCAGCATTTACTAGTCAGTTTCTGAAGGGCAAGCTTAAGAATAGAAGTCAGACAGCAGGTGGGCAGAAGCAGATGGTTTAAAGTACACCCTATGTCACAATGTAGAGGGATGTCTTGTGGGGCATAGGTGTGCATAAAGCATAGGCAGGATGTGTCCAGGTGTCCCAGCCCACATGGCTTATACTGTATAGCTTACCCATAGGAGTTGGCACTACAGAAAAGGATAATGGCTTGACTCTGGTCATCTTACTTAATGAAGTAGCCTCTTGTCCCTGCAATCAGGGTTCCTGGCCAATAATGAAGGGAAATCTATGTATTATCTAAGCTCTTCACTAGATTATGTGCCCTTTGAGATCAAGGACTGTCTTTTACTTTTCTTTAAATACCCAATGCTTAGCACAGGGCCTGGACCACAGTGAGCATTTAATGAATACTTGTTAACTGAGTGGTCACACTTGGTTCAAGGCAGAATTCCCCACCTGAAAGTCACAAAGTGCATCTCCTCATCAGTAAGTGGTACTATGGAAAAATTTGTGGATTAAAAGTCAGGAAGCTTGGGTTCTACTTTTAGCTCTATCACTCACTAGCCATGTAACCCTGAACAAGTCACATCACATGTTTGAGACTCGATTTCCTTCTCTGTAAAACAAAGCAATTGAACAAGATGGTCTTTAGGATCCTTTTCAGGATTTGTCAATTGTCTATCAATCATATCAACAACAGGAATAGCAGTAACATCCTCCATTAAGGTGCTCTGTCTGGACCATAGAGCTAACCCCTTCAGTTTCAGCACCATGGAAAGGGCATCCCCATGCTTAACTTGCGATATTCAACCTGCCAATGACTCTGGACATTGAGGGAAGATTAGGTATTTGGTTTGAGCATCACTTTATTTCTTTAAAGATTAGTTACACAGATGTGAAGTGAGTCAGTCAACTGATTCGCCTTCCACATAGCCAGAAGTGTGCTAGGAAGGTAATATAAAAATACTCATGAAAGGAAACATGCACATACACACATATTTTAAAAATAGAGGCAATTGGATGATGTAGGGGATATAACCTGTGTGGAATAAGAAAGACCCAAGTTCAAATACAGCCTCAGATTAATTGTGTAACTCTGGGTCAGTCACTCTACTTTTGTCTGCCTCAGTTTCCTCAACTGTACAATGGGTAGCATAGCACCTACTTCCCAAGATTGTTGTCAGGATCACAAAAGATATTTGCAAAGTGCTTAGCACACTGTCTTGACACATATTGGGCCCTTAATAAATGCTTGTTTCCTTCCTTTCTTCCCACTCTGGCTCTGTGATAATGGGAGAGTCACTTAATTTCTTTGTATCCCAGGCAAACTCTAAGACTTTGAATATTAGAGAAGGCAAAGATCTGCCTTGATAAAAGATGAGCCTTTACTGGGAGTTTCCAACACCAATGAGATCACAAATTCAGTTAAAAACAAGACAATAAAAAAGAGAAAGTATAATCAAACCTGAGAAGTGATGAAATTCCTCTAAATAGGAAAACTAAAGATAGAACTGGAAGAAAAAGCATTATCAACTGGGGAAGGAAAAATGGAGATGAGGGAAGTGGAAGCAGAGGAGAAAAGAAAGGTAAGTAAAGGAAGAAAAGCAAGAAAGTGATAACTGACTGATTAATTATTAATCCAACCAGAAAGAATTCAGAACTAGGGAAAGGAGCAGGAAAGAGGACAGCTGGTCTCCCTGGGAGATCACTGGATTATCACCATGAGGAAGGGGATGTCAACTCTACACTCTCAAACAAGAATGAGTTTGAGGCGGGCTGGAAATTACTCACCTCACTGTTCTCAGGCCTTTCCACCAGCTTGCTTGTAACCCCTTCCACTGTTTTTCTTAGCCTTTCACATTTCTCCCTCCTTTTGATTATCTTACAAAGCACTCTCATTAGACAATTAAACCCTTAATTTGGATGAAAGAAGAGAGGGTGTGAAAATGATAGTTCACATCAGTGTAATTGTTATTACTGCTTCTAATTAGTATTAAGTGGGATAGACAGTGTAAAACTCAAATGTTTCCCAGTGCTCTTAAGGAGCAGGAAGCTTGAACTGGAAGATTAGACCACTCTATTTAGGTTGAAGAATGAAGCCAAATCCTGGTTTTTCTTTCCCTCTGCCCCGATTGTTTATCCTCACTCACAATTTTTTTTAAAATTGAATAAGTGCTATTAATAGCCTTTGTTTTCACATCTTTTCTATTTCTCACTCTCTTTCTCTCTCCCCAATCCACCACAAAGAGCTGTCGCTTAAGACAAAGACAAAGAACAGAAAAAAAAAAGAAACAAATAAAAAGATTTCCAACAGTCTGTTCAAAAGAGAATGACTGATCATGTATCCAGTAAGAGATATACCCTAATAGACAACCTGCATCCTTGAGGAATTTTATGATGTCAAGGGAAAGCAGAAAAAGCCCCAATATATTGAGTAGACCTCACTGTCATAAACTTATTGGAGGGCTCTGACATGAGTTACATAGGTGCAAGTATACATGGGTTGAAAACTGCATTGTTAGAGACAGCTAAGTGGCTGGACTTGGAATCGGTAAGACCTAACTTTAAGACAGATATATAGAGGATGATGTGATAGAGGAGAGAAAATTGAGACAAAATTTGGCATACACCCTAGAATTTGGGAAAGAAGACTTCAAAGGACTCAGAGGAAAGGTAAGGACTCCATGGACTAAAATGAAGAAGGTACAAATGAGAAGATGGAAGTAAGACCAGGTAAGAGTATGCATCTGAAAACAGGGCATGGTCCTGTAAAAATAGTATCAAGGATGCTAAAGCTCAGACTGAACCGACACTATTGAGGGAAGCTAAAGACAAAAAAAAAAAGGTTGTATTGTTGTTTGCTTTAGCTATATTGGGAGAAAAGATCGAAGAAGGGGTAGGGCCTTTGCTTGGAATAGATGGGAAAACCAACAACAAAGAGAAAGCAGAGCTTCTCAGTTCCAATCTTGCTTCTGTTCTCTATGCCAAGGAGAATGACTTTTGCACTCGCAAAGACAGGCCAAAAATAACTAACGGGGAGTTGATATTCAATACATGTAAGGAGACAGTAAGAGGTCATCTAGCTGCCTTTGATAAATTCAGATCATCTGAGCTACATACTTGGGACCTGAAAAAAATGTTTGGTATGAATATTAAGTCACTGAAAGGATATTTAAAAGATCCTTGAAAATAAGAGAAGAAACTCACGCCTGGAGAAGGTCCAACTTTGTCCCAATTATCCAAAAAATGAAGAAAAGAACAGTCTGCAAACTCTAGACCATTAAACTCGACTTCAATTTCTCAGAAAATTTTAGAATGAATCATTAAAGAGATATATACCTCTCATACAACAGCCAAGATCCAAGGAGTTATCCCTCATAACAAAATAAATAAATATTAAAAACGAAGAGAAGAAAAGCACTACTATAGAAATATGAAATACATCAACTGAAGGTAGCTATATATATATATGTGTGTGTGTGTATATGTATGCATATATACAGTATGTATACATATACACACATATATACATCATGTTCATCCTTCGATGCTGAAGAAGACCATGCCATCAGAGAAATGATGACATGACTTGCACTTGACTTTGTTTTGAGTGAGGGAGGGCTGTGCAGGTCACCAGCCTCACTTGTCTTCCAGAGCCATCTGAATCCAGTGACCAGATATTCATCAAGATGACTGGAGATGGCCCAGGATGCACTGGGAGACTTTGGGCCCTTTAGGTCAAGGTCTTTGCAGGTACTCACTTAGGGTGAGGCAATGCCCATTCATTGAATATGACTGTTTAAGAAGTAGCCAGGGCATGGCCCCTTTAACGCTAGCTGGGTACCTCACCTCCTCCTCTCCTGTCTGCCTCTCCCTCCCCTTCCTTCTCCTCTGTAAAGGAAGGTAAATTTGGATGTCCAAAAGGTACCCAGTTGATTTGGGTTTTTCCGCCTCTTTTCCCATTTCCTTCCCTTCCCTTCCCTCCCATTCCCTTCCCTTCCCTTCCCTTCCCTCCCATTCCCTTCCCTTTCCTTCCCTTCCCTTCCCTTCCCTCCCATTCCCTTCCCTTTCCTTCCCTTCCCTTCCCTTCCCTTCCCTTCCCTTCCCTTCCCTTCCCTTCCCTTCCCTTCCTTTCCCTTCCCTTCCCTTGCCTTCCCTTCCCTTCTCTTGCCTTCCCTTCTCTTGCCTTCCCTTCCCTTCCCTTCCCTTCCCTTCCCTTCCCTTCCCTTCCTTTGCCTTCCCTTCACTTGCCTTCCCTTCCCTTCCCTTCCCCTGTCCTCTCCCAAAACCTTAAACCTACTACACTATGAAACTGGGACTCCAAGGGGCCCCTGCCAAGGGCTCCTGGACCCCCTAGCTTTACAGTGATGATCAATAGTAATTGGTGCTGTTTCCCATCCAGCCTGATGTCTTTGTTTTCTTGACCTCATATACATCTATATGTATATATGTATGTATATAGTTACATACTCATAGTCTCCAACTTCTACAAAGAAGGAAAGGAGGTACACTTTCTCATTTCTTGTTCATGAATAAGTGTATGCAATGTTCAATGTTGTTTTGTTTCTTCTGTTCCCATTGATGTAACCATTGTGTCCACTGCTTCAGTTGTGGTTCTACTTACTTCAGGTAGTATTCATTCATATTCCTTTCTGTTCCACTTTTTTTCATTTCATTCATGTACCAGAATTTGGTTAACCATTCTCTGGGGCATCCACCTTATTTTCAGTTCTTTGGCACCACAAAAGTCTTATATGAATATTTTGGTATATGTAGGACCATTCAATCTATCTTTGATCACCTTGCAGTACTCATGGAATCGCCTTGCTATCCATGGAATCTCTGGGTCAAAGCAACCCTTTCATTTTGCAAATGAAAAAACTGAGTCACAGGGAAGTGAAATAACTCCCTCAAGTTCACAGAGATTGTAAGATGTATTGATAGGAGTTAAAACCAGGTTATCTGACTCCAGATTCTATTTCTTTACACTGTACCACACTGTCTCAGCTAAAATTCTTTTATTTCAAATCTTTTATTGTTTCTCAACAAATTGCCTGACTTATCAAATGGAATTGAGCTAATAGTCACTAAATCTAATCCTGTGACTTTTACTGATCAAGAAATAACCTTTCCCTTCCTCATCACTGTGTTCTTTCCCACTGTTTCCATCTTCAAAAGAGGGTCTTTGGCATCATGGTGTCATAAACAGGATTCAAACTATTTGATCAGCTCAGCTCTACAATTGGGGACCTTAGAATGAGGTCAGAAGCCAGATGGTTTCCAGAATCCTCTATAGTGCTAGGGTGAATCTGCAAGACTTATTGTGATAGGGGAAGGCTTCAGTCACTTTATTACAAGGGAAAGATTTGTCTCCAAGTGGGTGAAGGAAAAGAGAAAATCCTTTTAAGGTCATTGGCCAGCTGAGATACTGCTTAAAGCCCAGATTTTGGTAGATTCTTTTAAAGTCTATGAAAGATGTTATTTTGCAGGTATGAGATAGAATCAAGGAGTTAGGAACACAGAACTCCAGAGGTATAAGCAACAAGCAGAGAGATTGAAAAGTAAAATACATCATTTCTCTCTCTCTGTGTGTGTGTGTGTGTGTGTGTGTTCATTCTTTATTGCCGAAGAAGGCCATGCCATCAGAGAAATGATGACATAACTTACACTTGACTTTGTTTTGAGTGAGGAAGGGCTGTGCATGTCACCAGCCTCACTTCTCCTCCAGAGCCATCTGAATCCAGTGACCAGATATTCATCAGGATGACTGGAGATGACCCAGGATGAGGCAATTGGGGTTACATGACTTGCCCAAGATCACACAGCTTGTGAGTGTCAAGTATCTGAGGTGAGGTTTGAACTCAGGTTCTCCTGACTCCTGCACTGGTGCTCTCTCCACTGCACCACCTAGCTGCCCCAAATAACTTCTGTGAACAGAAAGAAAGAAGTAAACTGAAAGAGAGAAATCCATGGTTAGGACTTATGGTAAAGGAAACTCCAGAGTCACTTTTTCCTACTCCCAGGTCAGTTATTAAAACTCTTAGTTGCTCAAGCAGCTTTCTAAGATCACAAATTATAAATGGACTGCCAATCCTTATCACTGGAAGGAATTTCATACTCAGAGATCTCCACAACAATTAAATCACAGATGTGGAACAAAACAAACCAACCAACCACACAAATATTTCTTAGGGAAATCAGTCTTAATGGACAAAGACAAGTCATTGATAAATCACATTCAATATATGGTACTAATCAAAAGATCAATCCATGTTGGGGAAATGTAACTTCTTGAACTTTCAGTGAAGTGATCTGAGGTCATTTGGTCATGCTACAAACATCTATTGAGACCCTCCTATATTCAGGACATTGTGGAGGATACAAAGAAAATTGGATACCCCTACCCTTGTAACTGTATGCTATTTTCCCTCTGGACAAAAGTAAACATAATCCAAAAAAGGGGGAAAATCATAGCATATTTACACTGAAGGAATTTATTGACTATCTGAATATTGAATATTTTCCTGAAACAATCAGGAAATATTGAATCTTCTCTACAATACTTTGAGAGGGCATTAGCCTGTACTTTATGCAGTTCTGTTCCTTGAATCAGTATATCTTGAGTTCAGATTCCAACTTTGAAACTCACTAGTTGAGTGGCTGTGAGAAAGCCCATAATCTCTCTGAATTTATTTTCTCATCTGCAAAAAGGGAATGATAAGATTATTTCTAGTACCTACCACACAGCACTGTTGCGAGCTCTAAGTGTCTATCACAGAGTGTAGCCAGGCAATGCTAGGTTTAAACCACATGGGCTGGTGACCTTCTCTCATCCTTGCCTTCATGGTTTGCCCTGAGTTCACTGCTTGGGAATTTCACCTTAACAGAGGAATAGAGTTCCAATGCTTCTACTCTATGCATATCTCAGATTCTTAAAGAGTATTCTATTTCTGACTCTAGTCTAGGGGTCCCTTCACAGGAAGAAGTAAAAAGATACTGGGAGTCCAAGCAAGAATAAGGTAAAGGACAGTCTTATTTCCACAGAGGAAAGGGGATACAAAGCAATAAGAGAATCATAGAATGATGAAAATCATTTGAAGGGTTTCTGTTCTAATCTTGTTGGAACATTTGCAAAAGAGCTGCACGTTAGCTATTTTTACATTATGGCATCCCTGAATATAAGCTGTTAGTGACAAGTGGGCCTTCCTCCCACCAGTTATCTGGAGCTCAGAGAGTTACCCTTAGACTTCAAGGCTAGGAGAAAGTTCTGATTTGGTTCTGCTGCCACCTGTTCTGTAGCTCTGTTCAGTACTTTGTGCTTTGGGGTTGACTAAGTTGGACTGTCTTCCCTGACCACCAGTCCCTGCTCACTACTACCTATCCGTATCAGTCCCATTCCTCTTATGTCCCTATCCCAACTTTTCCTATCTTTTCATTGTACCATCTGGATCTACTGTAAAACTGCTAACACATTTACCTTCATATTAGACCCATGTGCCCTCTCCCTAGAACTTTTTGTTTATATTCCAAATCTACTAATACATATACTTGTGGTTCCTCTTCTCCTGTATAAGATCTCAGAGGAAGAAACTATTTCATTTTGTCTTTGTATCTCTAAGTGCCTGGAATGGTGTTTGGCACAACACAAGCATTCAATAAATGTTTTTAAATGTTTGTAGAATTGGATTGAATATAGTAGTGCTTTGGGGGGTACAAAGTAGTGGAAACAAAGTAGATTTCTATTGATTAGTGTATGGCTAAATAAGTTGTGGTACATGCATGCAATGCGATATTCCTATGCCTTAAGAAGTGATGAACGTGAACACTGAGAATAATGGAAAGGCTTATGAGAACGGATGCAAAGGGAAGCAAGCAGAGCCAACAAAGCAACACACATTGTGACTGCAACAATGGAAAGAGAAAGAACAACAAACATAAACCAATTAAAACTGAATGCTGGGAAACTTGGCTCCAAAAAAGAGATTTGAAGAGATATTCTATCCCAATCACCCTATTTGCAGAGGTCAGGGGCATACGGTGCAGACAATATCACACACTTTCTGATGGATTATTAATTCTTATTTACAGATTTTCCCTTCTTTTTCTTTCTTTTTAAAAGTTTTTTTGGGGGGGCTTGGTTTTTGGAAGAAAGTTTGTGTGCCAGATGAGATTCTGGGAAGCAACACCCCTCACCCGCTCACCTCCCCAGCTTTGCAAATCCTGATGTGGGTGATTCTTTCTCTGGTAACTGTATATCAAGGTTACATTTATACCTAGGGAATGTCCCAGTCAGAAAGGGGTTCCTGGAGTGCCAAGACAGCACTGGGGTACAGAAAAGATTATTCTGGAAGACAAAACATCTTATTTCAGCATTTCAGAAGCCAGATCAAGGCACTGCAATACTTTACGGTATCCAGTAGAAAAGAAACCTCCACCTAGAAATGCACAAGGTAGAAGAGAAGACCCTAATGTCTACATGAAAGCACCATGAAAACACACTTATTTCAGATAATTTAAATAGGCCTTTAGGTCTTTTCTCTTGTATATAACCCCATGATTTTGTATATTGTAGATAAAATTAAGTGAGGAACAAATTCATTTCTGAAAATATTATAATTCTTGTAATGGAATCTTCTATTTTGATGTTAAAATGTTTATGGCCTTTTCATGTAATCTGAAATTTTAAAATGAGAACTGGGAGAAAAAATTCTATTGCATTAAAATTGTAGATACTTTTTTTAGTTATATATAAAATAAGAAATATTTGGTTTTAAACCAAGTGTGATGATTGAAAGCATAAAGGACAGATTTTTTTAAATGTCAGTAAGGCCTTCTTTTTGCTAAACAATAAAAAATCCTTTCAGTCAAAAATAAAGTTGTTATAAAAGATGACTGGGAGAGGAAGGGGCAGTTATAGAGGGAAATCTAGGCAATGTACAAACAAAACATATCAATAAAAATATATTTTACAAGAACTAACTGACCCAGTCAAATAAAATGAAGGGGATAGAACAGATGATTTCTAAGATCTTTTCCATTTGTGACATTCCAAGATTCTACATTTTTATTCCTATGGCACTTTAAGTCTGTCTTGGGTCTTTCCCAACCTAAGTAGTAGTAAGTGTCTATGAGCAGAGAAGAAAAGTATACTAGAGGTCCCATTTGGGGAGAGGTGGTGGGTAAGGCCTCAAAACATTCTCAGTCCTATAGAAAATGTGAAAATTAAATCCAATCTGTCTCCTAGAATCATGCACAGTGAAGAATACTCACAGCTTGCGAGGCGTAAGAATCCAGACAAAGCTTATCCATTTAGGCTCTGCTATTTTTAGGGTCAATGACACTATAATTTAAACAGAGCTGAGCAGTATTTTACTTTTTCCATACTTGTGAAGAAAGGGCTTGTTGAGCAAATGGAATATAAGCAAGATTATAGAAAGGCATGGCTAACCCACTTACTGGAACAAACTGTCTCTAAGGACAACCACAGATTAATTGTTAGCATGGAAATGGATGTTGCTAATTACAAATGAGTCCAATCTATTCATTAAAGCAGACAGGGCAAGACCTCAACCTGAAAACATTCACAGTTCTCAGTTGCTGCACATGCTTTGAAAGTCATACAATTACATATCCTTAAGCAGACATTAAAATTCACATTTTTTTTATTGACTTGGAGCTATGCTCTTCATTTTCCCCCTCACATGTTGGAGTCAGGAGAAGTAGGTGCCTATTACCCAAAAGCACTCAGGAAAGCCAAGAAGTTCCCTTCTACATGAACCATATAAAAGTATGTTGATATTTCACAGTTTAGGAAACGTAAAAAGTGTTGGATGCAAAAGAAAATGGGCAGGAATCATTACCTGGCAAATGATGACAAAAAGTACCCTAAGAAAATAAAAGGTTTGAAGAGTGAGCTTAATCTAACTACATAATTCTGTGTGCAAGGATCTCTTTGTAGCACTGGCAGGTGATTAGGCAATGACATTTAAAGTGCACAAAAGTTTGGAAAAGGAAAGTGCATGAACACTTACAAGAAAGAGGCACAAAAGAAGTATGACACAGAGATGAAGAGACAACAAGGAACAGGAACGGAGAGGGAAGAGGACAAAACAACTGTATGGATAGTGAGATGGCCTACCCTGGGTTATGTTTCACTCCTACTAGACTAAGCACTTAGCTTCCCTTTGCTCTCACAGTGTGGGTCCTTCAGGTGAAAAAGCAGCATTTTGGGGACATTGAGCTTCACCGTATGCAAGAAGTAGCAACCATTGGACTCTGACACTTCAGTGTGACTGGGCCAAGAGTCAGAGTGGGGAGGCTTGACCCCTTTTCTTCAGAGAAACAGCACTAGCAGAAAAACACCGAGTATCAGTAGGTCCAAGTCAAGAGACAGGGATGTCCCAAGTGTTGATAATGCAACCTTAGTCCACTGGGCAAATCATTAACACCTCTTTGCAGTTCCTCAACTGTGCCACTCAAACATCACAGACAACATAAGAGTGGACCCATACACTCTCAGGACTGGAGCACAGGAAGAAGTAGATTTGGTAGGTAGTTGGTAAGGGTATTTGCTCCTTGATTTTAAATCCTAATTACTTATCTATCTCACATTCTACTTTTAGTTAAATTGTATTCTTTTAATCAGCAAAAGTCTATCTTCTCTTCCTCCCAATCTCCTCCTCTCAATACAAACTTTTAAAACAAACATTTATAGTCAAGGAAAAAAACACTTTCACATTGACCATACCATTCATTTAGAAGTGTGTGCGAATAACAGAGATTCATATATATTATATATATATATATATATAAAATATATGTATAATATATGTATGTATATAACATATGTATATATGTATATATGTGTAATAAATACAATTGGATGTGTACACACACACACATACACACACATATCTCATTCTTTACTCTGAGTCCTTCCCTCTTTATAAGGGAGTAGGTAGCACATTTCATCATTAGTCTTCCAGAATCTACTTGACTAACATGGATCACAATTTCTAGGTCAAAGTTGCTTGTTTTCAAAATATTGGAGTTTTTTTTGGAAAAGCAGTCTGTTCTTTTATTTATTTTATTTGTTTTCAATGTTCGACAATCCATATATCTTATATTTTTTCCACTCTCTCTGCCTTATTTTCCCCTCCCTCCCCATTCCCTCTCTGAGATGGCATACACTCTTACATAGGTTTCTACATGTACATTCCTATTAAATTCATGTTGCAAAGAAAAATTAAAATGAGTGGGAGAAACCATAAAAAAAAACATAATACAAAAGAAAATGGTCTGTTTCTATCTGGATCCAATTCCATAGTTCTTTCTTTCAATGTGGAAGGTGTTTTGTTTCAAGAGTCCATTGGAAATGTTTAAAGTCCATGCATTTCAATGAAGTACTAAGTATATCAGAAAAATTTTTTGCACACTGTGTTGTTGCTGTGTACAAAGTTCTCCTGGTTCTGCTCCTTTCACTCAGCATCAGTTCATAAAAGTCTTTCCAGGCTTCACCGAAGTCTTCCTGTTCGTCGTTTCTCATAGCACAATAGCATTCCATTACATTCATATACCACAACTTGTTCAGCCATAGCCTAATTGATAGGTATCCCCTTGATTTCCAGGTTTTGGCCACCACAAAGAGAGCTGCTATAAATATTTTTGTACATGTGGGACTCTTTCCCATTTCTATGATCTCTTTGGGATAGAGTCCCAGAAGCAATATTGTTGGTCAAAGGGTATGCACATTTTTGTAGACCTTTGGGCATAGTTCCAAATTGCTCTCCAGAAAGGTTGGATCAGTTCACAGTTTCACCAAAAATGAATTAGTGTTCCAACTCTCCCACATCTTCTCCAACATTTATCATCATCCTGTTTTGTCATGTTAGCCAACCTGATAAGTGTGATATGGTACCACAAAGTTGTTCTGATTTGCATCTCTCTAATCAATATTGATTTAGAGCATTTTTTCCATATGATTATAGATAGCTTTAATTTCTTCCTCTGAAAATTCCCTGTTCATATTCTTTGACCAATTGTCAATTGGGGAATGAGTTGTATTTTTCTACATTTGACTCATTTCTCTATATATTTTAGAAATGAAGCCTTTATCACCAACACTAACTGCAAAAATTCTTTCCCAATTTTCTGCTTCCATCCTAATCTTGGTTGCATTGGGTTTGTTTGAGCAAAAACTTTTCAATTAAATATAATCAAAATTATCCTCTTCGCGCTTCATAATGTTCTCTATCTCTTGTTGGGTCATAAATTTCTCCAGTCTCCATAAATCTGACAAATACACTATTCCTTGCTCCCCTAATTTGTTTATAGTATCAATGTTTATACCTAGATCATGCATCCATTTGGACTTTATTCTTGTGTATGGTGTCAGGCATTGGTCTATGCCCATTTTCCACCACACTGTTATCCAGTTTTACCAGCAATTTTTGTCAAACAGTGAGTTCTTATCCCAGAAGCTGGAGTCCTTGTATATATATAAAATGTGTGTGTGTGTGTGTGTGTGTGTGTGTGTATGTGTATGTGTGTGTAATCCCTCCAACTACCCAGATACTGAGAAAAGTTTCAAGACTTAAAATAATATCTTTCCATGTAGGAATGTAAACAGTTCAGCTTTAGTAAGTCCCCTGTGATTTCTCTTTCGTGTTTACCTTTTCATGCTTCTCTTGATTCTTGTGTTTGAAAGTCAAATTTTCTTTTCAACTCTGGTCTTTTCATCAAGAATTCTTGAAAGTCCTCTGTTTCATTGAATGACCATTTTCCCCCTGAAGTATTACACTCAGTTTTGCTGGGTAGGTGATTCTTGGTTTTAATCCTAGTTCCTTTGACTTCTGGAATATCATATTCCAAGTCCTTCGATCCCTTAATGTAGAAGCTGCTAGATCTTGTGCTATCCTGATTTTATTTCCACAATACTCCAATTCTTTCTTTCTGGCTGCTTGTAGTATTTTCTCCTTGACCTGGTAACTCTGGAATTTGGCTACAATGTTCCTAGGAGTCTTCCTTTTGGGATCTCTTTCAGGGGGTGATTGGGGGATTCTTTCAATATTTATTTTGCCCTCTGGTTCTAGAATATCAAGGCAGTTTTCCTTGATAATTTCATGAAAGATGGTGTCTAGGCTCTTTTTTTGATCATGGCTTTCAGGTAGTCCCATAATTTTTAAATTGTCTCCCCTGGATCTATTTTCCAGATCAGTTGTTTTTCCAATGAGATATTTCACATTATCTTCTATATTTTCATTCTTTTGGTTTTGTTTTGTAATTTCTTGGTTTCTCATAAAGTTTCTCATAAAGCTTCCATCTGTTCCATTCTAATTTTTAAGGAACTATTTTCTTCAGTGAGCTTTTGAACCTCCTTTTCCATTTGGCTAATTCCCCTAAAGCATTCTTCCCCTAATTGGCTTTTTAAACCTCTTTTGTCAATTGAATTAGCCTATCTTTAAAGGTGTTATTTTCTCCATCATTTTTTGGGTCTCCTTTAGCAAGTTGTTGACTCATGTTTCATGATTTTCTTGCATCTATCTCATTTCTCTTCCCAATTTTTCCTCCACCTCTCTTATTTGATTTTCAAAATCCTTTTTGAGCTCTTCCATGGCCTTGGACCATTGTATATTTATTTTGGAGGTTTTGGATACAAAAGCCTTTACTTTTATGTTTTCTCCTGGTGGTAAACATTGTTCTTCCTCATCCAAAAGGATGGGAGAAAATACCTGTTCACCAAGAAAGTAATGTTCTATAGTCTTATTTTTTCTCCCTTTTTTTGGCATTTTCCCAACCAGTTACTTGACTTTTGGCTCCTTTGTCAAGAGTAGGGTATACTCTGAGAACTTGTAAGATCTCAGTTCCTCCAAGGTGGCACAATCAAGGGAGAGGAGTTTACTCCCTGGCCTGGCCCACAGCTGAGATTCAGATCAGCTGCTCAATTCCCTCAGGGACTTTTGGTGGGGGCAAGGCTGCCCCTCAGGGCTTAGGCTCAGATCAGCTTCTCAATTTCTCCAGTGTCAAGCTGCCACTCAGAATGAGATTAAGATCATTAAGATCAGCTGCTCAATTCCTCCCAGGGCTTTAAGCTGAGTGCTACAACAATGGAGGCTAGCTGATGCCTGCTGCAGCTACCACCCTCTGCTGCTGCTGCCACTGCCACCTGGGGCCAGGGATAGGGGTGGACCCTGCTCCCTTGTCATGCAAGTGGAAATACTCTCTCACTGACCTTTGAAGCTTTCTCTGGTGCCTGTGGGTGGAGCGATCTGCAAATTGCTGCTGCTGCTGCTGCTGGGGATTCCACCCCAAAGGACTGCTCTGGCCCTGTTCCTCCTGGCACCATGTGGCCAAGGCTGGGATAAGTTCCATTCTGGTGTGACAGACATTTCCTGTTGGCCTTTCCAGTCACCCTGGGCTGGAACTTTCCTTCATTCCATCATTCTGTGGCTTCTGCTGCTCTAGAATTTATTGTGAGTCATTCTTTACAGGTATTTTATGGGCTGTGGGAAAAGAGCTAGAGTATGTGTGTCTTTCTATTCTGCCATCTTGGCTCCACTCCCCTCCTTGTTTGAAATATTATGTTCAACTTTTCCGGGTAATTATTCCTTGGTTGTAGTCCCAGCTACTTTGCCTTGTGGAATACCATATTCCAATTCCTTTGATCTTTTAATGTAGAAGCTGCAAGGTCCTATGTGATCATGACTGTAGCTCCTTAATATTTGAATTATTGCTTTCTGGTTGCCTGCAGTATTTTCTCCTTTACTTGATAGTTCTGGAATTTGGCAAATATTCCTTGGTGTATTTATTTTGGGGTCCCTTTCAGGAGGTGAATGGTGGATTTTTTTGATTATTTTCCCCTCTGGATCTAGCACTTCTGGGCAATTTTCCTTGATGATTTCCTGGATGATATTGTCCAGACTCTTTTCTTCATCATGACTTTCTGGTATACCAATAATCCTTAGAATTTCTCTCCTGGATCTATTTTCCAGGTCAGTTGTTTTTCCAATTACATATTTTACATTTTATCCTATCTCTTCATTCTTTAGATTCTGTTTGGCTGATTCTTAACGTCTCATAGATTCATTAGCTTCTACTTGCATGATTCTAATTTTTATCAAATTGTTTTCTTCAGTTAACTTTTGCATTTCCTTTTCCATCTGTCCAATTGTTCCTTTTAAGGAGTTATTTTCTCCAGTTAGGTTTTGTGCTTTCTTTTCCCTTCTTCCAATTGTCCTTTTACATTCTTCTGTGATTTTTTGTCATATTTTTAAAGTCATTGCTCAGTTTTTCTTCTATTTTGCTAATTTGGCTCTTTAAAATCCTTCCTGGGCTCTTCCAAAAAGGCTCTTTGTGCTTCGGACCAGTTCGTAATCCCTTCTCAAGTTTCAGATGGGTGTAAAGTCTTAATACTGACTTTTTTGGTATTTGTGCTTTTGTACTTGTCTCCATAGAAAGATCATATGGTCTTTTCTGCTTTCCTTCTTACTCATGATGATCACCCTCTTCCTGACTTTTAAAGTAAATCTCTGCCTCTGGGGCACAGGGGACTCTCTTCCACAATTCTTGTGCCTAGAACTTGAGGCTTTATGTGTTGTGGTCTCTGGTTCTTTCAGCTAGAAGCTAAAATGCTGCAGCTTACCTGGTGCTGAGCTGGCTGGTGTTGGAAAGCAGAGGTCAGGTGAATTCTTTTTGAGTTTCCCTGGAGTTACTCTGGAGCTAGCTATGTTAAGTGTGAGGAAGGGGTGGTCTGGCCACAGAAGGTCACTTCTGCTGAGCTAGAGCATAAGCAAGCTCAGTAGTTGGTGATCCCATCTGTACTAGTGTCTTCCTGATTCCCCTGGGGTGCTGAGGCATACCTGGGGTCCTGGTGTTGGCAGTTGTGGGCTTTAGACCCTGGGGCTCAGGATCTCTTTCCAGTTTGCTGAGGTGGGGCTGTCTGGGACAGCACTGGTCCTGCACTGGTCCCCTTCAGCCACAGTAAGAGGGACCCTCCTTAATGATCCTCCTAGCCTCATGGGCTAAGAGACTATTCACCTCTACTGCTGCTCCCACCATTCCAGGGTTTTTCCCCAGGGAGATATTCTCTGGGCTCATCAAAGTCAACAAGGGAGGGAGATAGCAATTACCAATTACTCTGCTATCTTCCACAATATTGTTTTCAATACATAAATTGTTCTGATTCTCTTCATTCTACTCTGA
The DNA here is from genome assembly GCF_028372415.1 of Notamacropus eugenii. NCBI lineage: Eukaryota > Metazoa > Chordata > Mammalia > Diprotodontia > Macropodidae > Notamacropus > Notamacropus eugenii. The sequence continues at coordinate 332,689,774 of NC_092876.1, read as the reverse complement.
ATCAGTTCATACCAGTCTTCATAGGTTTCTCTCTAAAAATCATTCCTACATAATTACCTATAGCACTATAGTATTCTGTTATATACTATATAATATATTATTGTGTAGTATATATGTGATATTTATATACTTAATAGTTATAAATATCATATTTATATATTATTATTGTTCATCTATTCTCCAACAGCTAGGTATCCCCTCAGACTCCAATTCTTTGCCATCTCAAAAAGAGCTGAATACTTTTATATAATATGGTCTTATTGTTTGCTTTTATTAGAACTATTCCCTTCCATAATCCACCCTTCCTTTAATTTACCCTTCTCCTTTCTCCCTTCTCCTCTGTCTCCCCAACTGGCACTTATTAGTGCTGTGGATAGAATACTGAACCTACAATCAAGAAGACCTGCATTCAAATATGACTTCAAATACTTAATTGCTAAGCAAGTAACTTTCCTCTGTTTACTTCAGTTTCTTCAACTGTAAAATGGGGATAATGATAGCACAACAACCTCCCACAGTTTTTGCAGGGATCAAATCAGATGATATTGTAAAAACAAACAAACAAGCAAAAAGAACCCTTAGCCTAGCAAATTGTAGGCACTAATAAATGTTTGTTCCTTTCTCTTTCCCACCTATTTTCCTGCTGAGTGAAATGTCTCTTTGTATACAATCATGTACATAAATTCTTCTCCCTTAATCAATTCAGATGAAAGTAGGATTCATGTCAGCCTTCCCCACCCACTCCTCACCTTTCATATATACTTGTATTTGTGAGATCATGTGAGATAATTTCCCCTAATATTCTTCCCTCCATACCAGTGTATTCATTTTCCCTCCTTTTTTTAATTCCTTTTTTCAGATCAAGACATAATAAAACCACTCCCAATCCTTCTGTCTAATTAGACTCCCTTGATGAGTCCTGATCATGATAACAGTTCAGAGGAATCACATATATAATCTCATATTAGAGTATAATCAGTTTGTGCTTGCTTAATCCCTCATGGTTGTTCACTCACTTTCACATTTTTTTTGTTTCTCTTAACTTTTGTGTTTGAATTTCAAAATTTCTTCATAGCTCTGGTTTTTGTTTGTTTTTGGGCTACAGATCTAGTAGTGGTATTGCTGGGTCAAAGGATATGTAGCTTGAAAGTCTTTTGGTCATAACTATAAATATATCTCCAGAATGGTTGGATCAGTTAACAATTCCAACAGGACATTAGCATCCCAGTTTTCCTTCACCTCGTCCAACATTGTTATTTTCCTTTTCTGTCTTGTTAGCCAATCTGATATGTGTGAAGTGGTACTTCAAGGTTGTTTTAATTTCTATTTTTCTAATCAATAGTGATTTAGACCATATAGATAGATGTGATTTCTTCTTCTGGAAACTGCCTGTTCACATCATTTGATGATTTATTATTTGAGGAATAATTTATATCCTTACAAATTTGGTTTAGTTCTCTGCATTTGAGAGATGAGGTCTTTATCAGAGATACTTGCTGTAAAATTTTCCCCAGTTTTCTTCTTTCCTTCTAATTTTGGTCACATTGGTTTTTGTCTGTGCAAAAACTTTTAAATTTTATATGATCAAAATTATCCATTTTATATTTTTTTAGTGTCTTCTATATTTTGTTTGGTCCTAAATTCTTCCCTTCTCCATCTGACAGGTAAACTATTCCATGCTTATAGTATCAGCCTTTGTATCCAAATCATGTACTCATTTTGAACTTGTCAGCATACGGTATAAGATATTGGTCTATACCTGGTTTCTGTCACACTATTTTCCAGTTTTCCCAGAAGTTTTTGTAAAATAATGAATTTTTGTCCCAAAAGCTTGGAACTTTGGGTTTACCAAATACTACATTACTATGGTTATCTATTGAAATGTAGTATGTACTTAATCCAGTCCACTGATCCACCACTCTATTTCTTAGTACCACATTGTTTTGATGATTACCAGTTTATAATACACATAGAGATCTAGTAGAGCTAGGCAACCTTCCTTCACTTTTTTTCATTGATTCCCTTGAATATATTTAAACTTTTGTTCTTCAAAATGGATTTTATCTTAAATTCTTTCTAGTTCTGTGAATTTTTTTTTTATATTTTGATTGGTATGGCACTGAATTAGTAGATCAATTTAGGTAGAACTGTCAATTTTTACTATGTTGACTCAGCCTACACATAAGCAGTTAATATTTTTCCAACTATTTACTTTTATTGATATAGTTTGCTTTATAAAAATAAAATTTATTTATTTTTTTAGTTTTCAACATTTACTTCCACAAGAATTTAAATTCAAAATTTTCTCCCCATCTCTCCCCATCCTCCACCCCTGGACAACATGCACCTTAACCCCTTCCTCCAGTCTGTCCTACCTTTTATTACCCCCCTTTCTTCTATCCTCCTCCTTTCTATTTTCCTGTAAGGCAAAATAAATTTCTATACCCCATTGCCTGTACATCTTATTTTCTAGCTACATGCTAAAACAATTTTTAATGTTCATTATTAAAAGTTTGAGTTCCTTATTCTCTCCTTTCCTCCCTCCCCACCTACCTTCATTGAGAAAACAAGCAATTCGATATAGGTCATACATGTGTAGCCATGCAAAACACTTCCCTAATAGTTACGTTGTGAGAGACTAACCCCATTTACCTTTTTCCTATCCTGCCCTCCATTTATTCCACTCTCTCATTTGACCTGTCCTCCCACAATAATGTTTGCTTCTCATTATTCCTTTCCCAATTTTCTATTCTTTATATCATCTTCCCTCTCCTGTCCCCTTCCCCCCTGCCTTCCTGCAGGGTAAAATAGATTTCCATATCCAACTGAGTGTGCGTTATTCCCTCCTCAAGACAAATCCCATGAGAGTAAGGCTCACTTATTTCCTTTCATCTCCACCCTCTTCCCTTCCATTGTAAAAGCTCTTTCTTGTCTCTTTTATGAAGCAGGATTTGCTACCTCTCCCTTTCTCTTTCTGCTAGTACATCCAACTCAGCAATAAATCTTATTTTTGTGTATTCTCCTTCATATTCAGCTCACCCTGTGACTTCTGTCTATGTGTGTGTGTATATATGTATACATATACACACATATACCATTGTACATATACATATCTACACATATATAATATATACATACATACATCTACACACCTAAATATATATATACATACATAATATACACACTAATATACACACACACACATATATATACACACACATACATATACTATCCCTTCTATTATCATCCAAGATTCATCAAGTTCTTAATATATTATCTTTACTCTTTTTCTCATCATGGTTTTCAGGTAGACCAATAATTTTTAAATTATCTCTCCTGGATCTATTTACCAGGTCAGTTGTTTTTCCTATGAGATATTTCACATTGTCTTCTATTTTTTTCATTCTTTTGGTTTTGTTTTGTAATTTCTTGATTTCTCATAAATTCATTAGCTTTCATCTGCTCCATTCTAACTTTTAAAGAACTATTTTCTTCAGTGATCTCTTGAACCTCCTTTTTCATTTGGCCAGTTCTGCTTTTTAAAGCATTATTCTCCTCATTGGCTTTTTGGACCTATCCTTCCAGTTGAGTTACTCTATTTTTAAAGGTGTTAGTTTCTCCAGCATTTTTGGAGTCTCCTTTAGCAAGTTGTTGACCCACTTTTCATGATTTTCTTGCATCTCTCTCATTTCTCTTCCCAATTTTTCCTCTACCTCTCTTTCTTGATTTTCAAAATCCTTATTCAGCTCTTCCATGGCCTGAGAATATTGCATAGTTTTGGAGGCTTTGGATGTAGGAGCCTTGAACTTGCTGTCATCCTCTGATTGTATGCTTTGCTCTTCCTCATCTGAAAGGATGGAAGAAAATACCATTTCACCAAGAAAGTAACCTCCTATAGTCTTACTTTTCCCCTTTTTGGACATTTTCCCAGCCAGTTACTTGACTTTTGAGCCCTTTTTCAATTAGTGGATATACTACCCCAGGCTTCAGAGATTTGTGTAGCTGTTCTCTGAGATATCTCTAGGGACCGGTAAGCTCTTAGTTCCTCCAAGGGGGCACAATAAATGGAGATGAGTTTCCTCCTCTTATAGTCTGCTCTCTGATCTGTGAGCAACCTAAAGCACTCTTTTTTTGCCCTATAACTGCTAATAGTATTATTTTTTACACAGCCACCACCAGCTCCTCCATGCCTGCACTCCACCTCACCCCAGGACTGCCATTTAGGAGTGAGACCCAGATCAGCAGTTCATTTCCCCCAGGGTCTGTAGACTCAGAGCTCCAGAAGTAGCAGTTGCTGTGGCAGTGGTGCAGCCAACCTGGGGCTAGGGCTGGGGTCAGACCATGCTCCCCTCTCACCCAGGTGAAAGAGCTTTCTTATTAACCTTTGAAGCTGTCTTTGATGCTTGTTGGTTGAAAAATCTGGAAACCACAGCAATTACCCCTGATTCAGCACCCTGAAGTCTGCTCCAGTCCTGTCTGTGCTGGGTGGCCCATGCTGGCCTGGGATGAACTCCCATCCTGGTGCAATAGACCTTTCCTGTCAACCTTTCAGGCTGTCTTGGCCTGGAAATACCTTTCACCCTGTCATTTTATGGCTTCTTCTGCTCTAGAATTTTAATCATTTTTTCAGGTATTTTAAGGGATATGGGGGGAGATATGTAGATCCATCCTTCTACTCCACCATCTTAGCTGCAGCCTGTCTACATGGTCTTTTACAGTTATTTAGACCTGACTTTATGGGTAAAAAATGTTTTGTAATTGTGTTCAGATAGGTTTATTCTGGCAGGGAGAGTTCTAAGTATTTTACATTGTATGCAGTTATTTTAGATGGGATTTCTCTTTCTGTTTATTGCTGCTAGACTTTTTTAATAATATATAGAAATGCTGATGATTTATGTGGGTTTATTTTATATCCTGCAACTTTGCTAAGATGTTAATTATTTCAGTATATTTTCAAACAACAAAGATTAGTCTAATTTGGCCAAATAGTTGTGTGTATGTAGAAAAGAACAGTATGAGTCAAAGATAGAGAGGTAGATTTAGATGGATTCACATGCAAATTGCCTTCTGGATGGGAACATTTTGGAACTTTTCTTTGCTATACCTTTTCTTCCCCCAAATTGCTCATTCACTTCTTTCTTTCTCTTTCTTTCTTTCCTTCCTGGCTTCTTTCCTTCCTTTCTTTCTCCCTCCCTCCCTTCCTTTCTTTCTTCGCCTCCTCTTCCCTTTGCCTTCTTTTCCTTTTTCTGTTCTCTTCCTCCTCCTCCTCCTCCTTCTTCTCCTTCTTCTTCTTCTCCTTCTTCTTCTTCTTCTCCTTCTCCTTCTCCTTCTCCTCTTCCCCCTCTTTCTTCTTATCTTTGAGTAGTAAAAATTTTTTAAAGAATTTGTCTCAGGCACTTTCTCATTTCTTCACCATTTTCCCTTCTCAAAACTGTGCAGAATTGGTTTAAATCCCATTGATCCTCTGTGGGTTGGAATTGATGTAGAGTGTCACTGTTGGACTTAACTCAGCAACTCTTGAGAAGACGAAACCTAGCACCTCTACTTTTTTCCATTAAAATGCATGTTGATAATGCATTAAAATGTTGATAATGCATTAATATCATGTTATGTAAGCATAGAAGTAGAACTTATGAGTTGAACTTTAAGAAACATGGATTATAGAATAATAGAAATATGATTTTCATAGTCTGTTAGAGCTAGAAGTGTGCTTAAAGACTATCCAGTTTACCCTGTATTTTTAAGTAAGGAAACTGAGGTTCTAAGAAGTGAATCTTTCCAGTGTCACTTAACTAAGCTTGAAAGTGGGAAAGTTGGAATTAAAATTCAAAACTACTTCTTTCAAATCCAGTACACTTTGCACTGAACCCTGGATTACTTACTTTAAAAAAGACTAAGGTGAACTTTAATAAATACTATTTGATACTGACCAACTATTCTTTGTCCTCTTTAAGAATCAAGCAGGAGTGAATATATTTGAAAAACAGTATGAGATTATATTTAACAAAAGTTAAGCTTTCTCCCCAAAGTGTTTTCTGTTCCCTCATCATTTTGTAGAAGGGACCTTGGGCTCCTGAAGGGTGTGGCAGTATAGCACAAACTTTGCCAAGATCTACCAAGCTAGAAGATACTGAGTATGAACCTCAGGATAATCTATGTGTCCACTGGTACAAGAAACACCCACAAAGTTCTGGAAGACACCACCAGAACATTGGCCATCAGGTGATGATTGCTTTATTACTGAACAAAGCATTTGATGAAAACATGGAAATATTGCAACTTAAATCAATAAAAGAGACTCCCCACCCTAAGAAAAATTCACTGATCCTTGAAGTACTGAAGTGAAAGAGCTAGGATAAGCAAAATAATCATTTTCTAAGACTGAATACTATTAAGTATTTATATAGTTCACCACAGAAGAATCTGGATTTTTTTATATTAGTATAAATTAATAGGGAGATATATACTTACCCTACTTGTTTGATGGCATCATGGTGGGTGTTCTAAATTGAACCCAAACAAATTTTTCTTGTGATGGCAAGATTTTAAAATATTTTTCTTTGTCAATGGTATGTGTATTAAGAAAGTTCGGATTCGCTCCTGTAAATGACGCTCTCGGACTCAATCAAAACGAAAGTAAAAAGCTTTAATTACACAAGGCACGGTACAGACAGTTTAGGACAGCAGAAGAAGCAGAGGGCAAATATAATGATTATTAATACAAGGGCTATAATTACAATAGATAGATAGAGGAAGAGAATACATCACCAATTCAAGGGAACCTCCAATAACTCAATCGGCTGGGAGCCCCGTCGCAGCCAGAACAACTTGAATTGTGTAAAGATGGTCCCGCGCGAAGCATCCTCCCACGGGTGAGGCTAATCGGCTGGGAGCCCCGTTGCAGCCGGAACAAATTGTGTAAAGATGGTCCCGCGCGAAGCGTCCTCCCACGGGTGAGGCTCAACGGGACTTTGTGGTCCGAGCTTTTTATAGGGTTCGCAAAAAAAAGAAGGCTCTCAGCCAGGGCAGTTACATACAGAGTTTTAGCCCACTTCCCTAGCATATGCAGCTTGTGTGTCTGGGTCTAATTCTGGCTTTTTAATTGCTGACATGTTCAAAAACCTTGAAGCTCAGCACATTTTATCACTATCAAGTGCTTATGCTCAAGGAAGGGGCCACCTTCCCTTGAACATAAGCAGTTTCAGGAGTGGTGAGTTCCCGTTTTTTATTGCCAAGAACGTACAAGGTTTAAAGAATGGTCAGGTCCTGAGACTAAACGTTCAATAGCTCAGGCCTGTTAAATCTGAATGATATTACAATTTTAATAAGAAAATCTAATTTCTTATTCAGTATGGTACCAATTTCATTGAGTCATGAAACACTATTTTGTGAAACCCATAAAAATTCAAAAGATATCAACTGAACTATCCACACTGGAAAGACAAAAAAGGATCTAGACCATGTAGTGGTCCCAATTGTGTTACGTAAATAAAAGGGTGGTCAATTGAACCAATCCATCTCTATGTGATATACAAAGACATAAATATAAGCAAATGAAGTAGAAGGTGTGTGGAAAAAAATTGCAAGGTATGTTCACTTCCGTGCTAAATGCCAATAATCCTTCCCCTTCTGTAATTCTACTTGCATTTCATTTAATTAAATTCTTTATAAGTGGATGAGTTTTGGAGAGATGAATCAATGAAACACATAGCTAGGGACTTTATATATGAGAATTGTTGGTAGTGTAAACATAAATCCACTCCCTTGGATACAACTGAGAGACATGCCCAATAGCAAGGCAGAGGAGAGAAGTGGTTCCCAACTGCTACCTTGAGATAATGATAGCAAAAGGGAGATTAAATGATATCCACTGGTAGCAATTCCATTGGCTAGGCTACTTTATTTACACATATTAGATGCTACATGGCATACATATGCGTATAGATACACACATATATCTATATATGTTTATGTCTTGAATAAGTATTTAAGATAGAGACCAAGTTGGATCCTGAATTGAATTGGTAAAAGAGGTTAAGCTAAGTCACATCTGGAAAACTGTGCAATACTCTCAATGATCCAGGGCTGCTAAATGCAGCAAATATCACTTTTATCATAAATATTCACCACACTGATAATATATTTACAAATCATGAAACCACATAATCTTGGATGAATCAAAATTGCAGGTGATTCAAAGGTCAATGGAAAGATGCACGTTGGGCATAAATAAATTGTAGTATATTACTAATGATACACGAGAAACAGTATAAAATACATCTTTCAGGATACAGATAACCAGAAAAAGAGGTGAATCAATTATGTAGAAAGAACAAGATCCAGTGGACAACCTTAGTACCACACTGGCATACTTGCCATATTAAAAGAACTACAATCTCACCTGCTCATATCCTATCAGTTGCCAAGTCTTGTCATGTTTACCTCCACATCTTTTACGTCCATCCTTTTTTCTCCAGTCACAATACAATTATTTTTACTCAGGCTCTCATCTGAGATATTAAACTAGACTCATAATTTGTCTCCCTACCTCCGGCCTCTCTGTCTCTTTTTCAAATTCATTGTTCACACACGTACTAAATCAATATTTCTAATGCATAGGTTTGATTACATTACTGTTCTGCTCAAAATAGCTTCAATGACCCTCTTTTGCCTCTGAAACAAAACACAAACTCTCCTCCTTGGCATTCAAAGCATTTCATAATCTAGCTCCAGCCTTTCCCTCAAGACTGATTCACATTATAGGTAGTCTATTCTCTACTGACATCTCTAATTACACCCCCAAATGCATTCTACATCCCAGTCAAATGGTTCTACTTGCTGTTTCCCACATTCTATGTCCTCATTCCATGCCTTTGTATAGCTTGTTATAAACCCTTCGAATGGAATCACTAGTTCCCTTTTAGCATCATAGCAACTGCACCTTTTATACAAGGCCTCATCTTGACTCACTCTTCCTTCCTATCGTTATTGTTCTCACTTACTGTGCCAAATTATGTTGTATATATTTTGTATTTATTTATCAGTATGTAGGCCATGTTTCTCCAATGGAATGTAAGGTCTTTGAAGAGTATCCACTTTTGTTTTTACTTTTGTGTCCCCATCACCTCATATAGTGCTTGGAACATAAGGTATAAAGATAAGGAACAGACCTCTGACGTCATTGCTGTAAGGAGCTCTTGGTGAAAAAGCTCTTTCTACCAAGGTAGGTTGGTTCCTTCTCTGCAAATGGGTCTCAGGCAATTGCCTAGAATACTGAGAAGTGGAATCAACTGTTCAGAGTCTCATAGCCCAAAGCATGTCCCAAAGATAAGACTTGAAGCCAGTTCCATCTATCTTCAAGGTTAGTTCTCTATGCACATTAGCATGCTTCCTCAGTAAGGCAGAGTATCTCTTCTATGTAGTAGGCACTTAACAAATCTTTGTTGAATGGAACTGAAGCCCTGTAGGAAAGCCTGCATTGAACAGAGAAGGAAAGGAGAGCAAACACTGATTAAGGACCTACTGTGTAGCAGGCACTGTGCTAAGTGCCTTATAAATACATTGTTTGATCCTTACAGCAACTCTGGGAAGGGGTAGATGTCATTATTATTGCCATTTTACAACAAGGAAACTAAAGCAGATAGAGATGAAGTGTTTGAGGTTGGATTCAAACTGCAGGATGAATTCCTGACTCCAGGCCCACTTCTCTTTTCACTGGACTAGTTAGCTGCTTCTATTCAAGTAGAATTTGTGTGATGGAGCCATAGAAAGTCATGAACAAAGACGGCACAAGACGACCAGGCATGGGTAAGGTTGTCATCTACACTGGTGGATGGATAAAATCATGAATCAATGTAAATATCTTGCTGTAAACAAACCCTTATAAGAGGCAGAGGTCTATATCAAGATAGTGGGCTAAACCAGAATACTCCTTAAATTTTCATCCAGTTTTACTACTCTGGGTCTGTGTATTAGGTAAAAAGACAGAAAATATAAGATGCATGGTACTAATCCTTAACATTCCATATCTTGGGGTAAAATTTTCCCCAAGGTCATGCACTTAAGCCAAAACAAAAATGCTAGCTGCATGTTCCTTTGTACGTAACAAAGAATTAATATGGTTGTTGAAGGAACAATAATTCCATTGCCATGAAAAGCAAACATAGAACACAAAAAGCATAGAAGTCAAGACTTTACCTGTGATTTCTCACTCAAGCCTGAGTAAGCCAGGAGCAAAAAGAAAGTTTTCCATCTGAGAGGTGTTGACCCTTCCCCACTGAGGACCTGAATCTCGTTACAAGCTAGACAGAGTATTCAGGGGCTCCTCTTGTGGGGGGAAACATAAGAAAAGAAAATCACTGACTCCAACTCAAAGTCAACTAGTCATAAATGCTGAGACTAAAGCTATTAAAGGTGAAGTTACCCATCTAACACTATGAAATGCATGCTGCAAATGGAGAAAATGTATAATACAGCAGATTAAACTTGAGTTAGAAACAATTCCCATATCCTATTCTAAAGTGCAAGACTAGAAGAGGAGACTTAATCCCTGGCTTTCCCAAAGCCCAATCCAGATGCCATTCCCTATAGGAGGCCTTTCCTGAAGCCTGGAGTTATTATCACTCTTTCCCTCTTGAAATTTCTTTGTATTAATTTCTACAGACTTAGCAATTACTTACTTGTGTACAATATATCTCACCCCAGAAGAATGGAAGTTCCTCAACAAAAATTGCTCCATTTTAACTTTTGTATCTCTAGCAACTAGATCCTTTGTTGGACTGAACATGTGGAATTAAACATGTGGCTTCCAGCAGTGCAATACTTGCTTCCACAATAGTAGTAGCAAGGAAGACTGCTACCAGGCTGGATCTATAGAACAGTGGTAGAATTGGGTTTGACTGAAAATCTCTAGGGCTCGATTGGGAATTGAGAGTTCTAGGTTCAATCCCAGCTCTTTTACTTACTACTTATATGACCTTAGAAAATCCATTTGTTTCCTTGGGTCTTGGTTCCCTCATTTGTTAAATAAGAGAGATTAACTATATGGCCTATTAGGTACTTTCTAGCTCTAAATCAAATTATTTTATTTTCTGTGACTTCTAAACTTTATGTCTATCTCTTTATGCCTTCCTCCCATTCTGTCTCCCTCCCTCTCCTTTTTCTCCCTACTTCCACAAATCGCTCTGTCTCTCTGTCTCTGTTCCTCTGTGTCTCTGTTTCTCTCTGTTTGTCTCTATTTCTCTCCCTATCTGTCTCTGTCTCTGTCCCTCTCTCTGTCTCTCTGTCTGTCTGTTTCTCTCCTTGTCTCTCTCTGGTTCTCCCTCTTTCTCCTCCCTACCTCCATGAATCTCTATGTCCATCTCTCTCTCTCTCTCTCCCTCTCTCTCTCTCTCTCTCTCTCTCTCTCTCTCTCTCTCTCTCTCTCTCTCCCTCCCTCCCTCCCTCCCTCCCTCCCTCCCTCTTCCTCCCTCCCTCCCTCTTCCTCCCTCCCTCCCTCCCTCTCTCTTTCTTCTCAGGCCTAATATAAGCTAGCCTGGATATAACAGAATAGACCAAGCATATGTATATCCAATTTTGTTATGCCCTTATAGGACTAGCCATTTGGATGGGTGTGTTTTATATGAAGTGGTATGGGTTTTTTCCTCTGAATAAAGAAAGCAAGTTGCTTATTTGCAATATTCTGATTGTCTTTTTCATAGCATTTAAACTAAAAGGCACTGAATATACAACTTCACCATTTCCTCTTATGGTAATTTGTGATTCCAGAACAGTGATCTTTGCAGAAAGCATTAAATTACATTGTGAGGGGATTTGAGATCCTTGTAATCTTTGCAGGGATGAGTATATCCAAGCACTAAAATTTTTGGTCCATTCGGTCAAAAATTCAGTTCATCCCATAGCTTAAAATAATCTCAGATAATTGGAATAGAGAAAAGGACCAGCAATGGGCTAAGATGCTTCTTCTACCACATGGCAAATGGACACAGATTCACATTGTTAAAATCATGAATAGGAGCAAGATTCTAAAATGAAAGGGAGACAAGTGCCCTCTCTTTTTAGTGGCATCACTGTAATGTTTGGATCTATATAAGAAAGTGACTAAATAGCAGCTGACATTTAGATAGTACTAGAAGGTTTACAAAGTGCCTTTGATCCATTATCTGATTTGGGTCTCACAACAAGTCTTTTGGATTGGCAGTCAAATCACTGTGGCTAAAAAGCTATCCTTGGAAGTGGGAATGCCTCGGTCCAAGTAGACCAACACTGACACAGAGTGACTTTAGGATGGTGGGAAGGTCACTAAGTACCCCAGGCAATCCACATTTCAGGCACTGTTCTTCATTGGCAGAGGAGCTAAGTTAAAAAAAGAAAAACACCTCAAAAACAAAACTCTCCAACCATGTGAGGCAGGTATTGTAGGTATTATAATCCCCATTCTGCAGCTGAGGAAAGTAAAGGTTTAGGAAGTCACACATATCTACTGGGTTCAAATACAATGATCTCTCTCCTATCCCACAGCTGCCAGTCTTCCCATAATAATAGGAATGAGCTGCATGGATTTGACAGTTCATTAACTGGTAAGTTATTTGAGAGGGTGAAGGAGTGAGGCAAATCTATGGTAGAAGATTAGGTGGCCTCTTTGAAAAATAATTAATTTACAAAAGGAGCTTATGCTCTGGTTATATCTTTGCAAAATGTCTTCAGCAACATACTTCACAGGATATGAACCAAGAAAGAAATAAAAGTGGGTAAAGTGCTTAACTTGAAATCAGTCAGACCTGGATTCAAACTCTACCTTCAATCCTGACTGAGTGGCCATGGGCCAATCACTTAATTACTTGATTTCCTATCTGCACTAAAAGAGACAATAATACCTGTAGCACATGTGTCATGAGATTGTGGTGATGCTCAAAGGAGATAATGTTTGCAAAATGCTTTACAGACCTTAGACCAGTGTATTTGTTATTATTGTTGCTGATACAATTACATCATCATTACCATCATCATCACCACCATCACCATCACCTCCATCATCATCTTGTTCATCATATTTTCATTGATGGTTTAAACAAAAATGGTCCTGCCATAAATTGCTATCCTATTGTTGTAGTACTAGTAGCTTATGATGGTACTCAGCTGTGTTGAACAGTCAGCCAAGTCATTTCATTGTCCCTAACCCTCTCCCCTCACCTCCACACAATCTATACACATCCTCCCTATAAATGGAATTTCCTTTATGACTTAATCCACTGTCAGGATGTGACTTTTCCTTTTATCCCTCTTTTGCTCCCCATCTGGCTGAGGTCTATAATGTCCCATCTCTGATTCTTCTTTTCTCTCCCTTCTTTATTCTTTCTCTGAAATACGTTTGGAATAAACCAACAAAACTCTCCTTTTTTCTCTCTTTAAATTTCAACACCCTCCTCTGTAGCTCTTTATTCTGTTACTCTTCTTTCAGTCTCCACAAATCACCGAGGCAGCTATCTTCACTATTTCTGTTCCTTTCAAGTCCTGGCCTATTCTTTGAAGCCAAGGTTAAGTCTTTTTCTATGGCCCCCTAACTCCCATTGGTGAGTTTCTCACTTAGCCCATTAGTACAAAAAGATCTTAGACATATTTTACGTTAGTCCCCAGTCATTTTCTAGCTAGTCAGCTAGAATAGAAGTCATGCCCTGGAAGTCTTAATCCTTACAGCTCTGACACTTTGCACTGTCCCGCCCCCCACTTTTGATTTGCAAGTACTTTAACTGCCCCACTGTTTCAAGTATGCCATAGCCAGGCTTCACATTATTTCTCTACCATTTTTTCCCTTGGAGGGTGGAGAGATACAGAATAGAACCTCGGTTTATGAATTTAATTCATTTCCAGATTCTTTGTCATGCAATTTGTTCTTAGTGCAAAGCAAATTTTCCCATGGGAAATAATGTAAAGTCAGATGATTGGTTCCATATCCCCCAAAATATTCATATAAAAATAATTATTTGCAAATTTAAGGAAGTTTTTTGTCCCTAATGCATCCAAAATACAATAGCAATGGTTAGTACAGAATATAAACTGAAAATAAAACAAATTAACCTGTACTTTACCTTCTAGAAGAATCGTGGCTGATGTGAGGGAGACGAGAAGGAAGAGGAGGAGGAGGAAGGGTTATTGGTTGGAAGAAGAATCTCCTATGAGAATCTCAGGGATTTCACCATCAGCAGTGTTCTCTCTTATGCTATTTTCACTAAAAGTAAGGCTAACACTACTATTTTAACTTTTTTTTTGTTTTTTTAGGATCACTATCACGTTTTGACTCACTGATTTTTTTCTTTACTTTTGCTTCTGACTAGGAATCTATTGATACTTGTTTTTGATGTTTTTTTTCAGAATGTCACAGAAATGTCACATTGCATTATCATTAAGCATCATCCCTTCACAAGCTGTTCAGGTCCAAATATGATGTTCATACTGTAAATTTTTGTTCGTCCTGCAAGACAAATTTTGCAAAAAATTTTTCCTTGTCCAACTCTGAGGTACCGTATCACACCTATCAGATTGGCTAATGTGACAAAACAAGAAGATGATAAATGTTGGAGAAGATGTGGGAGAGTTGGTAGTAGAGCTGTGAGCTAGTCCAAACATTCCAGAAAGCAATTTGGAACTATGTCCAAAGGTCTACAAAAATGTGCATACCCTTTGACCCAGCAATATCGCTTCTAGGACTGTAACCCAAAGAGATCATAAAAATGGGGAAAAAATGGGAAAAAACATGTACAAAAGCATTTACAGCAACTCTCTTTATGGTGGCCAAAACTGGAAATCAAAGGAATGTCCATCAATTGAGGAATGGCCAAACAAGTTGTGGCATATGAATGTAATGGAATACTATTGTGCTATAAGAAATGGTGGAAAAGAAGATTTCAGAAAAGCCTGAAAAGATTTATATGAACTGATGCCATGTGAAATGAGCAGAACCAGGAGATCTTTGTACATAGCAACAACCACAGTGTGTGATGACTGTTTCTGATAGATTTAGGCCTTCACAGCAATGCAAGGACCTAAAACATTCCCAAAGGACTCGAGATAAAATGCCATCCACATCCAGAGAAAGAACTGTGGAATTAGAACACAGAATGAAGCAGACTATTTTCTCTTGTGTTATGTTTTGTTTTGTTTTGTTTTTTCACATGGTTTCTCCCATTCCTTTTAATTCTTCTATGCAACAACACTAATGTGAAAAGGTGTTTAATAAGAATGTATGTGTAGAACCCATATAAGATAACATGCTGTCTCAGGGAGGAATGAGAGAGGGAGGGAGAAAAATTTAAGACTTGTGGAAGTGATTGTTGAAAACTGAAAATAAATAAATTAATTTTAAAAAAAAGAAAAGAAATGAAAATTTTTTCCTCATCTAGTAAGGCATATGTAAACTAGGTTGCTTGTAAATCAAGGTCCTACTCCTCCCTGCCTTTACTGTTCAGGAACCATACCAAATCAGTAGTGTTATTGCTCCTGTGAAGGATGTATCAGTAAACTGCCTTGTGTCTTTCTTTTAGATTTGTATCTACAGTGCTTAGCATAGGTCTTGGCACATAGTAAGCGCTTTTTTCATTCATGTATTCACTCCTTCATTCATTCCCATACCAGAGGACTCATCCAAAGGATCATCTAGATTCTTTCTGGCTATTAGACAAATAACCTTTATCAATCTCTTAGCTGGGATTACATTTTTTTAAAAATTAGTAATCCAAAAACTATTAAATAGATAGGTCTTTTGAAATTAATAAAATACTGATATGTGAGCTCACCTTTTGTAGGTGCTCTAAGAGAATGTTTGAGACAGCTCCAGTAGTAAATGGAATGATAGGGATGATGTGTATCTCATCCTTTTCCTATATGATTTTGACTTCTGCTAGGTCTTTATATTTTGAAAGCTTTTCAGTCCATATGGTTATAAGTAGTCAGTAGGGCAACATTTGTTTTAAGTGTTCTTAAATTTTTATGAATTTATACAACTCAATAAAAATTAAATTGAAAAAGCCTAGTGGACTGTGGGCAATAGTTCTATGATAATGTTCTGCTCCAGTACCATTTATTTGTTGAATTCTCAAGAATGCTTTGGGATCTGTCTTTGTAATATGGAGATTTGCCATCAATCAGTTTATAAATGATTGCCAAGTTTCCATCATGTGGTTTTAGCTGCCTGATGGTGCCTTTCTAGTTATTGTTGTTCCATTATTTTTCAGTCATGTCAGACTGTCAGACTTTTAGTGACCTCATTTGGGGTTTTCCTGAAAAGATACTAGAGTTGCTTGCCATTTCCTTCTCCAACTCATTTTACAGATGAGGAAATTGAGGCAAACAGGGTTAAATGACTTGCCCAGGATTACACAACTAGTAAGTGTCTTAGGCCAGATTTGAACTCAGTACAATGAATCTACTTGATGCTACACACTCTATCTATTGTGCCACTTAGCTGCCCTAGTAGTAATTTACTCCATACAATGTCAGGAGGGAAATGCTGAGCTTTCTATCATTCTCTGAGATCTGTGTACCTCTTTCCCTAAGTCCTACTTTTTTTTGGGGGGGGGTGCGTAGATTTCCTTAACCTAGGTGCATATGGTATGTGTTCATTTATCCAGTTTGTTCAATATGATTTATGTTCTTGTCCTCCAGGAGACCCCTCTCCTCTCCCTCCAAGCTACATTTCAATGGATTTCAATCATGCAAGCATGGTATAATGGAATCTCCTGCATAAACCAGGCTTAACTCTCTGGTTCTTGACTCATAACAATAGAAGCAAAAAGAATGAAGCTCAAATCTATTAAAAGAACCACCACACAATACTACATACTAATGTTCCTCCTAGGAGCTGCCCACTCAGATACTAGATATAGGACCAGAAGAGACCAAGTCAACTAATTAAATAATTAAATCCCCTAACTTTGTGGATGGAAAACAAGCTCCAAAAGGTTGTGATTACCTATGGCACAGATAGCTGGTAAGTGGCCTAGCCAGCCTTGATATCCCCTTGTTCCCCATCCCCAAATCCAACATTCTTAACACTCTTAATATTCTGACTCCCAAGGCAAGTACCTGGGAAACCCAGAGTTTAAAAATACAGTTTAGATGTTTAGAAAACTCCTTCTTCTCACCCAATCTCACAGCTGAGCAGGGAGAAAATATCATTAGGAACTTCAGTTATCTGAATATGTGATGGATGGGCTGGCTTCAGATTTAGCTTCTTGTTTTTTTACTATTCCTTAAATCAGAAAGGTCAGGAAATACAGATCTCCCCAAGCATCCTTTTACCTAGACCTATGCTACAGCTAGGGTAGTTGGGGGGGGGGGGGCGGCATTCAAAGGTGATGACTCCCAGGCCCAGGTACTCCAGTGCCACTATCCTATATCCCATTCTTGGTCCTTGCTCCTTCTCAAATACATGCAGCTGCTCTTACTCTAGATACCCTCCCTTCCCCCTTACTCCACTCTACCTTAGATTGTAGCCATTACCTTGCTCCACAGTCCCCAGAACCCTTTGCTTGTATCCAGCTTTATAACCAATCTCACCTTGACAAGATGGGGATGGGAAAGGTTACAGAGCAAAGAAAGAAAACCCCATATGGGTGGAAGGGGGAAAGGGGTGCTGTATTGGAGTAGGGATTAAAGAACCATTCCCTTCTCTCTGACTGGGGTTTTGCTTAATTACAGATGTTCTAACAGAGCTCTGCTCTGTTGAAGGGTGACCTCAGATCTCCCTGAGGTCAGCTGTTATTAGAAATGAGTCAGGGTAGAGATGCCCAGAGGGCATCTTGAATTGTATTCTATGTTCCATCGTCCTTGGAAGGGAAAAATCCCTCCCAGTGAGAAGCAATGACTGTAGGGATCCTGCTGGTGATGGAGCAGCAGAGGAATGACCTCCTTTGTAATGGGGAAGGCTGAACAGGGAGCTCATGCATTATTCAGCCACTATGGTGAAGGCTGTTAATAAACAGTAGTTCCTTGGGAAGGTACAGCACTTTTAATAACAAGCAATTGACCACTGCATGCCAGTGACTTGGGGCTGCCAGTGTAATTATTCGGCCAGACTCATGTACTGGTGCCAGGCCAGGCTGTTTTTTTCCCCTTGCTTTTAAATCCTTGCAAATTTTGACATCTCAGTCTCATTAGCATTTATCTATGAAATAATATTACAATGGAAGGACAGATATTTCCATTTTGTTTCCTAAAGTTTACTAGATGGGGTAAGAGGACAAGAGTGTCAGTCAGTTGACAAGCTTTTATTAAGTGCTTACTGTGTGCCTGGAGCTGTTCTAAGAACTGGGGATATAATAAGGAGAACCTTGCCCTCAAGGATGTTCCATTTTAATAGGGGAAACAACATGAAAAATATTATGTACATGCAAAATGTATATAGTGAGAATGGAAGATAGTCACAGAGGGAAGGCACTGGGTGGGGACACAGGGGTACACTGGGAAATTCCTACAGAAGAGAGGACATGAGCTGAGCCTTGAGGAATCCAGGTAAGCCAGGAAGATTAAGAGGTCAGGAGGTAGAGAATTCCAGGAATAGCTAACAGCAAGAAGTCATGGAGGCAGAATTGGAGTGTTGAATGTTCAAGGAATAACAATCAAACCCATGCAGCTAGATCATAAAGAACATAGAGTTTGTTCAATCACGTTGGACTCTTTGCAATACCATTTGGGCTTTTCTTGGGCAAGAGAGATTCCTATTAACTTCTCTGGCTCATTTTACACATGAGGAAACTGAGGTAAACAAGGTTAAATGACTTACCCAGGTCACACAGCTAGTAAGTTCCTGAGGCCAGATTTGAACTCAGGAAGATAAAATCTTCTTTACTTCAAACCTGGCACTCTATCCACTGTGCCATCTAACTGCCCCCATAGAGAACATAGAGGGAAGGGGAATAAAATGTAAGACTGAATTGTAGGAAGAGACTGTTGCTACAATAGAGTTTTAATACCAAATGACCTTCTATTGATTACAGAAAGAGTTAATAGGGAACCAGTGGAGTTTATTGAGAAGATGAGTGATATTTTTGTATCTCTGCCCTAGGAAAATCATTTTGAGAGCTGAGTGGACAGAGGATTAGAGTAGAGAGAGCCTTAAATCAGGGAGATCACCTATCAGGCTATTGTGACAGTCTAGCAGTGACATAAGGGGGTCTATAACAGGGTGAAAGCTCTATGAATGGAGAGAAAGATATGTGTATGAGAGGGCTTGCATTTTTGACTGCAATTTTATTTAAATATTGTGTCCCCCAGTAGAATATAAGCTTCCTGAGGCCATGGACTATTTTCCATTTTTAACTTGTACCTTCAGTGCCTAGCACATGCCTTACACATAGACAGACACTTAAAATATTCTCCTTGGATTCAATTGGATTGAATTGTAGTTGGCTAAAGTGTATATGTGGGCAGTAATGGTGATGGTGCTGGTTTTAGTGTCCATAATAAAACTGGGCACCCATTTCCCTGCTGAGAACTCTGGCAGATACAGGGGAGCCTGATGACTACCACAGCAAACATTTTCTGATTCTTCAGTCCCATCATGCAAATCTTACCCCTTGAAGACAGAGAACCCCTTGAAGTTGGAACTCTCCCTGTGCAGTATAGGTAAAGGCAGTCTAAGGCAGCAAGGATGGGAGGAGGAAAGAGCAGGTCCCTTTTATTGTTCACACAAGTGTTCCTGAGAACCAATCCTTACAGAGCCAACTCCCTAGGGAATCTAAATTGTCAATGAAGTATACTTTCATACCTAACAAGGAGGATAATTTGACAGCCACAATTAGCTCAAATGGGGCTTCAATTCTCTAAAGAGAGGCTATCCTGTAGTTAAGAGTTAAATGTGCTCTTCGAGTTAACACTGTTATCCTGCTAGGTATGATCATATGAGTTCCACCCAAAAATCTTGTATCATTTTCACTGGAAGAAGACAGAATGTAGAAAAATGTGCCAGCCTTGAGTGGTTGATGTGACACACAGCTGAGTGGAGAAAGGGGAGTGATTCACAAAAATAATAACAATAATGATCTCAACTAACATTCAGAAAAGCAGAACCACTGTGTGCATTGTGGATCTGTTTACAAACAGGCATGTGTTTATGACAATGATTTAGAATCAGACCATTCACATTAGAATTTAGAGAAAGATTGTCCTTAAGGAGCCCAGTCCAATGGATTGGTGCAGATTATACAAAGAAATACTAGGAACCGTGTAACATATCACCCAAATGAAGTCATGAAGAGTTGAATGTGACTGAAAAATGACATAATAACAATACCTAGAAAGCATAGTTAGTCAGCTAAAACCATATGATGAAAACTTGAAATTCTTTATAAACTAATGGATGGTAAATCCCCATATTACAAAGACAGACCCCAAAATATTCTTGAGAAGTCAACCTCCAGATGGGGTCATAACAAGTTTGACATAACTGCAAATAATTGAAAAACAACCTCTAGGTGAGCATAGGACTTTAAGCACCTGGCCCCCAATCAATAAACAGTATCAGCTTGGAAAATAGCACCCCACCTTCATCTACTATGGTTAAACCCATGATACTTTTATATCTGTTCTTTACTGTCCAAAAACCCCCAAACCACTAAGAGGTAACTCTTTCTGAGATGCCCTACCAATGGTACCAGATAGTAATTAGCCTCTGTTTACAGCTCCCTTTCTTTCACCTTAGATAGAGAACCAAAGAGAGAAGATTTAATGCTTTGGGATAGTGGTTCTCAAACATGTTGGTCTCAGGACCCCTTTATACTCTTAAAAATTATTGAGTACCCCCAAAGAGGTTTTATTTATGTTTTTCTTTTTTTCTTTCTTTCTTACGGGAGTTGGGAATCAGGGGGATATAATTTATTATCTCCTTTGGTGAAATGGGATTTCCCTTGTTTTTTAAATAAATTTTATTTACATTGATACTTCTTTGGGTCTCATTTTCATTTTCTAAACCAATCTTTTTTTCTGCTTTAAAGCTAGGATTCCTCAATATCCCTTCCACAAATTCATGGAGTCAGGGCCTTCAGGCACCATTAATCCATTATGTTAGCATATGCACACCTAACAATTTTAAACTAAACCAAGGAGCAACCACTTCTTCTGGTAAATTTAGATCCAATCCTACGCCTTCATAAAGGCCCTCAGTGAGCATTTTTCTACCAGTCATCAGTGTTAGAGATCTATCAATCCACTAATACCATCCCAAGCCTTTTTCCACAATATCCTAGTGTTCAAACATAATGGACAACATTGACATTCATTCAATAATTGATTCATCTAAAGTATTGATTAAGTTTCTCCCATGAGTTAGGCCCTATAATAAGCACTGAGTCTAGAAAGTAAAAAATAGAACATCTTCCTCTCAAGAAACTTACATTATATTGTTGGGGGCAGATTGAGGAGTCAAGTAGATTGGTGGGAGGAGAGACAACATGAATATAGATGAGAAAATGCAAAATATATATAAAGCAATTCCAGGAGTGGGGTGAGCTGTACCATCTGAGGTTCAGTGGAGGAAGAATCAGGATAGGACTCATGTGTGAGAGAGAATTTGAGCAGACCTGGAAATCTACCAAGCAGAAATGAAAGGGTTGTTCTGTCTTTTCAGTCATGTCCTACTCTTTGGGACTGTTGTGGGGTATTTTTTTGGCAAAGATACTGGAGTGGGTTGCCATTTCCTTCTCCAGATCATTTTACACATGAGGAACTGAGGCAAATAGGATAAAATGACTTGCCCAGGATCATATAGTAGTAAGTGTGTGGGGCCATATTTGAACTCAAAAGATGAAGAAGACTCCAGGTCCCATACTCCATCTACTACACTATCTAGCCTCCCTAGAAATGAAGGGGTAACACAGTCCCCATATGGGAGACAGCTAATACAAAGATATGGAGACAGGAAATCAAATGTAGAGTACATTGTGGTATGTTGGAACAAGATCAAACTGGTTCCCAAGAGTCATTTATTAAATTTTCTGTACGATCATTCATGCCTCAGAAATAAGTAAATGTTGCAAATTAAGGTTTTATTTATTATTTTGATCATTGTCTAATGTTAAGAAGATGATGAAAAATGTTAATAATATACATTGAATGTTGACTATATTTTTTTTCTGAAGAACTGATTGTTAAAAATTGACCGGTATACCTCCAAAGCAAAAAATTTCAAATGATGCGGCTAGACCACAGAATTCCAGTTTGGAACATAGCTTGGAAAGGTAGGCTGGAGACAGAAGGGCTAGGAGTCATCAACTTAGAGATGGCTAAGGCTGAACCCATAGACACTGATGAAACCACCAGAAAAAGACCAGAGAAGAGAGAGGATGACCCAGAATGGAGACCTATATGCAATGGATGATGGATCAGCAAAAGTCAGACAAGTATGAGAACCAATAAAGAACATTATCATGAAAACCCAGGGAGGCAAGAATCATCTAAAAGAGTGTGGTTTACAATGGGATGTGGAGAGGAAGGGTCAAGAAAGATAAAGATCAAGAAGAAACCTTAAGATTTGGCAATTAAGAGATCTTTGGCTCCTAGGAGTCAAGACAGTGAAGTGGGAGCAACTACTCACCTAAGCTGTAAGACAAACTCCTTCTGATAGCTCTAAAAAGAGAATCTGAATGGATTTTTGGAGGGGCAGAATCCAACAGGCTACAGAGTGCAACAGATTTCCAGCCCAGAACAGACTGGAAAGTCGACGGGAAGAATAAGTTGCACAGGGCTGGAACAGCACTGTACCAGTGCAGTCCCCACCATGGCAGGGCCGAGCAGGAAGCCCTTGACTATCTGAAGCTACAGATATTCTGCAGATCCTCAAATATATCCACTCAGCATGGGAGTCAAGTGGAACCAAGGGAAAGAGAAGCACAGAACCCCAGGTAATTGCAACAACCACTCCTGAGACTATCAGCCAGCAGATTAAATATTTGTAAGTCACCTACCTGAACTTCTGGGAGCCAAGATGGCAGAGTGATTGGTAATTGCTATCTTTCTCCCCTTGTTGACCCTGAAGAGACCAGAGAATATTTCCCCAGGAAAAATCCTGGAACAATGGGATCAACCAAAGGGGTAAACAGTCTCTTAGCTCATGAAGCTAGGAAAATACCAAAGGAGGGTCCCTTTTGCTGTGGCTGAATCAGATCAGTGCAGGATCAGAGCTGTCCCAGAAAGCCCCACCTCAGCAAGCTGGGAAGAGATCCTGAGCCCCAGGGGGGTGGAGCCTACAACTGCCAACACCAGGACCCCAGGCATACCTCAGCTCCCCAGGGGTATGGGAAAACACTAGCACAGCCTGGATCACCAAGTACTGAGTTTGCCTCTGCTCTAGCTCATCAGAGACCTTTTGTAGGCAGAGCACCCCTCCCCCACACTTAACACCCAAAAAGTCTTCACTGGACCTCTGCTTTCCAACACCAACCAGCTCAGCACCAGGTAATCTGTAGCATTTTAGCTTCAAGCTGAAAGAACCAGAGACTACAACACACAAAGCCTTAAGTTCTAGACACAAGAACTGTGGGACAAAGTCCCCTGTACCCAGAAGCAGAGATCTACTTTAAAAGACAGGAAAAGGGTGATCATCATGAGTAAGAAGCAAAGAGGAAAAGATCATAGAATCTTTCTATGGGAACAAGGACCAAAACAGGAATACCAAAGAGGTCAGCACTGAGACTGTACTCCTATCTGAAACTTCAAAAGGGAATATGAACTAGTCTCAAGCCCAAAGTGCATGCTTGGAAGAACTCAGGAAGGATTTTAAAAGCAAAATAAGAGAAATAGAAGAAAAAGTGGCCAATGATTTTAAAAATATGAAAAAAAGAAATCACAGAAGAATTTAAAAGGAAAATTGGACAAATGGAAATGGAAGTACAAAACCTAACTGGATAAAATAACTCGGTAAAAGGAACAATTGGACATATGGAAAAGGAGATGCAAAAGTTAACTGAAGAAAACAATTTGATAAAATTTAGAATCAGGCAAGAAGAAGCTAATGACTCTATGAGATATCAATAATCAGTCAAACAAAATCTAAAGAATGAAAAGATAGAAGAAAATATAAAATATCTCATTGGAAAAACAACTGACCTGGAAAATAGATTCAGGAGAGAAAAATCTAAGGATTATTGGTCTACCAGAAAGCTATGATGAATAAAAAAGTCTGGACAACATCTTCCGAGAAATCATCAAGGAAAACTTCCCAGAAGTCTTAGATCCAGAGGGCAAAATAGTCATCAAAAGAATCCATCATTCACCTCCTGAAAGGGATCCCAAGCTAAAAACACCAAGGAATATCATTGCCAAATTCAAGAACTATCAAGTGAAGGAGAAAATACTGTAGGCAGCCAAAAAGAAACAATTCAAATATCAAGGAGCTACAGTCAGGACCACACAGGACCTTGTAGCTTCTACTTTAAAAGATTGAAAGGTGGGGGGGGGGGCAGAACCAAGTTGTCAGAGTGAGAGCAATGACTCACCTAAGCGCTTGGACAAACTCCTTTGGGTACCTCTGAAAGGAGAATCTGACTAAATTTTGGAGGTGTGGAATCTGGTGAGAAACAGACTGTGATGGATTCAAAGCCCAGGTTAGACTGGAAGGTCCATGGGAAGGCTCTGTTCCACGGGGGTGAGCCCCCAGCGTACAGCACAGCATGGTCAGCACAGCGGAGTGGAAGGGACCCAAGAAACCTGAGAGCAGTGGGTGGAACCAGAAGAGCAGGAGACAAGCAGAACCAAGCTAGTGAGAGCCACTGAGCTCCAGATATCAGTGCAGCAGCTCCTGAGACCTTCAGCCTGAAGATTAAACTTCGGTAAGTCACCTACCTGAACTTCCAGGAGCCAGGATGGTGGAGTGATCAGTAAATGCTCTCTGCTCCCCCCTGATGATGGTAAAAGAACCATAAAATATTTCCCCGGAAAAATCTTGGATCAGCAGGAACAGCAGAAGGGGGCAAATAGTCTCATAACACCAGAGGCTAGGAAAATAGCTAAGGGGGATTCCTCCTACTGTGGAGGAGGCAAACCAGAAAGACAGACAACCCAGGGCAGAGAAAACTCACACTAGGACCCAGGCAAGACTCAGTGCCAGAAGAGGAGCCCCAGGAGGGGTAGGAACACTTATTAGCATCTAGGCGTGCCCCAGCCCTCCAGGGGAAAAGGGAAGACAATAGGGAAGCTGGGATCACCATCCCCTGACCTTGCCTTTGCCTCAGGTCAGCTGAGGAGATGTGCTGTGACCAGACCACCCCTCCCACACACCTAACAAGCTAACCCCAGGGTTGATCTGGGAAACAAAAAACAAAAACCTGCTTTTAGCTTTTTCACACATCAGCTCAACACAAAGTTCTGTACCTTCTGACTGAAAGAACCAGAAGCTAAAACACTCAGTCAACATCATGAATCGGAAAAAGCAGACGAAAAGTGAAAAAACCATAGAATCTTTCTATGGGGATAAGGACCAAAACACAAACACCAAAGAGGTCAGAGCTGAGACTGTACTTCCATCTGAAACTTCAGAAGGGACTATGAACTTCTCACAAGCACAAGCAGCTCTCTTGGAACAGCTGAAGAAGGGAATAGAAGAAAAACTGGTCAATGATTTTAAAATTATAAAAAAAGAATTCACTGATGAGAACAACACTTTGAAAAGGAAAACTGAACAAATGGAAAAGGAAGTTCAAGAATTAACTGGAGAAAATAATTCCCTAAAAGGAAGAGTTGATCAAACGGAAAAGGAAACCCAAAACCTAATTGGGAAAATTGGTCAAATGGAAAAGGAAGCATAAAACCTAACTGGGAAAATTGGTCGAATGGAAAAAGAACTACAAAAATTAAATGGAGAAAATAGCTCCTTAAAAGGGAAAAATTGATCAGATGGAAAAGGAGATGCAAAAGTTAACTGAAGAAAACAATATGATAAAGATTAGAATTGGGCAAGTAGAAACTAATGACTCAATGAGACAGCAAGAATCAGTCAAACAAAATCTAAAGAATTAAAGATAGAAGAAAACGTAAAATATTTAATTGGAAAAACAACTGACCTGGAAAATAGATCCAGGAGAGAAAATTTAAGAATTATTGGCCTGCCAGAAACCCATGATGAAGAAAAGAGTCTGGACAATATCTTCCTGGAAATCATCAAGGAAAACTGCCCAGAAGTGCTAGATTCAGAGGGCAAAATAGTCATCGAAAGAATCCACCGTTCCCCTCCCAAAAAGGATCCCAAACTCAAAACCCTAAGAAATATCGTTGCCAAATTCCAGAGCTATCAAGTGAAGGAGAAAATACTACAAGCAGCCAGAAAGAAACAATTCAAATATCAAGGACATAGTCAGGATCACACAGGACCTGGCAGCTTCTACATTAAAAGACTGAAAGAATTGGGACCCAATATTCCATAAGGCAAAGGAGTTGGGACTTCAAGCGAGGATCAACCACCCAGCAAAGTTCAGCATAACATTTCAGGCAAGGAGAAAGTCATTCAATGAAATAAGGGATTTCCAGAGCTTCCTGACCAAAACACCAGAACTCAATAGACAATTCGATCTTCAAATTCAGGTCTCAAGAGAATCATAAAAAGGTAAACAGGGAGGAAGAAAACAAAAACAAAAACTTGTTACTCAATTAGGGCAAACTGTTTACATCCCTATAAGGGAAGATGATACCTGTTAATCTTGAGAATTGTGCAGCTATTATGATAAAAGGGATATACATAGAGGGAACGGGTATAAAGTAAATGATGTCATGTCAAAAAGATGATTTAAGTATAAGAAGGGATTGTAATAGGAGGTGTGAAAAGGAGGAAGCAGAAAATGACAAATTACATCACAGGAAAATGTACAAAATTATAGTAGAGGGAAGGAGGGAGGGATATGAGCATTGTTTGAGAGGTACTCTCATCCTATTTGTTTAAAGGAGGGAACGATAAACTTCAGTAGATAATCCTAACTAGCTCTATAGGTAGTAGGAGGGGAAGGGGGAAGAAAGGGGAGGGAGGCTAAAAGGAGGGGAAGGCTGCAGGAGGAGGGGGTGAAAAGTGAATACTATTGGGAGGGGAAGGGAGGCCGGAGAGCTAAAAGCACAAATGGCGGGAAAGAAGATGGAGGGAAATACACAGATTGTAATCATAACCTTGAATGCGAATGGAATGAAGTCTCCCACAAAACGGAGACGGATAGCAAAATGGATTAAAAGTCATAATCCAACAATATGCTGCTTACAAGAAACACATTTGAAATGGGGAGATACACGTAGGATAAAGGTCAAAGGATGGAGCAGAATATATTGTGCTTCAGCTCGTGTAAGAAAGGCAGGAGTAGCAATCGTAATCTCAGACAAAGCAAAAGCAGAAATAGATCTAATCAAAAGGGATAAGGATGGAAACTATATCCTGCTAAAAGGCACCATAGACAATGAAGCAATATCATTACTAAGCATGTATGCTCCAAGTGGTATAGCATCCAGATTCTTAGAGGAGAGGTTGGGGGAGTTGAAGGAAGAAATTGATAGCAAAACTATACTAGTGGGGGACCTCAACCTCCCCCTCTCTGAACTCGATAAATCCAACCTCAAAATAAACAAGAAAGAGGTTAAGGAGGTAAATAAAACTCTGGATAAGGTAGATATGATAGATCTTTGGAGAAAATTAAACGGGAATAGAAAGGAATATACTTTTTTCTCAGCGGTACATGGAACATTTACAAAAATTGACCATGTACTAGGACATAAAAATCTCACAATCCAGTGCAGAAAGGTAGAGATAATCAATGCATCCTTTTCAGATCATAATGCATTAAAAATTACATGTAATAAGAGGCCATGGAAAGAGAAACCAAAAATCAATTGGAAACTAAATAATCTAATTCTAAAGAAGGGTTGGGTTAAAGAAGAAATCACAGAAACAATAAACAATTTCATTCGAGAGAATGACAATAGTGAGACAACATACCAAAACTTATGGGATACTGCAAAAGCAGTTATTAGGGGAAGTTTTATATCTCTGAATGCTTACATAAATAAAATAGAGAAAGAGGAGATCAATGACTTAGGCTTGCAGTTGAAAAAGCTAGAAAAAGAACAAATTGAAAATCCCCAAGTAAATACCAAATTAGAAATACTGAAAACCAAAGGAGAGATTAATAAAATTGAAATTAAGAAAACTACTGAATTAATAAATAAAACCAATAGTTGCTTTTATAAAAAAACTAATAAAATTGATAAACCTTTGGTCAATTTGATTAAAAAAAGAAAGAAGAAAATCAAATTACTAATATTAAAAATGAAAGGGGTGAACTCACCTCCAGTGAGGAGGAAATTAAAACAATAATTAGAAACTACTTTGCCCAACTTTATGCCTACAAATTTGATAATCTAAATGAGATGGATGAATATTTTTAAAAAATACAAATTGCCCAGATTAACAGATGAGGAAGTTGAATACTTAAACAACCCCATCTCAGAAAAAGAAATTGAACAAGCCATCAATGAATTCCCTAGGAAAAAATCTCCAGGGCCAGATGAATTCACAAGTGAATTCTATCAAACATTTAAAGAACAGTTAATTCCAATACTATATAGACTATTTTTGAAAAATGGGGAAGAAGGAGTCCTCCCAAATTCTTTCTATGATACAAATATGGTTTTGATACCCAAACCAGGAAGAGACAAAATGGAGAAAGAAAATTATAGGCCAATTTCCCTAATGAATATAGATGCAAAAATTTTTAATAAGATTTTAGCGAAACGAATATAGCGTCTTATCATGAGATTAATACATTATGATCAGGTAGGATTCATACCAGGAATGCAGGGCTGGTTCAATATTAGGAAAACTATTAGCATTATTGATCACATCAACAACAAAGCTAACAAAAACCACATGATTATCTCAATAGATGCAGAAAAAGCTTTTGACAAAATACAACATCCATTCCTATTAAAAACACTGGAGAACATAGGAATAAAGGGAACTTTCCATAAAATAATAAGCAGTATCTATCTAAAACCTTTGGCAAGCATTATATGCAATGGGGATAAGCTAGATGCATTCTCAATAAGATCAGGGGTGAAACAAGGATGTCCATTATCACCACTATCATTCAATATGGTACTAGAAATGTTAGCTGTAGCAATTAGACAAGATAAAGATATTGAAGGGATAAGAATAGCCAAAGAAGAAACTAAGTTATCACTCTTTGCAGATGATATGATGATTTACTTAGAGAATTCCAGAGATCCAAGTAAAAAACTACTTGAAATAATAAACAACTTGGCAAAGTTGCAGGTTACAAAATAAATCCACACAAATCTTCCGCATTCCTATATATTAGCAACAAAGTCCAACAGCAAGAGATAGAAAGAGAAATCCCATTTAAAGCTAGGGTAGACACTATAAAATACTTAGAAGTTTACCTGCCAAAACAAACCCAGAGATTGAATGAACACAATTACAAGACACTTTTTGCATAAATAAAGTCTGATTTAAGTAAGTGGAAAAACATCAGTTGTTCATGAGTAAGCTGAGCTAATATAATAAAAATGACAATTCTACCTAAATTAATTTACTTATTTAGTGCCATACCAATTAAACTATCAGATAATTATTTTCTAGAGCTGGATAAAATAATATCAAAATTCATTTGGAAGAACAAAAGGTCCAGAATATCAAAGGGACTAATGAAAAGAAATGTTTGGGAAGGTGGCCTAGCACTACCAGACCTCAAATTGTACTATAAAGCAGCAATTATCAAAACCACTTGGTATTGGCTAAGAAACAGAGAGGTAGACAAGTGGAATAGACTTGGCACTCAAGACACAGTAGGCAAGGAATATAGCAACCTCCTGTTTGATAAACCCAAGGACCCCAGCTTCTGGGATAAGAACTCACTGTTTGACAAAAGTTGCTGGGAAAACTGGATAACAGTGTGGCGGAAATTAGGCATGGACCCATGCCTGACACCGTACACAAGAATAAAGTTCAAATGGGTACATGATTTAGGTATAAAGATTGATACCATGAATAAACTGGAGAAGCAAGGAATAGTGTATTTATCAGATTTATGGAGAAGGGAAGAAGTTTTTACTAAAGAAGAGATAGAAAACATTATGAAATGCAAGATGGATAATTTTGATTACATTAAACTGAGAAGTTTTTGCACAACCAAACCCAATGCAACCAAAATTCGGAGGGATGTAGTAAATTGCGAAAGAATTTTTACAGCTAAGGTCGGGGATAAAGGACTCATTTCTAGAATATATAGAGAACTGACTCAAATGTATAACCATACAAGTCATTCCCCAACTGATAAATGGTCAAAGGATATGAACAGGCAATTTTCAGAGGAAGAAATTAAAGCTATCTATAATCATATGAAAAAATGCTCTAAATCACTTTTGATTAGAGAGATGCAAATCAAAACAACTCTGAGGTACCACATCATACCTATAAGATTGGCAAACATGACAGAACAAGAAAATGATAAATGTTGGAGAGGATGTGGGAGAGTTGGAACACTAATTCATTGTTGGTGGAGCTGTGAGCTCATCCAACCATTCTGGAGAGCAATTTGGAACTATGCCCAAAGGGCTACAAAAATGTGCATACCCTTTGACCCAGCAATATCGCTACTAGGACTGTATCCCAAAGAGATCATAAAAATGGGAAAGGGTCCCACATGTACAAAAATATTTATAGCAGCACTCTTTGTAGTTGCCAAAAACTGGAAGTCAAGGGGATGCCCATAATTGGGGAATGGCTGAATAAATTATGGTATATGAATGTAATGGAGTACTATTGTGCCATAAGAAATGATGAACAAGAAGACTTCAGAGAGGCCTGGAAGGACTTATCTCATCTGATCCTGAGTGAAAGGAGCAGAACCAAGAGAACTTCGTGCACAGAAACGACCACAGTGTGCAAGAGTTTCTTCTGGTAGACTTGGAATTTCACAATAACGCAAGAACTTATTTAAAAAAAAATCCCAATGGTGGTTTTCTAAGGCAAAATGCCTTCCACACTCAGAGAAAGAAATATGGAAGTCATTCGCAGAATGTAGCAGATCATGTTTGTGTGTGTGTGTGTGTGTGTGTGTTTGTGTATCATATTTTGGTTTGTTATATGATTTCTTCCATTTATTTTAGTTCGACTACATAGCATGACTATAGTGAAAATGTACTCAGTAGGAAAGTATATGTAGAACCTATACAAAATTGTATGCTGTCGTGGGGAGGGATGGGGGTAGTGGGGGGGTAGGTGTGCGGGGATAAAATTCTAATTTTATGGCAGTGATTGTAAAACATCAAAAAAAAAAAGATTGAAGGGATTGGAATATGATATTCTGTAAGTCAAAGGAGCTGGGACTACAACCAAGGATCAATTACCCAGCAAAGTTGAGCATAATATTTCAGGTAAGGAGATAAACATTCAATGAAATAAGGAATTTCCAGACCTTCCTGATGAAAAGGTCAGAGCTCAATAGAAATTTCGATCTTCAAACACAAGTCTCAAGAAAGACATGAAAAGGTAAACAGGGCAAAAAAACTTGTTATTCAACATGGGCAAGCTGTTTACATCCCTATAAGGGAAGATGATATTTGTTAATCCTGAGAATTGTATATTTATTATGATATATAAAAGGAATATACACAGATAGAGGGAGTAGGTATAAAATAAATGATGTCATGATAAATGTAATTTAAGGGTGCAAAGGGATTGTAATGGGAGATGTGAAAAGGAGGAGGCAGAAAAAGGTAAATTACATCCCAGGAAGAGACACAAAAATATATTATAGTAGAGGGAAAGAGGGGAGGAAGATGAGCACTGTTTGAGAGTTATTCTCATCTGATTGTGTTCAAGGAGGGAACAATAAACTCAGTTAAGTATAGAAATATAACTATAGGCAGTAGGATGGGAAAGGGGAAAAAGGGAGGGGAGGCTAAAAAGGAGGGAAGAAGTAGTAATGGAAAAGGGGAGTAAAAGGGGGACTGAAAGAAGGGAGGGAAGACTGAGGGAGGTGGTGGTCAAAAATTAAAGAGATCTTTGGCAGCCATGGAGAGAGTAATTTCAAATGAATGATAAGGTTGGAAGACAGATTATAAAGGGCTGAGAAATAACTGGGAGCTAAAGAAACAAAGGTGACAATTTTTTTTTATTGTTGTTATTGTTTCCTTTCCTCCACCCCACCACCAAAATTTGACTCTAAAGGAAAGGAGACAGTTAAGAGGATAGCTAACCTGAGAGAGCAGCAGGAATAAAAAAAATATTATTTTGTTATTTTTAAAGCATGGAGGAGATCTGTGCATCTTTGTATGTAACAGAGAAGGAACCAATAGAAAGGGAATGATTTAAAATGGTTGGGGGACAAAGCGGTGATCATTGTTGAGCCAAGTTGCTAGAGAGGGCAGGAAGTGATGGGATCAAAGCCACAAAGAGAGGGCTTGACTTTAGTGATGAAAAGGGCTCCACTTTAAAGAGTTAAGGAAAATCCACCTCCTTTCTTGTAATAAACTGACAACCACAAGAGTGTGAGGCTCCAGGCAGCAACACTCACAGTTGTTATTTTATTCTATATTTTATAAACAAAATGAATCATTTAAAAAAGTTTTCTTAATGATAATGTGGCATAGTAGGTAGGGAACCATTCCAGAAGTCAGGAAGAATTGGGTTCAGATTCCGACTCAGACACTGTAACTCTGAGCAAGTCATTTAATGTCATTTAGTTTCCTCAGGTGTGAAATGATAGTACTGTACTCAGTGGCCTCTAAGGTACTTTCTAACTCTAAATCTATGGTCCTGTGATGATGATATATATGGTTAGTGACCATGACCTATCCAAGCTGGACCAAGAACTAAGCCCCAAACAATCAGAGTTCTTTTGAGAAGCAGAAAGCAGGTAGCCACAAAACCCATCTAGACATCAGATACTGCACAGCCCAGGAACAATAAACCTCGGTTGTCAGTGACAAAGCTGCATCTTGTGCCCTTTACTCCAGTTCACTCTTGCTTCTCTTTCTTCCTCTTTTTTTCCCTTTTTTTCTTCCTTGGTTTTCTGAAGTTCAGTTCTCTGTATCCTCTTGTTCACAGCTTGATATGCCTGGTTCTTAAGGAATGGATTGGCACTGTAACCCCAGGCAATCTTTCTTGTATTGGCATCTGGTAGGCAGCTTCTCTCCCTTCAGGCCTCGGGAAACATCACAGGTGAAAGATTTTGCCTTGAGGAGTTAGGCTCTCCTTTGCTTCCAGTTCTCTGGCTGCTGTGCTTTGTGCCCCCAATTAACCCCTGCCCCACCCACTCTCATGCCACCTCGGTACCTTGGAACATATGGCAGAAATGTCCAGAGAAGATGAGAGAGGCAGGAGCAATCAATTTGCTGTTATTATTCAAATTCTGACTTGTCCAAAGCTAGGATGTTAGGTACTCTTTACACAGCTGGTAGAATATCTCTTTTTGACTGTAACAATAATGACAATAGAAACAATAACTGATATTTATAAAGTAATTTAAGTTTTTAAATGTGCTTTTCAAATATTAATTGTGTCATTAGACCCTCACAACAACACAATTAGGTGAGTGCTAATTATCATCCCCATCTTACAAATGAGAAAACTGAGGTAGACAGAAGTTAAGTGACTTGTTCAACGGCAGACAACGAACAAGGATGTGAAGCTAGATTTGAGTTTGTCTTCCTGACTCGGTGCCCAGCTCTCTTCTCCATTTCACCACTCTACTCTTTACATTTTTGTGTTTAATGGTCGCCATCTCCAGAGCAGGGTGGAAACAAGCTAGAAAAGCAAGGGGAAAAGGGGAAAAATGTTATATGATAACTTCATTATATATTTAAAAGGAAGAGCTAAGTTGTACATAAGAGATTTGCAGTTTCATACACAAACATCTTGTTTTTTCTGTTCTACTATGTTATGGAAATGCTTGCTTTATTTCTTAAGTTCAGAATAAAATTTATAAAAATGGAAAGCCTATTAGCAGAACAAATAACAAAGCTAGAGTTGGGAGGAATGTAGGGGATTGAATAGTCCCACTCTATCATTTTACAGATGAGGAAACTGAGACTTTCTGCTATTAACAGGAACCTGTCTTAGTGGAAAGGGCCCTGGATTCAGAGTCAGGAGAATTGAATTCAAATTCTTTCTCTGACACTAATATATTGTGTGGCATGAAGCAAATTTTGCCCCTTTGGGGAGACTGCTTCTTTTCATCTCTATAATGAAAAGGTTGGACTATGTGGAATTTAAGATCCTATCTTGCTCTAAGTTCATGAGATATTTAAGGTCCTTACAATCTTACCTAGGTGAAATGGACTCTAGGAGGTGCTAAGTTTCCCACCCCTGGAGGCCATCAACTCTCTGTGCACTTTTGTTATTATTGATGGGACTTATGATTTGGGAAGAGGTTGTACTAGACCTCTCCTAACTCTAAACCTATGATGCTATACTTTGATAGTGATACCCTCAAGGTCTATACTAAGTAACCACAGAAATTTGTATGATAAATTTATGGATAGATTGTTTTTCACTCCATCTCTTCCTTTTCCTATGTCAGTTAACACTTTACAACCTATAACAGCCACAGAATAACAAAATTTTAAAGTTGGAAGTGACTTTAGAGAACATAAAATTCAACCTACTTGTAATAAAAAACTTCTGCTACATTACAGAGGAGTGGCCATCCAGGTTTTCATATGAAGAATCCCAGGGAGGGGATTCCTTCTGAAGCAGCCTATCCAACTTTTGAAGGATTAAGAAGTTTTGGGTTGTTTTTTTCCTCCCTAAATCTACCTCTCTGCATCTTCTCATCTTTCTTGGTTCCGCCATAGAAAGCCAAGCAAAACAAGAGTAATACTTCTATATGAAACTTTCCAGTACCAGACTAATTTCTCCTCTTTGTCAGGTTAGAGTCTCCCTGCCCCACCGTCGATTCCTTGAACCCATTCTTTTAAGTCATGGTTTACTATCTTCTTATTGTCCTTATGCATCCCTATCCCCTTACCTCTCCCCTTTCTGATTAAACTCCATCACATCAATATCTTTCTTTACTAAACTGTAGCACTTAAGACTGGGCAGCTAGGTGGCACAGTGGATAAAGTATCTGTCTTGGAGTCAGGAAGACTCATCTTCCTGAGTTCAAATCTGACCTCAGATACTTCCTTGCTGTGTGTCCCTGGGCAAATCACTTACCCCTATTTGCCTCAGTTTCCTCATCTGTAAAACGAGCTGGAGAAAGAAATGGCAAACTACTCCAGTATCTTTGCCAAGAAAACTCCAAGTGGGGTCATGAGGAATTGGACATGATTGAAAAAATGACTGAATAACAACAAGAAAAGCACTTAGGACTGAATATGGTACCCAGGAGTACATAGTGAGATTGTCACCTTCCTTGTTCCAAACACTATACCTCACTTAATGCCCCCTGGTATGGCATTAGCTTTTTGTTTCTGGTTGTCATGGCACACTGTTGACTGATATTGAGTTCATGGTCTGTAGAAACTACTAGATCTTTTTTCATAGGAACAATTGCCTCTCCCATTTTGTCTTTGTGAAGTTGAATTTTGTTTTGTATTATTTCACCTCAGGTATAAGATGGTATTTATCCCTATTGAATTTCAGCATTTTGGATTCAGCCCATTATTCTAACCTTTCAAGTAATGGAGGCCTCTACTGAGGTTCATGACCTAAACTCTTCTGGGGGAAAAGTGAATGAAACTGAACACATTTGGGAAATGTGGCCTGTAAGTCTCATTGAGGTTGATTCTGTTGCTTTGCCATTCAATGCATTCTAAGCCTGATGAAAAGCTTTACTCTTTCAAAGATGTTTCTTGGCTGGGTCTATTAGAGTGACAAGTAACTGAGTCGACCTCAAAAGTTCTCATGTTAGTATGCAGAGTGAGAAAAATGGCAAATTACTGTTAAAAATCCCCATTATTTAAGCTCAGGTTTATAAGTAATTGAAAGTATCTTGACCCATCATCTACAGACAGAGCCCTAGGGACATTAAACCATCTACTTAGTTAGCACTGACTCCTTAATGTGTCCTCTACAGGCCTAGGCTCCAACCTGTTCTGAAGTCATGTGACTTTCTTTACTATCACCTAGCCCAGATCTCTTCATCTCAGGATGGCCTGAGGACTTTGCCAACTGTTTTGTTGAAATCTAGACAGACTACGTCTCTTGGGTTCTTCTGATCTGCCAGTCCTTTTGGCAGATATCCTGCCAAAAAATGACACGAAGTTAGTCTGACATACCCAGTTCTTGGTGAAGCTGTGCTGAGTTTCATCAATCATTGTTTATCTTCTAAATGTTCACAAATCATCTTTGTTAACAATGTGTCCTAGAATTTTCCCAGGAATAGAAGTCAAGCTCACAGATGCTTAATTTACAGACTCTCCTCATTCTCCTTTTTTGAAATTCAACATATTTGCTCTGCCTCGATCCTTTACCCTCTGCCATGATCTTTCAGAGATCACTTAGGACAGTTCAACAATCTTTTCTCCCACTTGTTGCAGTACCTACAACATACTTCATCAGGGTATGGTGACAAACTCATTTAGGGACCCAGGTACTTTGTGAATAAATATTTCTTACCTAACATTCGGAAAAACACCAACATTTACTACCTAATCAAGTTTCTTTAAAAATCTCCTTTCCTTCTAGACTTGCTTGAAGTGAAATCCAAAGTCCTTTGTCTTCGTTTTGGCTTTTCTAGGCTCATCTTTAAGGTTGCTGCTACATTTATTCACTGGACTGGGTTTTTAATTATCGTGCTAAATGACTTAATGGAATTATTCTGAGCCGAAATCAAATGATCAGATTAGATCTAATTAGACACATTACTTCATTTTGCTTCCTAATCTCCAGATATCTTCTTGTACATTCCTAGTCACTTAGCTTCTTCATATCCAATCTGACTTTTTCTTTTAAAGCAAATAGCAGTACTTGTTAGAATTGTGTATAAAACAGGAACAACAGGTTCTGAGTATTTTTCCTAACTTAATAGGAACATCATGAAATTTGCAATATCTATTTTGGCTTCCCAGAGAACTTGTTTGGCTACTCTCAAATATTTTGAATCATTTATAATACATTTTTTCAAGATTTCCCTGGATTGTACTTTTCCTGTTGGATCTGATTTTTCCTTTAAAAGTGTGTGGGCAGAAGGAGAGAGCATAAGATTTTAAATACTTCCACTTTATTGTACCTCAACGTAACTCTCTCTTCCAGTAGATTATAATTGTTCAGAAACCCTTAAGATAAACCTTTCTATTTTTTGCTTTTTTCTCTTAAAAGGAAGAATCAGTTATCCCCTTAGAGTTTTTATGAGTCCCTGGAATAAAGTTTCCAAGTTCAGTTTTCTATTCTTTAGAGGACCAACTCAGCTACTGCCACCTGGCTCTTTCTTGGAGTTATAACTCAATCAATCAATCCAGAAGCCTACTAAATGCCTACCATGTGTCAAGAACTGGACTAAGTGCTAGGGATAACAATACAAACAATGAAATAAGCTCTACTTCCTAGAAGCTAACAAAACCACTCATAAAATACATAGGACTGATAATAGAATTTACCTTACTATTCAACCAAGGCTAAAGTTGACCACTGCCTTGTCACTTATTTTGCCAGCAATTTTCTAAAACTGATCTTAGCATACAACTGAAGCCAATCATTTTTGAGGTGAGGGTAAAGGAGAATTTATAGCCTCATTCTCTGCTCCTTTGAGAAGGAGTCAGAAGGTGCTATCCTATATTAGGTCAGATAATCCTGAGGACATCTAGAATAAGTTATTTTGCATGAAGTTATATATTGATTAGAAGCTTGTAGCTGCTTCCAAATTTCACCTTCAAGCTCTTGCTTTTTTTTTTTTATCTATTTAGGAGAATTTGTTATTGATATTGTACTAGAAAGACCAGATCTCCTATAAATGGACATAGTATCAAAAATCATGGGATATTAAAGTTGGAAGGGATTTTGGAAATCATCTATTTGTGCTAGTTCTCAAAAGTTTTAGCCACAGGAACCCTTCACACTATTAAAAATTATTGAAGAGCCTCCCAAATTTTTGTTTATATGGATTATATCAGTCAATATTTACCATATTTTAAGTGAAAACATCTTAGTATTATTATGAAAATAGTTTTGACCTAATGGACCCCCTGAAAAGGACTCAGAAATTTCTAGGGATCTCAGGATCACTCTTTCAAAACTGTTGATGTAGCCCAGCTCTCTCCCTCCTCCACCTCCCCATCCCTGTTTTACAGTTGTGGACATGGCCTAGAAAAGAGAGGTGAGCTGGTAAATGACAGTAAACTCTACCCTGAGCCAGCTCTCAGAGTTTATTTTTCTAGGCTAAATGTTTTATAACCAAAATGAATTTCTAAGCATTTTAAGAATTTTAAGTAGTTTTGGAGAGCTATTGGGAAAGAGGGGCATAGGAGGACAGGGTAGAGATTCAAAAGAGAGGCTTCATTTAAACCACATCATTCAATTTACTCTTCAAAATAATCTGTATAATTAGGATCTTGGAGAGGGAGAGGTCTTTCTGGCCCTAAGCCACCAGACCCCCTTCTCTAGATGATGATCACTACCCATATAATAAACTAGGGCCACCCAAAAAGCCTGGCCTCCTATGGAAGGGACTAATCCCAGCTTTGTGTTCTGGAAGATTCTAGTTAATTGACTTTCTCACACCTTTGAAACTTCTACTAAATAGACATCACAGTCCCAAATGCAGTTTGGTTAAACTAAGAGAGATGTTATAAAACATTTTCAATTATTGACTATGGATGAGGAGCTCCTGTTCTTATAAAACCTCATCTTTCTTTTCCAAGACAATCTCTAAGCCTATCACCAGATAACATGACTTATTGAATGAAAAAAAACACTTTTTTTTAAATGCTTGTTGTCTGCTAAGTCCTCAAAATACAAATGGAAAAAGCAAGACAATTGGTGCTTTCATGGAGTTTATCCTCTAATTATGGTATACAACACACAAAATAAAGTGTAACTGCAGGGCGGATGACAAGACCCAGATGAACTAAAGGTGCTTTGGTAGGAACAGTGGGAAAGATTAGGGGTACTCAGGCTGTATCAGTAGGTCAGATGATGATGCTTGGAGTCTGGCCAGTATAAAGGCAGAGCAGCTGGCAAAATGCAAAGGACGTTAGGACGCAGAAACAGGGCTCATGGTAAAACTTGATTGTCCTCTATCTCTCCAGAAAGAATAGACTTGGTGACTTCCATCTCATCCAGTCCATTAAGTAGCCTAGATTAGTTATGGAAAGCCTGGAGTAGGATAGGGGATGAAGAGAAAGCAGGATGGGAGGGTACCCCCCAAGTGTTTACTATACAGAAATAATATTATTAGCATTTATTGAATTTTCTAATGACCATGCAGCAAAATTATGTATTTATCATTATTAATAGGTTAGATCATTTTGTCATAGGTTACATTTGGTTACAATACCAAGCTTTGTTACTAATGTGTCCCTTCATATTTGTGGCTTACATTGCATGGTTATTGATTACTACTCAAAAAAAAAGAGATGACATACCCAATATGAGTAATCCCTAAAGTGCTTTATATACTTTTCATTTTCATTATTTACCTGACTTTTCGCTCATTTCTGTCCAGATCATTCCATTTTGTGCACTCATTCCCTAGTTCCAGGAACTCTGCTTGACCTGCTGCCACTTATCGCTTCCTGTGACAGTGTGAGAATGCTAATGGCTTACCTTTATGGAGCTCTTTATGGAGTACAAAATGCCAAGCTCAAAACTACCATGTGAGATATAGAAAATTCAATTATTATTATCTCCATTTTGTTATTAAAGAAACTAAAACCATCAACAGTAACTGACTAGTTCAAGATCTCCTACCTAAGTGGGAGACAAGATTTGGGGTCTTAAGTACCCGGGACTTCAAACTGCAAGTCCAGTGTTCTGTCTGCTACTCCCGGAAATGTGAAGTCATAGTAATTGCATTAAGAAACTCAGTCATATCTTTCCCCAGACTGGTATCCAGACTGTTACATGGGCTAAGGATACAAGTCTTTACAGTGTGTTGGAATTTTGCAAGAGTATAGATGAATGCTTTAAGTTAGTACTAGCTTTTATCTATAGATTCATCTTAGAATGAAATTATCTTAATAAACAACAGTTTAGACTTTGAAGTTGGATATCTGAGATTTAAAGTAGGAAAAGGACCTATAAAAACTGCCCTGTGAAACAATTAGAAGCTCTCATGTGGGAAAGTTTCAAAAAGGGAAAAATAGGTTAAGTCATGGTTAGGTCCTTGTAGGTAACTGAAGGTCAGGCTGTGCCTCATCTTGGAATCAAAGCTGGTCCTCATCTGATTGAACTCAGGAAGCTAACCTGATTAAGTTATCTGGGAAATGGAGTGTCAAGAAGCTTTTGAAAATTGAAATAGGCTTTAATTTTTCTCCCAATTTTGAGAGTCCCAGATTTTTCAAACCTCTTCAAAACAGCAACTGGAGTGTCAGATGCTAGTTTGAGTGTAGTTTTGTTACAAGACTTGACAATGTCAAACATCCTATAATATATATCTTAGTAGAAAATTGTCGCCAAGAGAAATAACACTGACTTCTATTCAGAGGAAATTTTTGGCAGTTGTTTGGGCTTGGAAGAAAATCAGGATACATATACCTTTGACCAAGAGTTTGCCCTATGAACTGCTAGGGAGTCTATGTTAAACAAAAGAAAAGAAAACAATGCAGAATACCAATAGCAAGTTTCATAGA
Source organism: Notamacropus eugenii (assembly GCF_028372415.1). Taxonomy (NCBI): domain Eukaryota; kingdom Metazoa; phylum Chordata; class Mammalia; order Diprotodontia; family Macropodidae; genus Notamacropus; species Notamacropus eugenii. Next base: position 332,649,004 of record NC_092876.1, on the reverse strand, counting down.
CAGTCCTGGCTTATCAGAACTCCCAGATAAAGAATACATTTATTAAGCATTTATATAGTCTTATCATAGTGAGAGCACAATTTTAGGTATTGGGGAAGGTTCAAAAGTCCCAGAAACTGGGCATTGGTCAAAGCATAGGGAAAGATTTGAAGTTCTACATGAGATCTGAGCAAGTAGGTCACTATTGACCAGGGAATCAGAGAGGACTTTTCATAGAAGCCATCATTCCAGCTGGGTTTTGCTTGTCAATTTCCCCATCTTTTAAAGGGGTGGGAGTGGATCTAGAGCGATGGCATACGGTTCCAGGAAAGAGTCAACAAACATTTATTAAGTTCTTATGTGCTAAACACTAGAAATACAAATACAAGCAAAAAGAAAGGCAGTCTAGTCCCCAAGGAGTTTTCCTTCTAATGAGGGGAAGGCAATACATAAAAAAGGAGCTGAAAATTGGAGATAGGAAGAAAGAGGTCCTGTACCATGGTAGTGTTGTCTGGAGAGTAAGCAATGACCAATCTGGGGCTCTTCCTCAAAACGGAGGCTCCAGGAAGAACTAAACAATGAGACAAGAAGCCTGTGGGAGTGGAGTAAGGAGTCATAGGGAACATTGAGAGCACAATGGGATAAACAGTAGTGGTTTTCTTTGGTTAGAGAGTGTGGGTGCACAGAGAGGAGCAATGTAAGAAGAACCTAGCAGATGATCTTTTGCCAAAAGAATATAGCATAAATTCTGCCCATCACATGGACTGTTCCTAAAGAGGTATGCTCTAAAAACCTTTGTTAAGTTAATAGTTTCCCTGTAGGGAGACTGAGAGGTACAGAGAAAACCACCCTTTCATCTATTTCAGAATGCATAGCATGATTCTGCAAGGAAACATGGCACAATGGGGAAAAGATTGAATTTGGAATCTAAGAGCTTGGCTTAAAGTCCTGGCTCTTTCAATACCTATATCTTTGGGCAAGTCATTTAATCTCCCAAGCTTTTGTTTCCTCACCTATAAAATGAATAGTTTCAACTATTGAATTCTTAACACAGATTAAAGAGATTAAATGTTCTCTTAGTTCCCTTCAAGTTCTAAATCTATGAATGGATGATACATACACTCATGCAATCACATTTATTAATTGTGCCAACCATTGTACTAAGATCTGTGAATACAAATACAAAATGGAAAACAGTCTCTGTTTAACTTAACTTCTAATGAAGGGAGATAATACACAGAGTGGAATGGGGGCAAGAGGATGCATTTTGACTTGGGTGAAATGATGAGTGTAGCTATAGAAGAGTAGATTGGCATACCTATTGTAGTAGCAAAGATTCTGTGATTGTATTGTGCTATACAAATTAATTTTAAAACTGTCAAAAGAGATTTAGCTCCTGTGTGTCCCCTTTGACCCAGTAACAACGCTCCTGGGCCTCTAACCCAAAGAGATCATAAAAAAGGGAAAAGGACTTACATGGACACAAATATTTATAGCAGCCCTTTTGCAGTGGCAAAGAATTGGAAACTGAGGGGATGTCCATCAATTGGGGAATGGCTGAACAAGTTGTGGTATATGAATGTAATGGATTACTGTTGTTCTATGAGAAATGATGAGCAGACATATTTCAGAAAAACCTGGAAAGCCTTAATTGAACTGATAGTGAGTGAAGCAATCAGAACCAGGAGAACATTATACACAATAACAGCAATATTGTGCAACGATTAACTTTGATAGACTTAGCTCTTCTCAGCAACACAATGATCCAAGACAATTGCAAAAGACTCATGATGGAAAATGCTATCCACATGCAGAGAAAATTGATGGAGTCTGAATGCAGATTGAAATACACTATTTTCACGTTTTGTAGATTTTCCCACTTTTGTTCTGTTTCTTCTTTCACAAAATGACTAATAAGGAAATGTGTTTTACATGACCGCACATATGTAACCTATAGCAAATTGTTTACTATCTTAAGGAGGAGGAGGGAGATGAAAGAGGAAGGGAGAAAAATTTGAAACTCAAAATTTTATGAATAGTAAAAATTATTTTTACATATAATTGGAAAAAATAAAATACTATTAAAAATTTTAAAATAGAGAACAATAAGGAAAAAAGAGGTTTAGCTCCTTTAAAACAAAAAGAAGTTTTGGTGAGATAATACAATTACTAAAGTTTTATAAATTAAATTAACTTCTTGACAAATTAATTTTAAAAATTTAAACTTTGGAATTTAAATCCTAAGTTTAATAAGTTAATAATAATTAACAAATTATTAATTGGTTGATAGAGATAATTAAATAATCAATTAATAAGTATTTATTAAGGCTCAGCATGTACTGAAATGAACGAACAACAAATGTGTCAGGCACCATGCTAAGCACAGGGGATAGAAAGAGAAAAGTAAGACAATCTTTGTCTTCAAAATGCTTACATTATTGTGGGGCAATGTAATGGTGCCAAAACTTTCAGGTCTGATTAGAAAGACATTTTTAAATTTGGGTTACTTACTGAAATGGAGGAGAGATGGTGTGACAGAGTAACTTTGCTAAAAGTAGCTGGTTGCCACTGAAATGGAAGTACACTTTGACTCTAATTGGAGGAAAACATGAAAGTATTAGACCAGACCAAAAGAGAGAAGGCCTCATATAACATTTTCCATCTTTTCTGTTTTGACTAAAAGGAAAGAGACAGAGACTGCCAAGTGATACCAGTAGTAAGCTAGATATCATTGGACTTGGTCAATGAACTAGCAGATGGTAGCCCCAGATAACAGTGTTAGCCAGAGGCAACTTTGATGACCGGAGGCCTCTATCTGTTTTGCCTCTTAAATTCTTGGAAATCTCTTTATTACTCTTGGACCTGCTGCTTCTCTGTTAAAACAGCTCCTGCATTCCAGCCTCCAGTCTTTAATCTTGGTCTTAGGATAAACCCAAATTGCTAGAGGCTAGAGGGTTTGTTTTAGCTCTCGGATAGATACAGCACTGAAATGAATGGAGGAATACTAGAAGTTTCTAAAAAGCAAAGGAAGGAAGGGAGCAAGGGTAAGATTTGAAGGAATCTGGGATTTTACCAGAGTTTATGAGAAAGTCAATTGTTCCTACATGAGCACAGATCCTTATGTTTCTGGAAAACCATAAATAAAATGTTATTTCTATTGCCATTAATAAATTAAAAGTATTAAATGGTAGAGCTGAAAGAACCTCAGAAACTATCTAGTCTGATTATTTATGTTAAAGATGGAGAAACTGAGTCCCAAAGAGTAGAAAAGACTTGTCAATGTGTTGTCTCATTGTGAATATGAAGATGACACTGCTAACTTGTTCTCAAAGAAGGAATAATAGCTTTGTATGTGGTCACCCTTAATTTGCCCATACTCTTTGTAATACTTGTAAAGAATATTGTACCTTCCTTGACCTGCTAAATGGAGAATACCCAGGAAGCTCAAAAAACCTTGATAAGGAAGCTAACCCTGTCAGAATATACCAAATGTCCTCTAATTTCTCAGGAGTCTTCCCTTCTTTGCACCAACACTAGTATAAACCAGCACTGGTTCCCATGGACGGAGACTTCTCACTACCTTCCTTCAAGACCTTGTCTTTCTAGACCCAGACAAAGTCCTTGTAAAAGCCCACCAGACTTTACTGATTAGGAAGAAGTTGCCTCATTCCCTCCAAGGCTACAGTGGAGTGCCTAATTCCATCTGGAGGCCCAGAAGATCTATAATTCCCTCTGAATGCCCTTCATTTTATTGCTCCTTTTAATAAAGTTGCTTCTTTTACTGTTTTATTGTGAGCTCCATGTTGCCTTGAATTGGATTTTTTATATTCCTCTTCCTAAATCTGCATTAACAAACATTTAAAGAATTATTGACCAGGAAAAGGGATATGGTCATAGACTATAGCAAAGCTAAGATCATAGATAAGAAGATTTAGTGCTAGAAGTAACTATGAATACTACATCACACCTATCAGATATCACAACAAAACAGGAAGATGTAGGAGAGTTGGAACATTAATTCATTGTTTGTAGAGCTGTGAGCTGATCCAGCTATTCTGGAAAGCAATTTGGAACTATGCCCAAAGGGCTACAAAAATGTGCATACCCTTTGACCCAGCAATACCACTTCTAGGGTTGTATCCCAAAGAGATCACAAAAATGGGAAAAGGTGTTGGGGGTGGAAGCTCAATTCCATGTGGACAGTCTCGGGCGGGTAAAGGTGGGAACTTCTAAATCTTAGAGTTCTCATGAGGCCCCCCAGAAAACAGCAGGGAATCGAGGAGTGAGACCGAGCTATCTCATGTATTTCCGCCTCTTCCCGTGAGAAACGTGATGGGAGGAGCATCCCCGCCCTCGAGACTGACCCAGATCTGGGCACACCTATTGTTATCTAACAGGCACGATATTCAGGTGCAAACTACGCGGCCGGAGAGCTTAATTAGGGTCAGGAAAGCCTGAAGGCGCTCTTAGCGTGGGAGGGGCCCTTACAGGACAGAAGGCGCCTCTTCCCTTTTCCTCTCTTTGCTCTCCCCTCCCCCACTCTCCCCACTTCCACTTCTGCTTTCATTCCCTTACTGTAAGATCTTTGCCTCCTTGGGAGATTTCTCTCTCCCTCCTAAGGAAGAGTTCCCCCTGCACATGTAACCGAGACCCTGAATAAAGCCTAACCCTTGTTCGACTCCGGAAAGTCTCTTCTCTCATACGTTTATCCGGTTTGGCCAACCGAAGACCTGCGAGGTAAGGTAAGACTCGGGTAGCCCTCAGGCCTCTAGGCCTGGCAAAAAGGACCCACATGTACAAAAATATTTATAGAGGTTCTCTTTGTGGTGGCCAAGAATTGGAAAATGAGGGGATGCCCATCAGTTGGGGAATGACTGAACAAGTTGTGCTATATGAATGTAATGGAATACTATTGTGCTATAAGAAATGGCAAAAAGGAGGATTCAGCCTGGAAAGACTTATATGAACTGATGCTGAGTGAAATGAGCAGAACCAGGGGAGCATTATACACAATAACAGGCACAGTGTGTGATGACTGTTTCTGATAGACTTAGCCCTTCACAGCAATGCAGGGACCTAAAATATTCCCAAAGGACTTTTGAGTCAAAATGCCATCCATCCAGAGAAAGAACTATGGAGTTGGAATGCAGAAGGAAGTAGACTATTTTCTTTTTTGTTGTGCTTTGTTATGTTCTATTTTTCACATGGTTTCTCCCATTTGTTTTAGTTTTTCTATGTAACATGGCTAATGTAAAAATGTGTTTAACTGGAATTTATGTGTAGAGCCCATATGCAATTGAATACCATCTTGGGGAGGTAGAGAAAGAAAATTTGGAACTTATGGAACTGATTATTGAAAACTGAAAACAAATTAATAAACTTGTAAAAAATAAATCAAAGAGGTTACCATGAAGATTATCTAATCAAATACCTTCATTTAATAGTTAAGGAAACTGAGATCCAGAGACGCATAGAGATTTGCCCAAAGTCACACATGTAGTAAGTAGAGGAATTGTAATGGGAATCCAAATCCTCTGACATCAGTTTTAAAGTTGTTTCCGCTACATGACCATAGATTTTGACCTCACCTTTAATGCTAGAATATTGGGTTTCCATTGAGCTCATTGGTTAGAGCAGTGTTCTCCAAAATGGGAACCTAAGTAGTTAGGTTTCCCAGTGCTTAGAGCAATGGACCTGAAGTCAGGAAGATCTGAGATCAAATCTGCCCTCAAACACTAGCTGTATGTGTCTCTTTGCTTCAGTTACTTCAACTATAAATTGAGGATACTAATAACACCTACCTCACTGATATATTGTGAAAATCAAATGAGATATTTATATAGTGCTCAGCACATAGTAGGTACTTAATAAGTGCTTATTCCTTTCCCAGTGGGCCTTAGCAAAACACCAAGGAGATTTGTACATGACCCCAAGTAGACATGGAACAAAAATGAGGGCAAAGCAATCCATTTTCTTAAAGGTAAAACAACATTTATATTTTCATTTTACATTACTACCCTCATAACAAGGCTCTCATTGTAACTCCAGTGCTTAGCATGGTACCTTGAAAGTAGCAAATGCTTAATAAATGTGTGTTTGATTGAACTGCCAAAACTGTATGTTCAGCAAAAAATGTTCTAACTTACATGTCTGCCAAATATAAAGTTTCAGGCTCTGGTGAGAGATAGTGGCTTTTCTAGAGGCTAGATGACTGCTTGTCAAGGAGGTTCTAAAGGATTGCTGTTCAAGTATGGGTTGGACTAGACCTATAAGATCTCTTCAAACTCTCAGATTCAGAGAAGTTAGATGGTTTTGCCTGATGTTATGTGGGTAGAAATTAAAAGAACTAGGATTCAAACCCACATTCTTTGACCTCAAATCTAGCATTTTTCTCACTGTACCGTCATTCTATTGTAGTAGTAGGTGTGGTGGTGGTGGTGGTAGTAGAAATAGCAGTAGCAACAGCAGCAGTAGTAGTAATGGTAGTAGTAGTAATAGTAGTAGTAGTAGTAGTAGTAGTAGTAGTAGTAGTAGTAGTGTAAATGAGAGAGGTAACATGATGTAATGGATAGAACACTGGCCTTGGAATCAGGAAAATCTTATAACCAGTCAAGTCCTGCCTTGGGAACATAGTAAATATGAATACAAGTAAGGTACTTAGCCTCTCAATGCTTCTAAGTACCTAAGAATGGAAATCATAGAACAGTTCTCAGTCTCCTTTGGTGCAGGAAGTTTCCATGCTGGGGTTCCCCCAAAATGAAATCACACTGTTCTGGACAAAAAACAATGCAAGTCAACATTGCAAGAGGGTCTAAGACAAGTGCTGGCATGGACAAGGCAAATGGGAAGAGAGTGATTATGATGGTGGACCTGGTGAAGGATCCAGAATTCAGCACAGGCATTTCAGGCCTTATTGATACTGAAGGTCCAAGCAGGAAAAAACCTTCAGTGGTTCCCAATTATCTTTAGGGGAAAAAATGCAAGTTCATTATTCTGGTATTTAAAACTCTCCACAATCTGGCAAATGCCTACTATTCCAGACTGTTTCCTAGTCCTCTCCTTCAGGCACTGCATATTCTAGCCAAACTGGCCTACCAGCTGTTGTCCAAACTCAGCTTGCTGCTTCCTGTTCCTGTTCCATTGCACAGGTTGCTCTCTGTCTTCCCATTCCTCTTAGAATCCCAGACTTCCTCTAGAACTCAGCTCAGATGCTGCTTCCAAAGCCTTAGCTGATCTCCTGCTTCTTAGCATTTTCTTCTACTATAAATTCCCTTGTATTTATGAGACAGAGTATGTAACATTCAAGCACATATAAATGTCAGTGATGATGATGACTGAGGGTGAAGATGTATGCTTTTAGTAACAGGTCCATTCCCTGTGGGAAGGTTGTTTGTTTTTTTTTCCTGTGTCCATCTCTCCCTCCTTCTCATTCTGACTCTTCTTCTCATCCTCAACCCCCACCTTCCACCACCATCGCCAACCCTGTGCCTTGCATATAGGAGATTCTTAACAAATGTCCATTAAATTGAATGGCATTTAATCAGAAAAGTCAAATCAGATAGGAGGAAGACCATTTCCAGGAAAGTCCAGTGTTAGATATTAGAGACTAGCACTTAAAAGCTGTTATTCAAGCATCAAAAACCCTGCCCCTGAGATATTGCCACCGAGGTCAAAATAAGACCCTTAACTTGATAAATGAGATTGAGTTAAAAAGCCATAAAGCATAGCTGTAATTAAAGCAAGACAATCAGACACCCAAATAGAGAGGTAGCTAGGAAACACACTGGAAAGAGCTCTGGACCTGGAGTCAGGAAGACTGGGGTTCAAATTCAACCTCACACACTTATTAGCTGTGTAACTCTGGGCAAGTTACTTCAATCTCTCTACATTTCAATTTCTTCCTCTGTAATAGAACTTATCTCCTGGGGTTGTTGTGAGGATAAAATGAGATATTTGAACAGTACTTTTCAAATACTAAAGGATTATATAAATGTTGGCTACTATTATTATTAGGCATAAAAATGTGAAGCAAAAGCTCTTTAGTAGCCCAGAAACCTACTACTAGAAGTAGTAACTAGTTCTTCCTCCTGTTCAATCAAACCTGTCTTAGTAACTCCCTTCATTATTTTCACATCATTAATTACAGGGTTGATTTGAAGGCATGTTTCCTTCTCTTTGCCATAAGTATATTTTTGGCTCCTTGCCTAGGGCACCCAAATTGCTTGTTAAAGCCCTGATACCAAGGTAGGACTTTATATTATTCCATCCCTGCCATACAACAGAGACTAGTTCAGAGAATAGGGTGAGATAGGAGAAATACATGAGCAGGAAACCAATCAAGCTGCTCCATCCTCTCAGTTGTCCATAACTGGAGAAATCCTAACCCTAAACTTCACTAAATAAGCAACACAGACCTCTTTGTGATAGCTTCCCAAATTAAAGACATGATACATAAGAAGAGCACGTCTTGTCGATCTAACCATAAGAAATTGCAAAGATGATGAAGCTCTTTTCCTAAACTTCAGTCCTATGCCTGAAAATACCCTGTAAATATACCCAGAGGCAGGTTGGTACAGTGAACCAAGAGCAGGAAGATTTTAAATTTTGGTCACCTCTCTGATCCCTTGACAACTGTATGACTTTAGGCAAGTCACATAATCTTCCTGAATCTCAGTTTCCTTATTTGTGAAATGTCTACCTCAAAGTCTCTGTGTGCGTCAGATAAGATAAAGGATGTATAAAGAATTGTTTGTTTTCTTTAATAAGATCAAAGATTTAGAGCTGAAAGAAAACTTCGAGGTCATGTCATGGATGAGAAAATTGAGATTAAGTGACTTGTCACAGCTACTACAGTTAAGTGGGAGAGCTGGCATTTGAACACACAACACATGTCTTATAGTTTTAAGTTAGGCATTCTTTCTACTGTACCACACACTAGAAAATTAGTTATATTAATTAGTAATGACAGGGAACCAACCTGTGATTTCACTAGCATGAGGACTGCCCAGATGAAGACACATCTACCAACAGTATTGGTACTTTCTCTGCAACTTAAAGAATTATGCTGAGCGCTAAGTGGTTACGTGATTACTCAGGGTCACGAGACTGGTATGTGTTAAAGACTGGACTTGAATTCAGGACTTCCTGACTTTCAGACCCCTCTGTAACTACCATATAACATTGCCTTACATTTAGTACAGGTGTTAATACACACTACATTATTTATTAATGATACTCTAAGAGGAAGTGACTTCCTCCACGCTGATTTCAAACAGGAGAAATAGGGTGGAGAATGCTGACATCCTCTGCTTTTGAAGTGTCTAAGAGCAGCTCTCAGCAGAGGAAAACAGCATTGCAGCTTAAAAGCCAACTTTCAAAACAACCATTTTCTCTCTGAAGAGAGACTATACTTGGGAGTACTTCAAAGGCCCCTGGCTGGGGAGAACTTCTCAAAAAAAAAGAAAAGTCATGACTTCTATTCCATCTTTAGTCATCAGAGATATTAAAAAGGCTTCAGAGCTCTTCACTCATCTAAAAGGCATACTAATATATTTAAAAATTAAACACTGCTAAAAGGAGAAAACAAAGGAACACTTCTCTGTTTCATTGGCACAGATTTTGAAAGATAGATGTAATCGGTCTGTCCAGAGACATAGGAGATGGAACATTGGACTTGGAAACAGCAAGATCTGGATTTGAATCCCACCTCAGAAACTTGCGAGCTGTGTAACTTGGGCAAGTCTCCAATTGGTTTCATCTCTGTAAAATGAACACTTTGGACTTGAAAATCTCTAGAGTGCCTTGTAGTTCTCAATCTGTGATTGATTCTGTAATCAATTTTTCTGTTTTCTCTGATTATTGCCCCTACAATTCTCCTCCATCTTTCGGTAAATTCTGCACTAAGACATCATCAAAAAAAGTGCTTTGTCTTCTTCTATCAGTCACTAACACCTGGCTGTCAAGTACGCACTGATTATTTGGTTTCCTTTATTTTTATATTCAGGATAGAATTCTAACATGCCAGTGAAAACACACGCATATACATAGACAAGCCCCTGATTAAAACAGATGAATATTAACATTTGTCCTTAGCGTAACTGCCTGTCAGGAAGGACAAGTGAAGAAAGAACCTTTGGACATTGTGGGCAACTGTCCAGGAGGGCAGCTAACTGGAACTGAGCCAAATCAGAGAGGCCGAAGAATTCCCTTAGAAAAGAATGACAGAGTCCTGACATCCTCCAAATATCTTCTCCTTCAACTCTTTCCTCAACTGAGCAAGTAAAGGGCCTGCTAGGATGCTCAGTCCAAAGCCTTGTGGTGGGAGGCCAAGAAAAAAAGGGGCTTTGTCCTTTTTTGTAAGGCTAAGGGAGCTCTCAGTACTCATTTAGCAGCTAGAAACAAGCTTAGCATATAGTTAGCAAAGAAAAATTAGTTAAAAGAGGAAGCTAGCAGATAGCTTGTGTTCTCTCATTTCTTTCCCCCACCTCATCAGCAGAAAGTACTTCTCCCCCTTCCCCTTTCCCCCAATCAGGTCTCCCTGGCAGTAGCTTCATGGTGTCTCCCCTCCTGAGTGCCTTGGTTCAGGGGGAGGGGCCCTGCCCTTCAATTGCTGGCTTTTTTCATGAACTATTAATTTCACTAATTTTGCTCCCCAAATTGCTGGTTATATCTCTGCCTCAGCCCACAGTAGGTATGAATATAAAGTTCTCTTTGGGAACATGTCAATGATCTTTTATTCCTCTTTCAACGTGAGGATTTCTAAAGCAAGCAGGATTTTGAATATCAGGGCAAATATGGAAAATCTAATGAAGTCATATATTATTCTCCATGCACATAGACAAATTACTAAATTAATTATATTCTTAATAATGTGAAATGCTGGGGGAAGTAAAAGATTAGCAAGACCATCAATGTTTTCTTCATTTCAAAAACCTGTAATGGCTTCAAGCAAATTCTCATCCCAGATGGGCGAATAAAGTATTCCCTGGACAGGTTAGGCTCTTTGGAAGTGAATTCTCAAGTATTGTTTGCTGTTCTTTTTTATTATTAAATGATGTATTAAAAACTTAATATTGAACATCAATGCAACTAATTAAACTTACTTAGTAAATATTCACATGTAAATTAATTTAAATGCATAAAACATCATAAGAACCGTTCAGTTACTCTCCCCAGGTCCCCATCAGGAATTCTTTTGTTTGTCCATTCATTCTCGTTCACTTTTCCTCTTATACAGTCATTGTGTGTGTGATGTTTTCCTGGTTCTGGGCTTTGGTACCATTTGTTAAAGGGCTTTCTGGGTTTCTTTTTGTATTCTTTACAATTTTCTGTATTCATGTTGCATTGTAATAATCTCTGATATTAACATGTTATATTTGATTTAACCATTAACCTATTATGGAGACATTAATTAGCTTCTTTACACTTACATATAGCATCACTATGAAAGTCTTAGAAAACTTGCTCTTGAACTGAGTTATTCATTCACTAAATCAAATATAAGAGAACTGAAATAGTTAACATCCTTCTTCAAGAAGCCAATCCTAAAAGTAGTTCTTTTTACCCCCAGGGACCAGACAATGGTGATTTCTGCAAATCTCTTTGAAGGTAGTAGTTAAAGAAATCCTGGTGGAATAAAACAGAAGAAAGACATCTGTCACAAGAATCTTGCTTCTCAGAGTATTTACATGGTTTTTCTTCAACATACCCTGCCCCCCAGTCACATGCTTATGTATATCCTATCCTTGGCTTGACCCTGCTGTCACTTCAAGATAGATAATATAGGTAGGTACCTAGCTAGTTAGATAGATGATAGATAGATAAATAGATAGACAGATAGATATGTATATGTATATAGGTAGATATCTATATGTTTGTGCGTTTATATACATCTACATCTACTTATGTATACATATGCATATGTGTATTTTATATTTGGGCAAGTAGGTGTTATAGTAGATAGAGTCCTGGTCCTGGAGTCAGGAGGACCTGAATTCAAATCTAACCTCAGATTCTTACTAGCTGTGTCATCCTGGGCAAGTCACTTGGTCTCCCTTATCTCAGTTTCCTCGTCTGTAAAATGACCTGGAGAAGGAAATGGGAAACCACTCCAGTGTCTTTGGGAAGAAAACTTCAAATAGGATCACAAAGAGTTGGATATGATTGAAAATGAAAATGGCTGAACAACAAAATCTGTGTGTATGTGTGTAAATTCTCTTTATGCTGCCAAAGACTTAAAAGGAATCCTCTGCACTCAATCTGCTACACATCTTGTTTCTATTTATGTCCCACTCACTTCTCACTCTCTTGCAATCTGGCTTCCAAATCCCCTACTCGATTTAAACTGTTGTCTCTAAGGTTAATGGTAGAATTTTAGCTGCTCAATCAAATGACCTTTGTCAGTCTTTATCCCTCCAGATGACTCTGGAGGAGAAAGTGAGGCTGGTGACTTTGCACAGCCCTCCCTCACTTAAATCCAGTTCACGCACATGTCATAGCATCACCTCCCTCTTTAACAAGGAAGTACAAATAACAATAACAACAGCAACAAGTTTTTGATATTTAAAATTATTCTCTATCCTGGTGTTGTGAATAGTTTCTCCTCCCTGAGTTTTCATGATGCCACTCCTTTCTCCAGGATTCCCTTTAACTGTCTCCTCCTCTTTCTCTATCTCCTTTGTTAGCTTATCACTCATGCCTATCTTCCTTCACATGAGTGTTCCCCCACAACTCTCTGCAGGGTCTTCTTATCTTTATATAATTACTCTTAAATATCGCAACAGCTCCCAAGTTTTCAGTTATCATCTTCATGCAAATAACTCCCAGATTTCTAAATCTCTCTCCTAAACACTGCAGAGCCCCTTGAGGGTAGTCACCAGCAGCCTTCTAGATATTTTTCCCCTGGATGTTTCATAATTATCTCAAATTCACAATGTTCAAAAAAATCCCTCACCTCTGCCCACTCTTCCAAGTATCCCTATTTCCACAGTGGGGCCAGTGACCCTTCTAGTTTCTAAGTTTTTACCCTCCCAGTCATCCTGAACACTTCCCACTCCATGTCCAATCACTTGTCAGGTCTTGTCAATTCTATCTCTGCAACAATTGTCATATCTCCTGACACAGCTGCCACCCTAATTCAAGCCCTAGACACCTAGACTATTGTTGATAGCTTCTGAAATGTTCTCCCTGCTTCTGGGCTCTCCCCTTTCTAATTTGTCTTCCATCAGATTACCCATCTAGTTACCCAAATAATCTTCTCAAGACATATCTGATCCTTTATACATTTAACCTATATCAAATTGCTAGGCATCTCAGGGAGTGGGGAGGGGAAGGAAGATGAGAATTTAGAACTCAAAATTGAAACAAAAAGAAGTTGAAAACTGTTTTTACATGTAATGGGGGGAGATACAATATTAAACTATTGAGGGAAAAAAGACATGTCTGACCAGAGCACTCTCCTGCCCAGACATTCAGAAGTTCCCCATTCCCTAAAGGATAAAATACCAAGTCTGGCATTTAAAACCATATATAGTCTGACTTCATCTAGCTTTGCATATGTAGCATCTCTTTTTTTTTTTACAAACTCACCATTCCATCTACATTGCACTGCTAGCTTTTCCCTGACCATGACACTCTGCCTGCCTGAAAAACATTCCCTCCTCCCCTCTGCACCACAGAAGCCCCCAGCTTCCTCCAAATACCCTCCTTTTGCATGAGATGTTTCTATATTGCAATTACTTTATAGTATTTTATGTATTATAAGAGGGCATGCAATCTCCTTGAGGGCAGGGACTTTTACAAATTGTATCCTTCCCTAAAGTAGTACTTTGTACACAGTAGATACACACACACAGACATGCACATGCACACACACACACACACATACTCTGTCATGATGAGCCATGTCCAACTCTTCATGACACCACAGATTGTACTATTCATTGGGTTTTCTTAGCAAAGACCCTTGAGTGGTTTACTATTTCCTTCTCTGGTAGATTAAGGCAAACAGAAGTTAAGTGACTTTTTAGGGTCATGCTAGTAAGTGTCTGAGGCCAGATTTGAACTCAAGTATTTCTGACTCCAGGCCTAGTGATCTGTCCACTGAGCCACCTAGCTGCCTCCTAGGGAAACAGAGATTAAGTGACTTGCCCAATATCTTAAATACAGTAAGTATTTGAGACCAGACGAACTCAAGTCTTCCTTACTCCAATTCCATAGTTCTATCCATTAAACCATCTGGCTGCCCCTAAATAAAAACACATTATACTACACATAATAGATATGCATTATGTACAATCTTATACATTTATATATAATATACATATTATATTTAATGTGTTAAATAAAAACATATTTCTGTCTATATTTAAATATATACACCTATGTTTATTTTGAATTGAATTTTGTGGACAAGATGATTGCATGATGGAAGAGATAGGGGAAAGAGGAGTTTCCTGAGTACCGGGTTATTCCTGGTGTAGCATTAAGCAAACCCGTTTAATTAAAGTTGTGTCTCACACTGGCATGAGAGCAATGGAAGTGTCAATTCACTTGTTATTAACTCCTTTGCCTGGAGCACAGATTGTAGTTCAGTGGCTGTGCGCCAGACCTCATCTCCAGCACAGATGTGAAGGCCAGGGGTAATTACCCCAGTCCCGGGTGCAATTAGAGTAAAGCAGGAGGCATCAGCTCCATCTGAATCAGGTTTTGTATTCCTGCCAAGGAGGAAGGAAGACAGTCCAAGCAAAGGATTCTGGTCTCTGGGGAGGAGCCATTACTGCTCCCACTTTGGAATTTGCTTTAGTAGGACCGTGAAGAAGAAACAGGTGTGAGGTGAAGAGCTCGGGGATAAAACACTATTAATAACCTTTTTAGCCCTCGGTTTCCTTTTGGGGATAGGCACTTTCTAATTCACAGTTCTTCTCCTCTGTCCTAAAACAGGATCTCTCTTACTTCTCCTCCAGCAGGCTCTCCCCTCCACCCCCTGCAGATTAGAAAATTAAGATGCTGAGAACATATGGTTGGCTCAAGGCCCCCAAAATTGGGACCAAATTTTTGAAGCCAAAAAAATTGAAGTTTTATTCAGACTAGTAATGATGGTGAGGGAACAGGTAGGTTGCCTCCAAGTCCAGGCAAATACTGGAAGAAGAGGTCACAGTATCAGGACAAAGGGGCACTGAGAGGGTAAAGGGTTGACTTGCCAATCCTTTTGGAACCAAATAAGACAGCACCAGCAGGTTCTCAAAACTTCCACAGGCTATCAGAAACAAAGCAATAGACACTGATTCAGAGTTGACTCCATGCAGAGAATGGATGGGAACAAGTAATAGTGACCTGAAGAAAGGGTAGAGACTCATCATGTTTTTTCACTGGTATAAGAAATTCATAGTCGAGCACACGCATCCTGCCCCTGTATCCCCATGCAGTTTGGCACATATGTAATCTATATAGTCAGAGAAAATTACCTTGGGTACTAAACAGTTAAGTGACTTGTCTAGGGCCAGACAGTCAATATCTGTCAGAAGTGGGACTTAAACTTCCATCTTCCAGGTTCTGAAGTCAGATCTCTATCCAGTACACTTTCTCTCAAGGACAACTAGAAATCGCTTCAAATGATGAAGGCTAAATGAGAGTTTATTGTTAATAAATGACTAAACTAGTAAATATTATTAATAAGCCCAAGCATGAAACAGGCATAATATGCCTTCTTGGTCCTCCACTACTCTTTCTACTTTTCTCTTTCTGTTTCACTCTCTAAATTCTTGGTAGGCCTTCTTTCTTACCTCCTAGATACCAACTATTTCTATTCTGCTATCAAAATGTCCAGGTCCCCAAATGCAGAAACCTACTCAGCTCTGCTCTTCTGAGGAAGTGTCCTAGGTTGCAAATTTGCACCTTCTTAACACATAATGTAGCAAAATTTCCATTTCCTCATGGTGGCAAATTTCAGCTAAACTTTTCAAATTTTCATCATCATCATCATCTTACTGTTATTAATATTTAATATTAGTCATTAACAGTAATTAATAACACCCTATACAAAAACTTTACAAATATCTCCTTTTATTTTCACAATTTTATGTTTACATTTCTTCATTTTACATATGAGGAAAATGAGGCAAACAGAGGTTAAGTGACTTGCTCAAGGTCACACGTAATAAGTGTCTGAGGCCAGATTCAAACTTATATTTTCCTCACTCTGAGTCCAGTGTTCTATCTACTGTACCATCTAACTGCCTTGATTAATTGGGAGGGGGAAGGGATAGGAAGGCATTAAAGGGTTGATAATCCCAGTAGTATATTTATTTTAAAAGAGTAGCCTGTTAATTTATCTCTAATCAGTTGCTGTTAGGGCATCTCCTCAGGCTTGCCTGGGGAACATAAGATTTAGAGTTAGAAGAGACTTTAGAGTCTCTTTAGAGATAATCAGATCCAATCCTTTCATTTTATAGATGAGGAACTAAACATCTGGAGAGATGAGAGCACTTGTTCACAGTTACCTAGGTAGTAAGTAATAGATGGAGAATTAAGTGCTAGATTAAGTACTAGAGCCCTGCATTCTCTGAAACAACTACCCCTGGAAACCACTTCCCTACTTAAACTAGCCCTTTCTCAGTCACCAAATCCTGTCAAGGTAGAGGTTATGGAGCCTAGGGGAAAGGTAATTTTATTGTTTTGGGAAACTTTCAAGAGAGTAAACTCCTGCTTCCAATACTAGTTCCCAATTCCTCTGCAATTTATAATATTAGGTTCCTAGAGTACTTAATGGTTAAATGAATTATCCAAGGCCACACAACTATCATAAGTCACAGGTAGGATTTGTGCCATGCTTCTCCTTGTTGAAAGGTCAACTCTCTACCCATGACATCATGATGCTTTTTAAGAATTATGTAATAAATGGTAATTTGCTAAATATTTCAAAGGAAAAATTGGCAATATTTGTTATCAACATTTTATCCCCTACTAAACTGTAACCTCCTAGAGAGAAAGGATAAAGTTTTTTAAAAAAAAATGTGTCTCCTCCAGGGTTAACACAATTCTCCATACCTTTTGTTGTTGTTCAGTTGTTTGAGATGTACCTGATTCTTTGGGGTTTTCTTGGCAAAGATACTGGAGTGGTTTACCATTTCCTTCTCAATCTCGTTTTAAAGATGAGGAAACTGGGGCAAACATGGTTAAGTGACTTGCCCAGAGTCACACCGCTAGTAAGTGGCTGAGGCTGGATGAGTCCTCCTGACTCCAGTGGTACTCTCTCCACTGTTATAACACCAACTGTTCTTACCTCTTAAAAGAGGTAATGTCTCTAGTAGGAAGAAATGACTTTGCAACTTGGGAGGGTAGTCTTGAGAGAAGTAACAGAAAGGGAGAATGACAAGGACAAAATCGGACTATTTTGCCATTCCATCTACTGCTAGCTTTGTATTTACTCATCATTAGTTTACAAGGCAGCAGACATCAGGACTCTTACTCTTCGTGTGTGCGTGTGTGTGTGTGTGTGTGTGTGTGTGTGTGATAGACAGGTCTCTGTGTTATAGATGGCCAAGGTCCTAATTAGCCCATAAAGGAGACTAAGCCTCAAACCAATTAACAAACAAAACCAAAATCAAGTTATTTGAATACAACTTTGTTTTTAAATGTGATCTGGCTGTACCTTTGCAGGTATTTGCATATGAGAAAATAATAGGGGACAAAGACGGAGGGGGCTGCAAAACAACTGATACTTCAAGCCAAGTACCTAACTCCCTTGGATGACCTTGAACCACTGTCTCTACTCTTCCTCTCCCAGCTCCCTGCTGGGTTGCCCAATAGGTCCCTTACTAAATGCCTGAATACCATTTGGGAAAGTCTTCTTACATCTAACTCTTTAAACCAATGCTCTCCAACCCTTCCTGTATTACATCCCAGGGTGATCAAAAGCACTACCATAAAATTATTATTTTTAAATCATCAAACAAAATTTTAATTGGATTCACTTTCATCTAGAAAAAAAAAATATGTCATCTAGTACTTTTTAGAATTTAAAGGAGTGGATGGTGATGGGGGTGAGGGAGTGAGTCAAAGGGGACCTATCTTTCTAAATCAATCATACCCTAGTAGATAAAATCATAGAATTTAGAATGGGTAAAGGAATTTAGAGACTATCTAATAAAGCCTACTCAATTGAAAAACAAGGAAACTTGGAAATTACACGGGTCTAATGACTCACTCAGGATCACACAGGTAAGAAGTATAGGATGTACAGTTATAAGGAAACCAAGAGATCATCTAATCCAGGGAAAGTGGCTCATAGGCTTGTCCGTGATCATTCAGATAATAAATAGCAGAATAGAGATGCTAACCCAGCATCAGTATTCTATCCAAGAAACTATGTTGTGTGACCTAGTTAGACATTCAAAGAAGTCTTACCTTGTCATCTATCTGTTTTATGTGTGTTGGTTTTTATCTCTTTTAAGAGACTATGAGCTGCTTGAGCAGCAGTTCTCAATTTTTTTGTCTCAGGACCTCTTTACACTCTTAAAAATTATTGAAGATTCACAAAGAGGTTCTTTTTCTATGGGATCAATATTTGAAGTCATAAATTAAAACATCTAAATTTTGTTAGAAAAATAGCTTTTATTTCCATTAGCCTCATGGATCCCATGAAAGGATGTCAGAGACCCCCAACCACACTCAAAGAAGTCTTTCATATTTCTTTTAGTCTCTATCATAATGAGCTGTCTAATTCAATTGCAAATGTTGACAATCACCATTTTAAGACATTGTTGCTCCTGGTATGCACCTTCATACTGTTTTTTCTTAACAGTTTTCTATAACTTAACAGTTATCTATAACAAAGTTCTCAATGGGTAAAGACTCTGAGCACAGTTATTTCATTGCAGAAGGACTTGGTTTCTCCCAAACCAAACACACAGTGACTTCTCTACAATCCCCAGGGATAGTTTCAGGGACAGATACAGAATTAGATATAGCAACAAGCACAGGAAACTGAAAGGTACAGGTAAGTGAATTGTTTATTGCATGTGCCTAGGGGCTTGGGAGTAAAGAGTGTAGGGAGAAAAAGTTTTTCTGGTGCTTAAATTGTGTTCCCAACAATAGGCAGAAGATGCAGGAGGATCATTCATTGTTGACCCCAGCAACTTGATGTGTGACTCACGTGTGAGATGTTGGACTAAATAGGAAGGAAAACACCCAGTTGGGTCTTTCTGCCCAGAGAATTAACCCACATACATACAAAAGACTTTATAAATAGACTTCCAGAGAGCCTATAAAATAAGAACAATGAAGTTACGAGAGGCAGACAATGGGGAATGGGGGTTCCAGTCATGTCTCTGACACATACTACATTCTGTGACCTTGGGCAAGGCACATACCTTCTAAGTAACCCTGGCAACTCTCTAAATTAGCATATATTTGTCAACTTTCATCAGTGGGGGGAGTTTCTTCTTGCGGGGATCCCTATGCTCATGAATTCACAGGTTGTAGATGTCTGACAGGAGGGTTGGAGCTGCTATCCAGTGTATAACAGTGGGACCTACACTCATCACATGATCATGGAGTCAGTGATGGCCAATCCTCTCATTTTACAGGTGAGGAAATTGAGGCTCAGAGAGATATAGTGACTTTTTCAGGGATACGTTGCTGGTAAGACAGGATTCATACTCAGTCTCTTAAGATAGGAGGAATCCTTGTCCTTGAGAAAAAGTCAAACAGATAGATCAATAGATAGATAATAGATAGATGAGTGATAAATATAGAGATGATCAATAATAAATATGATGGTAATAAATATATATTTGATAGATATATAATATATTGATAGATGGCGGATAAAATGTGTGTGTGTATATATATGCAAGTATGTATGTATGTATGTATGTATGTATGTATGTATAATTGAAATCTTCTCTACTTTAAAGACTCATAGGATGCTAGAATTGGTAGGAATTTTGAAGGTTATCTAGTCCAAGATATACAGGAACCCTGGTCTTTGGAACCCAGGTCTCTATAGGATTCTGCCTTTCATATATTTCTTTCTCTTTGTCTTTCCATTTCTTTCTTTCTCTGTCTCTCTATCTCCTGTCATTCTATCCAGAGAAGAGAGCCTCATAGAAGAATGGCATCCTCATGTTGAATATGTGAAAATATCCTCTAATGGGACTCACTTCCCAGCATGCTCTTATAATGACGATCCTCCCTTAAGGGAAGAGAGAGAGTCTCTCCTAAGATACAAATGAGAGATTTTCACTAAATAATCTCTAAGGTCTCTACCAGCTTTGGTATCCTATGAGTCTATAAAACAAAGGAAAATTCAGCCATTAGGTAAATAGACAGCTGGATTGCTAATGGCCATTAATCCCCACAGACCATTAAGCGTGTCTGATATCGGACCTCATGAGCCATTTTAGAAGTTGTGAGCAAGGACAGTGGGGAGTCAAATTCTAGTACATGTAAACACCAATACCAAGAGTCGGAGTGGTAAGGAGCACAGATCTAGTACAAGAAGGGGCCTTGGCGCCACCTAGTCCAATCTCCTCATTTAACAAAGGAGTAAACCAAGGTCCAATGAGGTTCAGTGACTTGAACAAGTCACGCAGGTAATAAGAATCAGAAGTAACACCTGAGCCCAGGTCTTCTGGCTCCAGATACAATGCCCTTCCAGAACCTCATTTTGGTATTTTTAGAATATGTATTTTTTTTTAATTGAGACCTCTGATTTCACTGACATAGGTGGATGATTCCCTTTCCCAAAGATTAACAGCTTTTCTGCAACTTATAATCTTAAGGAGTCACCTGGGACATTTAGAAGGAAAATTATTTGCCCAGGGTGGCAAAACCAATATTGATCAAAGATGGAGCTTGAACCCATTCCTACCTACCAGGTCAGTTCTCTGTGTATTATACTAAGTTGCCTCTTAAAGTTGGAGGGATTGTCCTTTAATGAAGAGTACTGCAGAGACTAACTGAGCTCCAGAGGCTCGATGCATAGACAAAATAATGATGCAAAGAACTGGGTATTAGACTTCTTTATTTTTTAGATACTAGGGGATTCTGGAGGATAGAACCAACATGCTCTGCCAAATGACCCAGCAGGGAATTCCATGACTTGCTAAATGGAAAATGAAATGACAGAGCAACTGAACTACTGGATAGGACAAATGACAGGTGTGGAAAATGACAGAAAAGACAAGGTAGAATATATAAAACCCTTCAAGGAACACTACAAGCCTAAGTAATTAAGTAGGTGAATTGAATGTTTGACAGTACAGAGGTGACATCTCAGATCAGGGAGAAGCACAATCAGTGGATCCTGGTGCTTCCAGGCTACAAATTCTATAGAGCCCTAAGGTGATTTTAAAAAAAGTTCAAATTTTCAAAGTTGTCTTATTCCAGTTCTAAACATATGATTCTCTGTTCTTTCCTCTTCCCTTTTTTTGGATAACAGAAAACATTTTTTTTTTGGTGGAGAGGAAGAAACATGAATGAATAGAAATCTTACACTGATTTAATAAACATGTAACAGAAAGTTATGCTATAGACTCTCTGATGCAGGTTTAAATGGAATTAAGGTAACTGAAATATTAGATTAAGCATCAATAACCAGCAGTTACTTAGCCACAATTTAGTGGACAAAACATTTAAACAAAGCTGAAAGTAGACACGCAATTCTTGAAATTTTTTTGATGTCTTCAATGTTTATAGAGATGGAAGTAATTGCAGAGATTATCTAAGTCACAGTGCTTACCTTAAGTATGAATTTCCTCTACAATATGCCTCTAAAAAAGTGATTATTTCAATTTTGCCTGTAGATCTCCAGTAATAATGACTCATTACTTCCTGAACAATCAATTCCATTTCTGTGTATCTCTAATAGTAGATATTGACCCAGGATGGACTTCAAAGATTATCTGGTGCAATTCCTTCATTTTATGGTTACGGAAATTAAGGCAGAGAAAAGGTAAATCACTTGTCTCAGGTCACATGGCCAATAAGTGTCTCAGACCTAGATCTTTCCTCATTTCGCACTGAAATCCATTTCTTTAAATCCCATTCATTAGCTGAAGCTCTTTGAAGTTGAACAAACCAAGTGTAATGCCTCTTTCACATAGGACACCGTCAAATATTTAAAGACAGAGATCACGTTCTTTTTAAGTATTCTCTTCTCCAGAGTGAATGTCCCAAGTCCTTTAAGATGGTTTTGAGTCCCCTCACCATTATGATTGCCCTCCTCTGGACATCCTCAAACCTATATTCAATAGCCTTCATAGAATAAGAGCTCAAAATTGAATACCATAGTCTAGATGTGGAATAATTAGGGCAATGTGCAATGTGAACGTAATATCCCTAATTTTTGGACATTAAAATTCTCTTTAACTTCAGATTGAATTTATTATTTTTTTTTGTCTTGTTTTTATCTTTTGTTTTTTTCTGCCACGTCACACAATTGCTTCAAACAGGCAACTAAACCTCCATTTTCACATGGATTGTTGTCTGGCTACATTTTCCTCAGGTTGTCCTTGTACATTTTAGGTTCAAACGATGCACTTTATCTCTATTAAACTGCATTTTATTTAATCTGATTCAACATTTATTAAGCACCTGCTTGGTATGAGACACTGGAAAATTAAAGACAAAAATAGAACCATCCCTGACCTCAGGGAGTTAAATTCTACCAAAAAAATGTCATTAGATTTTACCAATCACTCAAGATTGTCAAGATCTTTTTCAATCCCAATTTTCACTTCCAATGTACTAGCTATCAAGTTCCAATTCATGACATCTTCTAATATGTTACATGATATTTATCCAAATATCAATAAAAAATGTTAATAGAACAGATCTGAGAATAAAGTTCAATGACACTGGCATTCCCATTGGTAATTAATCAAGTTATTAATCATCATTTATTCAAACTCCTTTAAATTCATTAAAATGTTATCGAGTTCCCATTTCTTCATTTTGTCCACAAAGATAACGAGAGACTTTGCCTCAAGTCTTGATAACATATTTTGTCAATGGCATTCTTTATATTAACTGATTTAAAGTTCCCAGCAAAAAGATATTAACTCAATGAATACATGTTAGCTTCAAAAGCCATTCCTTTAATAACACAATCTATAATTTTTCCAGAAACAGAAGCCACACTCATGGACCCATTAACAGATTCTATCTTTTTCTTTTGGAAAGCCAGGACATTTATGCATTTCCAATCTTGTGATAAGACTCCCATTTTCCACCACCTGTGACTCAGTAAGCACATTTACAATTTCCTTCAGTAATCTAGTTTGTCATTTTTCTGGACCTAGAAACCTGAACTCAGTGAGGTCCTCATCTCACGTATTTAGTCAGCAAATTACTCTTGTTGAATCTATCCTACAACATTCCTCTTATGGAGACCTTTCTTTCCACTAACAATGCTATCATTCTCATTCCAAGTGTTGTGTGGATTTTTTCAAATGCCTCCTATTTTGTCATCCTGACTTCACCTTCACTTCTGCCTTCTCTTATCCATCTTCCACTTAGCTGCCAATGACATTCCTAAAGAACAACTCTGACCCTATCACTTTCCTGATCACTAAATTCAAGGCTCTCCCTCTGGTCTCTAGAATAAAATAAAAACTTCTCTGTTTCCTATTTGAATCCCCTATAATCTGGTTTCAATGGGCCTTTCTAGGCTTTTCACACATTACTCCCCTTCACAGTCTAGCCAAATTGTCTACATGCTTTTCCTCACCCATGACATTTCGACTCCTGACTCTGTAAAGCTTTGCAGAGGTTATGTTCCATGCCTGATACTTCTGTCTCTTGGAACGGCTGTCCTTCCTCCTCTCTGCCTCTTGGAGTCTCAGCTAAAACTGCACCTTCTACAGAAGCTTTCCCAATCCTTCTTAATTCTAGTCACTTTTCTCTGCTGATCATTTCCTATTTATTCTATATATTGCTTGTTTGTACACAGTTGTTTGCATGTTGTGTTCCAAAGTGTATTGTGAGCCCTTTGAGAGTGAGAATTGTCTTTTGGCTTCCTTTATATCCCCAGAGCTTAGCACAATGCCTATCAACATGGCACTTAATAAATGTTTATTACCAGCTGCCTAACCTTCCTTCAAAGTTCAATTCAAAGGCCTCTTACATGAGGCCTTTCTTGATCCCCTTCCTGCCCAGCTGTCTCTATTTTTCTCTGCTCCTGAAAATCTCATTAGATTTACTTTGTACACAGACGCACACACACACACACACACACACACACACACACACACACATACACACACACATTCATGCACGTATTATATACATTCACTTTTGTGTATGTATGTGTGTATTTTGCTAATTGAACATAAACCCCTCCAAGGCATTCATTTTTATATTTGTATATCCAGCAACTAACCTGGTGTCTAGCTTATAACTATTTAATTAATACTCAAGGATTCTTTGAATGATTTATTCTCCTTAACATTCATTGAAAGCTATAGTGAAAAATCACTGAATTTGAAATTGGAAGACCTGGGTTCCAGTCCTAGTTTTCCCAATAATTCACCATGAGAATTTGGATATATTACTTTTATAATCCTCAGTTTCCTCTTCTATGAGATGAGGACGTTTAACTGTTATTGAGTAGTTTCTGTCATATCCAATTCTTTGTAACTCCTTTTGAAGTTTTCTTGCAAAGATACTGGAGAGATTTTCCATTTCCTTTTTCAGCTCATTTGAGAAATGCAGAAATCAAGGCAAAACGGGTTAAATGACTTGCCCAGGGTCACACAACTAGGAAGTATCGAAGGTGAGATTCGAACTCAGGAAGATGAGTCTTTGTGGCTTCAGGTCTCGTTCTTTATCCACTGCACCACCTAGATCATACAAAATTGTAGATCTCAAAGGCCATTTAATTTAACCCCTCATCCATATGAAAAAGAAACAGACCTAGAGAGGATAAATGACTTGTCCAATGTCACACAGTTTTTAGGAGAAAAAGAAAGGATTTTCACTGATATCCTGATGCCAGAGTCAGTGGTCTTTCCATTGGAACATCATATCTAGGGTCACTTTCTAGATATAACATCATAGAAGTCCATCAGCTTCACTTCTTTCTTAGCTATAGCCCTTCTGAAATAAATCATTTATACAACCACGGCACTATTTTGTAATCATTCTCAGTTATCAGAACTTGTTACAATCTTCTTCACCTGTCTATAAAAACATGAAATTTGGGGTGACATCATTATGTAGCCTATTGGTGTCTTTATATAGCTCCTCCTTTTCTTTCGTAGAAGAATCATGTTGTGCCTATGTCATTAACATTTCATTCTCAACGGCCTCTTACGTCTCTTGAGTTAATCTCCCTTATAAAATCCCAGCCATTTGATCCTACCTATCTTTGAAATTTCCTCCTCAAAAGTTTAATGTACATGTCATATGATGTCTGGCATTTTTCTTCTTTCTGATCCTAAAAGCACAGTTGCTTTCTTACCAAGTGCCCATCATTTGGCATCTAGTTTCCCCTGATTGATTAGAATTAGGTGGCTGATAGCAGTCCCCTTCTGGTTTATTCATCTTCTGATGGAAGGTAATGCTAGAATTTCTCAGATCCTCTGCTTGTAGCAAAGGAAGAACTCTAGTGAATATAAAGATAATTGATTTCCACTACCCATCACGACTTTCGTCTTCCTCCTTTATTGGCTGCATCTATTTCTTTCTTCTGGCCTAGAGGTCTATTATACACTCATTACAATATTGCTTCTCTCTTCCTTAACTGATTCTCATCTATATATTTTCTTCCATCCATTTCACAGATTGTCATACAAGGATATACATCTTCATATATAATGAAATTCCATTGATCCTTTTATACTTGTAATAATATTATCAGTCAACAAGTATTTATTGACCTCTTACTAATTGGTGGAATAAGTAGAGACTGTTCTTTGGAGTCAGGAATCCATAGTTCTAGTCCAGCCTTTAACAAAAATTAGATTTATGATATAGATGTCACTAAATTTTTCAGTGCCTTTAAGGCTTTAAAGTCAAAGACAGGTCATACAGCTGCACACTGAAGATTGTTTCTTCTCTGGGAGTTCCCTACATCAGTGAAATCACAAATCCAGACCAAATATATTCTTTCAGTGCTAGAGTTCATTCATAATTATTTATACATTACCATATCTCAGTGATATTTATAGGGTCATTAAAATCCCATTAAAATCTTTGTTTCATTTTATTTTTTTACCCAGATGATCATCCATGAATTTGTTGTATAAACGTCTGAGACAATGAATAGCATAATATATTCACTGTCCCTTTTCTCTGGAAATTACTTCCTGTCAGCTACTAGACATCTCCACGGCTGTATTTTTATTCAGTGTCTATTCTCTGTGATATTGGACCTGGCATTTCTTAGCATCATAGAATTTAGAGCTTACTGATCATCTCCAGGGCTGAGAAGCCTGTGGCCTCAAGGCCGCACGTGGCCTTCTAGGTCCTTGGGTGTGGTCTTTTGACTAAGTCCAAGTTTTATAGAACAGATCCTTTTGTTAAGGAGATTTGCTCTGTGAAGTTTGGATTAAGTCAAAGGGCCGCACTTGAGGAGCTAGAGGGCCACATGTGGCCTTGAGGCTGCAGCTTCCCCAACCCCTGATCTAGACCAACCCTTTTCATACAACAGATGAGAAAACAGAAAAATTAAATGACTTGCAAAAGGAGCCAGAGAATGTGTCAGAGGTAGGACTTGAATCTAAGCCATTTGGCTCCAAATCCACTATGCTTTCTCCTTTGCCTCCCAAATAAACTGCCTTCTGCCTTCCCCCTTTCCCTCCATTATTAGTACAAAGTCATGACCAATGGGTCCTCAAGGTATCAGGGAAGTAGATTCTTCTTCCCTCTTCCTAAATGTATTCCACTCCTGACCTAGAACTTGACATTCTTGTATCTTAAACTATGACCCAGAAATCAAAATTCCACTTGCTAATCTCTGTTGTTGTTCAGTCATGCCTGACCCTTCATGACACTATTTGGGATTTTCTTCACAAAGACACTGGAGGAGCTTGCCATTTCTGTCTCCAACTCATTTTACAGATGAGGAGATTGAGTCAAATACAGTTAAGTGACTTGCCCATGGTCACACAGTTAGTAAGTGTCTAAGGCTGGGATTTGAACTCAGGTCTTCCTCACTCTAGATCTAGTGTTCTATCCACTGTGCCACCCAGCTGAGTCCCACTTTCTAATACTAACTTCTTTTTTTCTTAAATTTTAATTTTAGAAAATTATCCAGCATTGTTTTCTTTCTCACATCTCTCCCCTCATTAAAAAAGAAAAAGAAAACCCTTGCAACAAATAAATGTTATCAAGCAAAACAAATCTCCATATTAGTCATTGTTCAAAAATGTATGTCTTATTCTGTAATGCTTTGTCTATCTTTCAGGATGTCAGATGTCATCTTCTTAAAAAGCTCTTCATATTCCATATACTGCTTTTGCTATTAAAGTCTCTATCTTCAATTTGACAACACTGATAACAAATAGCACTTGTGTCCTTGCAGTTATAAGTCTCCTAAAGGGTTTTGTGATGCCCTAGGTGTTTATTCTAGGTTCCTTTTGGAACCTTTGTCAACAAAAGGAGTTAGTCTAGATGCTCATTTAGCTCTAAGTCCTATGATGCCAAGAAATGCCAAGACAAATATGATGGAAAATAGCAAGTATGACACTGGAACAAAAATATAGCAGCTGAGATGCCTAGTAATTGACAAGAGGAATACTCAGAAATGAGGGCAATGAAAATCTTATGTTGTTGATTGTCTCAGATGTTCATATGACTTGTCCCCAGAGGAGCCACCAGAAGTGGATATTGGTTGTCAGATCTGACATGTTTTGGGAAAAGTCTCTGTCCTATCTCAGATACACACTTGAGCAGTGCCCCTTTTCCTCCTGATTGTATATATCATATGATTGCTTTTGTATCTCTTGGCACGTAGTAGCCAGATCTCAAATCTTTTCTTCCTGTGACCGGTAATAGATTTCCTCTCTCCAGTTGGCACCTGTGGTTTCTCATCATTATTTTGAAATTCACAGAAAACCACTTCTTCTTCAAAATATACTTTTACACCTTCTATAAGAACAGATAATTCCAGACTCCATAAGTAAGGCAAATAAAATAAACTACAATAAAAACTGAAAGCTAGAATAAGGCGAGTAGAAAATATTTTTACCAAGAGATTGACCCTACCCTCAGGTCTGTGAACTTGTTTTTTAAAATACTTGGCTATTTCAATATAATTAGGTTCCTTGGTAATTCTGTGTTTGATCTTCTGCATTGAAAAATATTATTCTGAGAAGGGGTCTGCCAACTTTACCAGACTGCCAAAGTTATCCATGATACCAAAAAAAGCAGAAAATCCTATTGTCAATGAATATCTATGACATAGGGATAAGTTTTGATATAGTTAAGGCTGATAAAATTAATATATTACTTTTAGGAAGGACATTTATTTTATGGCAGTAAAGTGACCTTATTTAAATCATGGATAACAGAGTCACAGGGGAAACTAGGATGTTTAGACTCTAAATATTTTTTAATTTAATTTTTTTTCAAGGAAAACAAACTTTCTCTGTTTTTCACCTTTAAATCCCTCCCACTGGAAAAGAAAAAAAACCCTTTTAATAAACATGCATAGTTGAGCAAAACTAATTCTCCCAGATATGATATGGCTACAATCTTTAAGGTTGATGTCAAAAAAACCAATATGTTTTTCTCAAGAACTTTGTAAAAAACTTTCTACAAGAAAGTCCTCTGGAGCTTCTGTGGGAGACCAAGTACAGGAAGAATAGATAGTAGAAATGGTCTTTTGTGGCTAGCCTATGGTCCAAGATGAATTGTTTTTTCATCACTGAGAATTGGTCCAACACAAAAAGAAGCCCATCTATCCAGGGCATGTTTACTACTTGTTCAGTTTTCTAATTGGTTTTGTTCTGATTTCTTTGGCCTGATGTTGAACTTTATTGTAAGCTAAGTTTTGGTTTTGTTTGTTAGTTCGTTTGTTTGTGATTTTTGGACAAAAGTGGTAAAATGGAACTTGCTTTTCCAAGAAGCATTCACTCAGAGGAATCTTCTCTTACTTCTCTATGTTCTCTTGTTGACCCAACGTACCTCTTCCCCAAAACCAATCCAGGCACTGATGTTACTATCAAATTACATGCATAATATGATTTGTGCAATGATGATGATAACAAACATTAAAACAGTCTTTATAAGTGCACAAAAGCCTCATAGCAACCTTTTGGGGGTAGGTATTATAGGTATTTCAACATACAGGCATTATTAGACTGATTCTACAGATGAAACAGCTGAGTTTCATGAAATTTAAGTGATTTATTATCATTTTATATAGCACTTTTTAAGGTTTGCAAAGTACTTTATGAACATTATTTAATTTTTTTCCTTACCACAACCCTGGGAAGTAGGTGTATTTTACAGATGAGGAAATCGACTAGAAGAGGTAAGTGATTTGTCATCAATCACATAGATAATTCAAAGCAGGATTGGAACTTGGTGCTTACTGACTGCAGGTCCAGTACTCTATCCCCTTGTCACTGCTTAGTAAGTGTAAGAACCCAGGTCTTTCTTATCCTAAGTGCAAAAATCTTTCCTGATTTTGGAGGTTGAACTTCCCTTGACATTCAGTGTGGCCCACCACCCACCATAATGATACCATGTGCAACTTGCTCAGCAGCCACTTTACTCACTGCTGGAAGTTGGCGTGGAAGAACCAAAATAAATTGTAAATTACTAACTGGGAGTCACAGTGATTAGAAGAACCAGAATTCATCTGCTCCCTTTTGCTCTTTTTTCTCAGTGACACAGGCCAGAACACACTGTTGCTTCAACACAAAGAGCCACAGATCTAGGGCCTAAAGAAGATTGAGTTAATAAGTAGTGGAATAAAGATGAAAGATATGGCACCCAGCCCTGGCCCTGTCTTTCTTTGGAGGACAGGATGTCTATCTAATTCATTCTCACTGTGACAATGGGTAAATGTAAAGGATGCCATCAAGTAAGATTTATTTTTCAGGTTGAGAGAGTTCTCCTTTTCAGCCTGTCTGAAACTCTGCATCACTATAAAGTAATGTCATGATCATTTCACAGCTATGGATGGAATTATTTTCATTGGCATTTCTCCTTTATGATTTCCTTGTCCCCATGTGACTGCTTGCTGACAAACCAGAGCTGTCAAAACCTCCTGTCACTTCTGGGGAAAAAAGTAAAAACTTTCTGACAACATTCTCTTTCTCCATTGTAGGTTTCTACCTCACATCTGCATTTCAACCATGTTTTGGTGACACCTGAAGGAGGTTGCCAATTATTTCAAAGGCCATTATGCAATCCTAAGATGTATCACAAAACAAAATTAATTAGGATATATTTTCATCTTAAATATGTCATCATGCATCTTCATGGAAAGAATACATCATTTTTTTTAAGTTCACATGGTGTTACAATTCCAAAAAACCTTAAGAATAGAATTGGTCTCATGTAAAGGTAATGGTAGAAGATTCTGGGGGGAGAGGGGTGGAAACTCTGATTTGTACGATTTACAAAATTCTGAGAAACATTCATTCTCCATAATTTTATAACAAAATATTTCCCTTCTACTAATCTAATGTTTATGCTAGTAGAAATTACTTCCTTTGTCTCTTTGCTAAATTGCAAAGGCCTCTAGATAGCCTAATG
This sequence comes from Notamacropus eugenii, assembly GCF_028372415.1. Classification (NCBI taxonomy): domain Eukaryota; kingdom Metazoa; phylum Chordata; class Mammalia; order Diprotodontia; family Macropodidae; genus Notamacropus; species Notamacropus eugenii. The sequence goes on along the minus strand of NC_092876.1, from coordinate 332,618,314 downwards.
TATTAAATCAACTGTTCACTTTTTAGTATGAACAAGAGTTGCTCAGATGTGGAAACTTTAAAAAATATCTATTTCAGTATTTACTTAGTAATCTTGTGTATTTTATTTTATATATTTAATATATATGTACATATATATTTTAAAAAAAACATGATTCTGAGAGGAGATTCATAGGCTTTACTTTGATTGTTAAGGGGAAGTCTGTCACATACAAAAAGACTAAGAACCCCTCTTTTAGCTGAAATGAGGTTTCATAGGAGAAGGGAGAAATAAAAATAGGTCAAAATCCTGGTCAATTCTCAGAGAGGGAAGGTCTGGATGGGAAATCCTGAGCAGTAGGATAGGGTCACCTATAAACATGTCTATAGAAATTGATACACATGTCAGGAGAATGAGGGATCCCGCAAGGCTAAGAGGTAGAGAATGAGCCTCCTGTAGTACAGTCATCCTTCCTACACTGGACACTATGAGTAGTAGATGAGGCCAAGGGAGGTCATAGCTTCAGGGAAATTCCAATGCATCAGTGTCATGATCCCAGAATCCCTAAGTGTTCCTGAAATTCTATGGAATCTGTGGGTCCAAACTATTTTTGCAATAATACTAAGATGTTATTTGTCTACTAAAATATTCCTCTCTTTTGCAAATACATATCTATGTGAGACCAGATTTTCTTCATATAATTCAATAAAACAACATATGGAATGTAGAAGCAGATATGAAAATTTAGCTATCCTCCATTAAGCCAGACATTTTGTGTAAAAGGAATTTTAGAGGAGGAATTTTGCATTAAAAAATTAAACAATGCTTTGTTTTCATTTTTTTACTTTTGAGAATAGAATTATTTTTATCTAAATATGTTATAACATGCAATGGGTTTATCACTGTTACTTGAATTAATGAATAAATATGTTACATTTTTAATCAGCTTTATTTTTGTGTATGGTAAATATCAATAGATATAACCCATACCAAAAAAAAAAGAGCCATCAATGACTCTATGAGACATCAAGAATCAGTCAAACAAAATCCAAAGAATGAAAAGATAGAAGAAAATGTAAAATATCTAATCGGAAAAACAACTGGCCTGGAATCTAAAAATTATTGGCCTACCATAAAACCATGATGAAAAAAGAGTCTGGACAATATCTTCAAAGAAATCATCAAGAAAAACTGCCCAGAAGTGCTAAATCCAGAGGGCAAAATAGTCATTGAAAGAATCCACTATTCATCTCCTGAAAAGAATAACAAACTAAAAACACCAAGAAATATTGTTGCCAAATTCCAGAACTATCAAGTGAAGGAGAAAATACTACCAGCAGCCAGAATGAAGCCATTCAAATATCGAGGAGCTACAGTCAAAATCTCACAGGACCTTGTAGCTTCTTCATTAAAAGATTGAAGGAATTGGAATATGATATTCTATTAGGCAAAGGAGCTGGGACCACAACCCAGGATCAATTAACCTGCAAAGTTCAGCATAACATTTCAGGCAAGGAGATGGACATTCAACGAAATAAGGGATTTCCAGACCTTCCTGACAAAAAGGCCAGAACTCAATAGAAAATTTGATTTTCAAACACAGGTTTCAAAAGAGGCATAAAAAGGTAAACAGGAAAAGAAAAACTTGTTATTCATTTTGGGCAAACTGTTTAGCTCCCTATAAGGGAAGAAGATACTTGTTAATCTTGAGAATTGTACATCTATTATGAAACATAAAAGGGATATACATAGATAGAGGGAACGGCTATAAAGTAAATGATGTGATGATAAAAATGTGATTCAAGCATGTGAAGGAGTTGTAACAGGAGATGTGAAAAGGAGAAAGAAGAAAATGGTAAATTACATCACAGGAAGAAGGACAAAATTATATTATAGTAAAGGGAAAGAGGGGAGGGAGATGAGCTTTGTTTGAGAGGTACTCTCATCTGATTTGGTTCAAGGAGGGAACAATAAACTTAATTAAGTATATAAATCTAACTAGCTCTATAGACAGTAGGAAGGAAAGGGGCAAGAAAGGGGAGGGGAAGCTAAAAAGTAGGGAGGAGTAGTAAGGGTAAAGGGGAGTAGTAGGGAGAGGGCCTGAAAGAAAGAAGGGAAGACTGCAGGAGGTGGAGGTCAAAAGTGAAAACTCTATTGAGGAGGGGAAGGGAGATGGGAGAACTAAAAGCACAAACCATGGGAAAGAGAATGGAGGGAAAGACACAGACTGTAATCATAACTGTGAATGTGAATGGAATGAACTGTCCCATAAAATGGACATGGATAGCAGAATGGATTAAAAACCATAATCCAACACTATGTTGTTTCCAAGAAACACATTTGAAATGGGGGGATACACACAGGGTAAAGTAAAACGTTGGAACAGAATATATTATACTTCAGCTGTTGTAAGAAAAACAGGGGTAGCAATGCTAATCTCAGATAAAGTAAAAGCAGAAATAGAACTAATCAAAAGAGATAAAGAAGGAAACTATATCCTCCTACAGGCACCATAGACAATAAAGCAATATCATTACTAAACGTATGCTCCAAGTAGTATAGCATCCAAATTCTTAGAGAGGTTGGTTGTACGAAGAAATGGGCAGCAAAACTGTATTAGTGGGGGACGTCAACCTCCCCCTCTCTGAACTTGATAAATCTAAACTTAAAATAAGAAAGAAGTTAAGGAGGTGAATTAAACTCTCTATAAGGTAGATATGACAGACCTCTGGAGAAAACTGAATGAGGATAGTAAGGAATATACCTTTTTCTCAGGGTACATGGCACATATACAAAAATTGACCATGTTCTAGAGCATAAAAACCTCACAGTCCAGTGCAGAAAGGTAGAGATAGTCAATGCATCCTTCTCAGATCATAGTGCAATAAAAATTATATGCAATAAAAGACCATGGAAAGGTAAACCAAAAATTCACTGGAAACTAAATAATCTAATCCTTAAAAAAGAGTGGGTTGAACAACAAATCATAGAAACAATCAACAAATTCATTAAAGAGAATGACAATAATGAGACAACCTACCAAATCTTATGGGATACTGCAAAAGCAGTTCTTAGGGGAAGTTTTATATCTTTGAATGCCTACATGAATAAAATAGTGAAAGAGGAGATCAATGACTTGGGCATGCAGCTGAAAAAGCTAGAAAAAGAACAAACTGAAAATCCCCAAGTGGATACCAAATTAGAAATACTGAAAACCAAAGGAGAGATTAACAAAATTAAAATTAAGTAAACTTTTTTTTATGAAAAAACTAATAAAATTTATAAACCTTTGGTCAATTTGATTACAAAAAAGAAAACCAAATTACCAATATCAAAAATAAAAAGGGTGACCTCACCTACAATGAGGAGGAAATTAAAACAATAATTAGAAATTACTTTGCCCAACTTCATGCCCATAAATCTGACAATCTAAATGAGATGGATGAGTATTTTAAAAAAATATAAATTGCTGAGATTAACAGAAGAGGAAGTTGAATACTTAAACAACCCCATCTCAGAAAAAGAAATTGAGGAAGTTGGGGGGTGGAACCAAGATGGCGGAGTAGAAAGACGCACATACACGTAGCTCCGAACCCACAACCCATAGAACGGCTACAGGGAAGTAACTCACTGTGAATTCTGCACCCAGAGGCCATGGAATATTGGAGCGAGGGAGATTTCTGTTCCAGAGAGACCTGCAAACCTCTCGCGGCGGGTCCTTCGAGCCGTGGACTGGGCGCCGGGACGGGGAGCAGAGTGCAGCCCTGCCGCGGCCGTGGCACCGAGAGGAAAAGATCCGAGCAGGCTTCAGGGACGGGATCTCCAGCGGCCATGTGGGTCCCTCCACCCACAGGTGATGGGGGTCAGTGAGAGAGTATCTTTGGTGGGTTGAGAGGGGAGTGGGGTGCCCCCATAATTCAGGCCTCCCCGGGAGGTAGAAGCTGAGAGGTGGCTGCAGACAGGGGCTCCCCAAGCGGGCGGGAGCCTGGATCCATTGTGGAAGGTCTGTGCATAAACCCCCTGAGGGAACTGAGACTGAGAGGCAGCCCTGCCCCGACCTCAGCACCTGAACTTAATGCTCACACTGAATAGCAGCCCTGCCCCCGCCAAAAGCCCTAAGGCTGGAAGCAGCATTTGAATCTCAGACCCCAAACGCTGGCTGGGAGGATCAGGAGGTGAGGTGGGTGTGAGGAGAATATTCAGAGGTCAAGTTACTGGCTGGGAAAATGCCCAGAAAAGGGAAAAGAAATAAGACTATAGAAGGCTACTTTCTTGGAGAACAAGCATTTCCTCCCTTCCTTTCTGATGAGGAAGAACAATGCTTACCATCAGGCAAAGACACAGAAATCAAGGCTTCTGTGTCCCAGCCCACCCAATGGGCTCAGGCCATGGAAGAGCTCAAAAAGAATTTTGAAAATCAAGTTAGAGAGGTGGAGGAAAAGCTGGGAAGAGAAATGAGAGACATGAAGTCAAAGCATGAACAGCAGATCAGCTCCCTGCTAAAGGAGACCCAAAAAAATGTTGAAGAAATTAACACCTTGAAAACTAGCCTAACTCAATTGGCAAAAGAGGTTCAAAAAGCCAATGAGGAGAAGAATGTTTTCAAAAGCAGAATTAGCCAAATGGAAAAGGAGATTCAAAAGCTCACTGTAAAAAATAGTTCTTTCAAAATTAGAATGGCACAGATGGAGGCTAATGACTTTATGCAAAACCAAGAAATCACAGAACAAAGACAGAAGAATGGAAAAATGGAAGATAATGTGAAATATCTCATTGGAAAAACAACTGACCTGGAAAATAGATCCAGGAGAGACAATGTAAAAATTATGGGACTACCTGAAAGCCATGATCAAAAGAAGAGCCTAGACATCATCTTTCATGAAATTATCAAGGAAAACTGCCCTGAGATTCTAGAACCAGAGGGCAAAATAAATATTCAAGGAATCCACAGAATACCGCATGAAAGAGATCCAAAAAGAGAAACTCCTAGGAACTTTGTGGCCAAATTCCAGAGTTCCCAGGTCAAGGAGAAAATATTGCAAGCAGCTAGGAAGAAACAATTCAAGTATTGTGGAAATACAATCAGGATAACACAAGATCTAGCAGCCTCTACATTAAGGGATCGAAGGGCATGGAATAGGATATTCCAGAAGTCAAAGGAACTAGGACTAAAACCAAGAATCACCTACCCAGCAAAACTGAGTATAATACTTCAGGGGAAAAATTGGTCTTTCAATGAAATAGAGGATTTTCAAGCATTCTTGATGAAAAGACCAGAGCTGAAAAGAAAATTTGACTTTCAAACACAAGAATGAAGAGAACCATGAAAAGGTGAACAGCAAAGAGAAGTCATAAGGGACTTACTAAAGCTGAACTGTTGACATTCCTACATGGAAAGACAATATTGGTAACTCTTGAAACTTTTCAGTATCTGGGTACTGGGTGGGATTACACACACACACATGCATACACTCACACATACATAGAGACAGAGTGCACAGAGTGAATTGAAGAGGATGCGATCATATCTTTAAAAAAAATGAAATCAAGCAGTGAGAGAGAAATATATTGGGAGGAGAAAGGGAGAAATGGAATGGGGCAAATTATCTCTCATAAAAGAGGCAAGCAAAAGACTTATTAGTGGAGGGATAAAGAGGGGAGGTGAGAGAAAAACATGAAGTCTACTCTCATCATATTCCACTAAAGGAAAGAATAAAATGCACACTCATTTTGGTAGGAAAACCTATCTCACAATACAGGAAAGTGGGGGATAAGGGGACAAGCAGGGTGGGGGGGGGATGATAGAAGGGAGGGCATGGGGAGGAGAGTGCAATTCGAAGTTGACAGTCATGGGGAGGGATAGGATCAAAAGAGAATAGAAGTAATGGGGGACAGGATAGGATGGAGGGAAATATAGTTAGTCCTATACAACACAACTATTATGGAAGTCATTTGCAAAACTACACAGATTTGGCCTATATTGAATTGCTTGCCTTCCAAAGGGAAGGGGTGGAGAGGGAGGGAGGTAAAGAAGCTGGAACTCAAAGTGTTAGGATCAACTGTCGAGTAATGTTCTTGCCACTAGGAAATAAGAAATACAGGTAAAGGGGTATAGAAAGCTATCTGGCCCTACAGGACAAAAGAGAAGACGGAGACAAGGGCAGAGAGGGATGATAGAAGAGAGAGCAGATTGGTCATAGGGGCAATTAGAATGCTTGGTGTTTGGGTGGGGAGGGGACAAAAGGGGAGAAAATTTGTAACCCAAAATTTTGTGAAAATGAATGTTAAAAGTTAAATCAATCAATCAATCAATCAATCAATCAATAAATCAATAAAAGAAAAAGAAATTGAACATGTCATCATTGAACTCCCTAGGAAAAAATCTCCAGGGCCAGATGGATTTACAAGTGAAATCTATCAAATATTTAAATAATAATTAATTCCAATTCTATATAGACTATTTGGGATAATTGGGGAAGAGTCTTCACAAATTCTTTTTATGATACAAATATGGTTTTTGTACCTAAACCAGGAAGAGACAAAACAAAGAAAGAAAATTATAGACCAATTTCTCTAATGAATATAGGTGAAAAATTTTAAATAAGATTTAACAAAAAGAATACAGCAATTTATCACTAGAATAATAGATTATGATCAGGTAGGATTCATACCAGGAATGCAGGGCTGTTTCAATATTAGGAAAACTATGAGCATTATCAATAATATCAAAAACAAAACTAACAGAAACCACATGATTATGTCAATAGGTGCAGAAAAAGCTTTTGACAAAATACAACACCGATTCCTTTTAAAAACACTGGAGAGCATAGGAATAAAGGGAACTTTTCATAAAATAATAAGCAGTATCTACCTAAAACCTTCTGCAAGCATTATATGCAATGGTGATAAGCTCGATGAATTTCCAATAAGATCAGGGGTGAAACAAGGATGTCCATTATCACCACTATTATACAATATGGTACTAGAAATGTTAGCTGCAGCAATTAGACAAGATAAAGAAACTGAAGCAATTAGAATAGGCAAAGAAGAAACTAAGTTATCACTCTTTGCAGATGATATGATGATATACTTAGAGAATCCCAAAGATTCAAGTAAAAAACTACTTGAAATAATAAACTTTGGCAAATTTGCAGGTTACAAAATAAACTCACACAAATCTTCTGTATTTCTGTGTATTAGATACAAAACCCAACAGCAAGAGATAGAAAGAGAAATCTCATTTAAAGCTAGGGTAAACACTATAAAATATTTGGGAGTTTACCTGTCAAAACAAACCCAAGGACTATATGAACCCAATTACAATACACTTTTTACACAATTAAAGTCAGATCTAAGTAAGTGGAAAAACTTCAGTTGTTTGTGTATAGGCTGAGTTAATATAATAAAAATGACAATTCTACCTAAATTAATTTACTTATTTAGTGCCATACCAATCAAACTACCAGATAATTATTTTCTACAGCTGGAAAAAATAATATCAGAATTCATCTGGAAGAACAAAACATCCAGAATATCAAGGGTACTAATATACAGAAATGCTACGGAAGGTGGCCTAGTGCTACCAGATCTCAAATTGTATTATAAAGCAGCAATTATCAAAACCACTTGGTTTTGGCTAAGCAACAAAAGGGTACACAAGTGGAATATGCTAGGTGCTCAAGACACCATAGGCAATGACTATAGCAATCTACTGTTTGATAAGCCCAAGGACCCCAGCTTCTGGGATAAGAACTCACTGTTAGACAAAAATGGCTGGGAAAAATGGATAACAGTGTGGTGAAAACTAGGCATAGACCAATGCCTGACACCATACACAAGAATAAAGTCGAAAAGGATGCACAATCTAGGTATACAGATTGATACTATAGACAAATTGGTAGAGCAAGGAATAGTGTATGTATCAGATTTATGGAGAAGGGAAGAATTTTTGACTAAAGAAATAGAAAGCATTATGAAGTGCAAGATGGATAATTTTGATTACATTAAACTGAAGAGTTTTTTGCATAACCAAACCCAATGCAACCAAGATTAGGAGGGATGCAGAAAACTTGGAAAGAATTTTTCAGCTAGTGTCTGTGATGTCTTAGATCTTCATTATAATGCAAGGACTTAAAAAAATTCCCAATGGTCTTTTAAGGCAAAATGCCTTCCATGTCCAGAGAAAGAACTATGGAATTCCATTGTAGAATGTAGCAGATCATTTTCTTTTGGATTACGTTTTGGTTTGTTATATGATTTCTCCCACTGATTTTAATTCTTCTACACAGCATGACTATAGTGAAAATGTATTAAATATGAGTGTAAGTGTAGAACCTGTATAAAAATTGTATGTTGTCTCAGGGAGGGAGGGGGAAAGTAAGGGGAAAGGGGGGGGAATCTAAGTTATATGGTACTGATTGTAGAACACTGAAAATAAATAAAATTAATAATAAAAAATATAAAATGAGCTGGAGAAGGTCATGGCAAACCACTTCAGTGTCTTTTCCAGGAAAACCCCAAATGTGGTCACAAAGAGTTGAACACAATCTTTTTTAAAGTGACTTCATGTATAAGTTACTTTAACTGATTACATTGAGGCTGTTGTAATAACATGGACTGTTTTCTTATTTTCATGCTTTCTTCTGGTTTGTTACTGATTTTGATTTTGTTCTAACAAGTTGACAGTTTGACTACGGACAAAGCTAATTTGGAAATAGCTCTGACTCCATTGGGTAACCAGTAATTCTTATTGGTCAAAAAATAGTTTCATTTTTTGTGATGTTGTTTGATACTTGCCAAACAACTAGACAAATGGATATTGCCATGCTGGCTTCTTTAAAAACAGAATTCTGAATGGTTTCAATGGAAACAGTGATAGCAACAGAGATATTGCTTATTGTTGTTTGTCCTTCATTTTTGAAGAAAACCAGTGACATCACAATGTTGGAATGAGGGTATGCTATGTTCAGCTATGATTGATCAGACCAAGATGAGTTCAGAAGGAACTACCACAGATCAAGCACAAGTGGTTCATTAGAACATTTAGAATGGAAGTACCTCTGGATTTGTGAAGTTCACTTTTCCTTTGTGCTTCTATGACTCTGCTTTGCTCATGGATACATCACCTCCTTTGATGTGGACATGCCATGCTGGAAGATCCTATGCCAGCATTTCCCATGTCTCATGTTCAATACTAAAGTTCTTCAGAGATAACTTGAAAGTGTCCTTATACTGCTTATTGTGAGTGCTTACCTTGTGCAAGTTCCCTGTAAAGTAGCTTTTTGGGTAAATGTGCTTGGCATTTGGACTACGTGGCCACTTCATCAGAATTGCATTGTCTGCAATTTGATTTGAATACTTCGCAGTTCAGCTCTAGAGAGGACTTCACTGTCCAATACCTTATGTTGCCAAGTGTTCTTTAGGATCTTCCTGAGACAATTCAAGTGAACGCAGTTCAGTTTTCTGGCATGGCACTGACAGACTGTCCAGATACCCCAGGCATACAATAGTATAGTCAACATGGTGTCTCTTGACCTTTAGTTCGATATTCAGTCTGACACCTCTTCTCTCTCACCTTTCTTTTGGAGTGTCCCAAATGCTGAGCTAGCTCTGGTAATGCATGTATTAACCTAATCATCTATGTGGATTGCCCTGGAGACTATGTTGTCAAAGTAAGCAAACTTATTCATAGCATTCAAAATTTCTCCATTTACTGTGAGCAATGGTTCCATGTATGAATGGTGTGGTGCTGGCTGATGGAGAACCTCTGTTCTGTTGAGCTATAAGCCAAGATAAAAGTGGAGGGAAAGTTGGTGCACCAAGTTTTGTTTGCAGATGATTGTGCACTCAATGTAACTTCTTAGGCTGAGATGTAACAGAGTATGGATTGATTCTCAGACACCTGCGCTAATTTTGGCCCAATAGTCAGCAATAGTGGTAAGATTCTCACAGAAGAGCTAAGCAAACGGTGAAACATCCCTGAGCAAAGTCAGGAGCATGGAAACTGTAGCAATCAAGTATGGAATCACAGTGGGGGAAGCAGAGAGATGAGATGCAGTTCAGGCACATGGGTTTCAGAGCAAATGCTTGAGCAGAAAACTCTTGGGGACGGGGGATGATCAGATTGATGATGACCCTATTTTTACTGGGGTGTCCATTTTCTCTTATGTTACTGAGACTTCTATTGACATGATAAGTTACTTTTCATGAATGAATGAATGATAAATGCATGAAAAAGCATATATTAACTGCTTACTGAGTGCTTGGAATATAAATAGAAAAGGCAAGATTTTTTTTTTCTGAATTAGAGGAATTCATACCCTAATTTGAAGTGGCATCATAAAGGAAATTTCAGCTCTAGGATAGATGGAAAGACCCAGAAGTCCCAAGCATTCAATGGTGGTGTCTTTAGGCCACATATGTAAATCACTTGACAGCTAAGGGTGTCAGTGTGCAGAGGCAAAGTAGATGATAAAACATGGGGACTATAGAAAGCAACACTTAGCACAGTGTCTGGAACATAGTATGCACTTCAATTTTTATTGATTAGCTAAATGATTGACATAGGAGTTGGTAAGCCCTGGTGATCCTCCAAAGCATGAAAGGGAATAGAATTGATGTCTCCCATGTCATTCAAGCCATGTGAATGGCCAAGATGGGTTCATGAAGTTGGTGGCTGATCTTCCAGAGAGAAAGAACGCTTGTTGATTGCAAAGGGATAAAGATCACTATAGGAGAGGTAAATAAAACCGGTGTTCATGGCTTGGGAAGGAGAGTCAGTCCTTCATGTTTACCAGCAGTATATCTGTTCTGAATGGCATTTAGGACTGCAACATAAGACTCTCCTAAACATAATAAGACCATGGAAACTCCAAGTTCTATAGTTTTCCTTAATTTGTCTCACAAACAAACAGAAAAAGTAGTGAAAATCCAGTGCATTCTGCTGTACCTTGTGATTATTACTCCCACTGCTACTCCCTCCTTGCTAATTCAGCCTAACCTCTTCAATTTAGGCTCAGTTCTCTCTTCACAGCAGTTTCCACTCTTCCTATTGATACCCTAAAACACATTGCCTTGCTATTGTGATGCTCCACCTTTTCCCTACCCCAACTCCATACTGAATACACTTCAATTCCAGCATTAGATTTCCTCCCTCAAGTTCATGGTCTTATCTAAGATATAGCTAACTCATGTCCAAGTCCTGACCCAGGAAAGAACTCAGGGATGTATATTATAATAACACAGTCTGGGCTCCTCTTCCTATGGGTTGTGTGCAGAATGAGAGGGACATTTTATCCCATGAGAGTCAGGATATGTCCCCCAGTAGATGTATTTTCCAAAATGTAGGATAACTGTAGGTTGCTCTTTTTTTTCTTTGTTTCCTTTCTTTTTTTTGTAGAGATAAGACTAGATTACGGGCAACTAGATGGCAAACTGGACAGAATGATGGGACTGAAATCAAGAAAACTAATCTTCCTGAGTTCAAATCTGGTCTCAGATACTTACTAGCTGTGTGACCCTGGGCAAGTCACTTAACCTTGTTTACTTCAGTTTCCTTATTTATAAAATGAGCTGGAGAAGGAAATAGGAAACCACAACAGCATCTTTGCCAAGAAAACCCGAAATGGAATCACAGAGAGTCAGACATGACTCAAAAACAACTAAACAATAAAGCACAAAGGCTAGATTAAATAGTCTAGGGTGGTATCTTTAATTCTTTAAATAATTAATTTAATGTTGCAAGTACCTAAAGGTTACCAGTGGGAGCTGTGACGTCTCCAACGTGTCCGTCAGTCAATAAGTATTTATTAAGCATCTACTGTATTCCAGGTTTTAGGGATACACTGGGGATACAAAGGAAGGCAAAAGATAGTCCCTGTGCTTGAGGAACTCACATTCCAATGGGGTAGGAGGGAAGACAGCATGCAATTGTACACAAAAAGAGTTAGAGATAATCAACAGAAGGCGGGTACTGTAGTATTAAGCAGGATTGGAAAAGGCTTCCTGTTGAATAGAAATCAGGCCAATTATTGATGTTGTTCAGTCATGTTCAACTTTTCATGTTCCAATCTGAGGTTTTCTCAGCAACGATATTAGAGTGGTTTGTCATTTCCTTCTCTAGATCATTTTACAAATGAAGAAACTGAAGCAAAGAGGGTTAAGTAACTTGACCAGGCTTATACAGTTAGTGTCAGGCCAGATTTGAACTCATTAAAACAAATCTTCCTGATTCCAGTATTAGCATGCTATCTACTGAGTCACCTGGCTTCCCTGAGCCTCACACAGAGGCTTCATAAAGCAAAGCTAGTCTCCTTCAATTATTCAAACAGCTGTTGACATTCTCTAGCTGCCAAAAGCAGAGCAGCTAATAATTTCTTGAGTTGCCTCCATGATAATATCATTCTTTAAAAGTGAAAGAACAAAAAAGGGAAAACTCTTAATTAAGTACATGCATCTCAGCAATGGGAGGAATTGGTTGTTGAGGTGGAAATGATGATGGAGACCCAAAGGGAAATGACCATTTGGTGTTAAGAATTTGAGATAAAAAAGCCAAAGAAAGTCAGCTATACATAGCCTGGAAGTGCTCTTGCATTTTTAAAAAATGCACAGGAGCTCGAGGGAAGGACTGACACCAAACAATGAAGACCAAGGCATGGCGTCATCTGCAAGAATGGTGTCGAGAGTACTGAAGTTCGTAATGAGTTTAGCCTAAGGGAAAAACTAAAGATGGCAAAGAGGATTTTTGAAGTCATCTGTTTTAGGTATATTGGGGAAAAGGGCAGGGCCAACAAAAGAAGATGACTGCTGCTCAGGATGGATAGGACAATGACATCTGATGACAGAGAAAAGGCAGACATTGTCATTTCTTATTTGACTTCTTATCTGCCATGGAGAATGACCTTTGGATTATAAAGAAAAGAACGAATATGGCTAATGGGCATCGACTCTTTAGAAAAATAAGGCAATCATAATAGTATGCCTAGTTGCGCTTGACTGGTTCATATTCTCAAGTCTTGAAAGAATTGACGGATGTAATTGCTGAGTCACTGTCAGTGATGTTTGAAAGATTGTGGAGTATGAGAGAAGTACCACAGGATTGAGGAACAAATACTGGTTTCCAAAAATGAAAGTGAATAGAATCTAGATGCTGTAGGTCATGAGTCTGACTTTGATTCCTGGAAAAGTTCTGAAATAAATATATTATTACAGAGTTAACAACCTATTACTCTTCCATCTTTGGTTCCTAGATTTCCTTAAATGAGTATATTTTCTTAATACAAAGTAAATATCCAGAAAAGGGAAGGGTGATCACAGAGTCAACACAGTGAGATCAAGTATAGGTCATAACAAATAACCATTATTTCCTTTTTTGGATTAAGTTATTCAACCAGTTGATCAGGGGAATGTTATAAATATAGTTTCTGAGATTGTAGTAAATTACGTGACAAAGTCTCTCATGCTACTCTTGTGAAAAATATGGAGAGGCATGTGATAAATTCTAGTACAAGAAGTTGGAATGGAACTGGATGAATGGCCAAATAAAAGGAATCATCATTTGTTGTTTGATGCCACCTTGGTAGGATCTCTGCAATGGTATGTGTCTGGTTGTATGCTACTGAATATTTTCATCAGTGGTTTGTTTAAAGTTATAGAAGGCATATGAACCAGAATTGAAGATGACACAAAGCTGGGGAAGGATAGTTAACACAATTGATGACAGAATAAGGATTCCAAAAGGTCTTAGATTAAAACTTTGGGTCAATATTAATAAAATTAAAGGACAAGTGGGCTAAAAAATGAACATTACAAGTGGAAGATAGTAGAAGTGCCATCTGAAAAAAAGATCTGGAGGCTTTAGAGCATTGCAAGTTCATTAGGAGTCAAGAGTATGATATGGCAACCTAGAAAAATGTTGCAGCATTAAGCTGCAATAAGGAAGACATGGCTTCCAGGAATACGAAAGTGATGGTCTTGCTGTGTACTCGAGGCTGATCTGACCATATGTGGAATATTTTGTTTAGTTGTGGGCACCACATTTTGAAAAGGACATTGATAATCTGAAGAATACAACTAGGATTGTTCAAGTTTATGCCACAAGAGGATTGGTTATAGGCATTAAGTATTTTTTGCCTAAGGAAGTGAGGACTTATAAGGGACATGACAGCTGTGTTCAAGCACTTGAAGGGCTGTTACAGAGAAGGATTACATTTGTTCCATTCACCCCCAGAAGGCAGTACTAGGAGCGATAGATGGAAGTGGGAAAGAAGAAATTTGAGCTTGATGAAAGGAAAACTTCCTCACAATTGGAGCTGTCCAGAAGTTAGCTAGACTGCCTCAGGAGGCAGTGTGTTCTCCCCCCTTAAATCCTCTTGAATACTTTCACAAGAAAGCTGGAAGGCCACATTTAGAATATTCTGTAGATGGCATTCTGTTTCATGAACTGAACTGGTTGATGCCTGAAGTCTCTTCCAACCTCCAAATACCTGTGATTCTAGGGGCAGCTATGTGGTACAGTGGACAGGGCCCTGGTGCAGGAGTCAGGAGGACCTGAATTCAAATCTCACCTCAGACACGTGACACTCACTAGCTGTGTGACCTTGGGCAAGTATCTGGTCACTGGATTCAGATGGCTCTGGAGGAGAAATGAGGTTGGTGACCTGCACAGCCCTCCCTCACTCAAAACAAAGTCAAGTGCAAATCATGTCATTATTTCTCTGATGGCATGGTCTTCTTTGGCAATGAAGGATGAACACATTTACCTGTGATTCTGTAGGTGAAATGGTTTTTCCTCCTAACAAGGTGGGAGGGTCCTGAGAGGAGATGGGTGGTGCAAGACAGAGGTGGATCAATAAGGAGCTAGAGCTGTTACCATTTGGTTAAAGACTAGCATGCTGTTTGTCCTTCATTCTTGAAGAAGACCATGACATCAGGAAGAAGATGTCATCACTCACAAGTGAACTGGATTGAAGTGAGGTAGTGTTGTGCAAAGTCAAAGGCCTCACTTGCTCCTCCAGAGCCACCTGAGTCCAGTGGAAAGATATAGATCAGGATGATTGAAGGTGGCCAGGGATGCAGAGGGAGGCTTTGGCTTTTTTAAGCTAAGGTCTTTCCCAGGTCTCAGTTTGTCTGAGGCAAAGAGCCCACATGGCCTTATCAAGTATAGATCATACCAAATGCAAATAAGTTTGGTAAAGATGAAGCAAAGAATAGCTTCTTTCACCAAAGCAAAAACAAATGAATAAAACCTTGGAGCGGAAGACCTTCAGGGTTTCTGGTCAAAACAGAAACAGGTGCTATTTACACTCACTCTGAACCATCAACACCCAAACAATGACCAAGTGAGGCCTGGATTGAAACCTATTGTTGGCAAATCAATGACAGCCATAGTGATTTGGGTTTAAGGAATGGTCCATAAAAAAGAAATCTACTTGGTAAACTCCAAGATATTGTGCTAGGTTTTAGCAATCAAAATTGATATTCCTTTGAGCAGAGCACCCTCTGTAATAGAGCAAGTGAAAAAAGACTATGGAACAAAGAAAGCTAACAAGATGCAGCGAAGGATATGTAATAGAGTAACATTTGAGGTTGCATTTCATGATGTCAGGAAATCAAAATTAGGTACTGACCTGTGTGATGAAAAATATAAAGGAAATCATTGACTATTACTGTTACATGAGGCCTTAGAAGTCACCTAGTCCTATGGCAGTGAATAGAGCACCAGTCTGGAGTCAGAAGAGCCTCGCTTCAAATGCAGTCTCAGATACTAGCTATATGACTTTGGGCAAGTCACTTCACCCTGTTTGCCTCAGTTTCCTCATTTGTAAAATGAGCTGGAGAAGGAAATGGAAAACACTCCAATACCTTTGCAAGAAAACATCAAATGGAGTCACAGAGTCTGACAGGACTGAAACAAATGAATGTCAGTAGTCCAGCTTTATCTTACAGATAAAGGAAAGGAGGCCCTAGAAGGCAAATGAACTTAGTTACCTGAGCTGTTTGATAGGATAAGTAAACTATGAACCAGGCCCACATATACAATTCTTTTAGTTCTTGAGTCAAACTAATTCATTTTACTCCGTATATTTTTTCTGACTTATAAGATGTGAGTCTAATATCATATATATACATATATGCATATATATATATATTCCTATGTATCCTTCTTTTCCAGATAAGAAACTCTTTTTTAAAAATAGTTTTCCCAATTACAAATAGAAGTAAATTTTCACATTCATTTTTTTTTTAATTTTGAGTTCCAAATTCTCTCCTTCCCACCTCATTGAGAAGACAAGCAATTTTATATAGGTTATACATGTGGAGTCATGTAAAACATATTTCCATATTAGTCATGTGGTAAAAGAAAACACAGACCTTCCCACCCCAAAATAAAAAAAAGCTCAAGAAAAAATAAAGTTAAAAAAAATTCAATCTGCAATCAGACTCCATCAGTTCTTTTTCTGGGGATGGATAACATTTTTCATCATAAGTCCTTCAGAGTCATCTTAGGTGATTGTAATACTGAGAAAATCTAAGTCATTCATAGCTGATCATTATACAATATTTCTGTTACCATGTATGCTCTTGTCCTGGTTCTGCATACTCTACTTTGCATCAGTTCATGTAAGTCTTTCCAGGTTTTTCTGAAAGCATCCTGCTCATCCTTTCTTATAGCACAACAGTATTCCATCAGAATCATATTAGGTCAGGGATTCTTAATCCTTTGTGCATCATTGACCCCTTTGAAAGTCTGGCGAAGTTTATGACCCACCCCCTCTCAGACTAATGCTTCTAAATGCATAAAATAAAATATAAAGGATTTCAAAGGAAAAATTCTTTTGAAATACAGTTATTTAAATATTAAGGAAACAAGTTCACAGACTCCATGTTAAAAACTCCTTGTTTAGGTCAAACTGTTCAGTCATCTCAGCTGATCTCCTTGTACTCATTAACAGTAGATTTCTACACTAAGGCCTCCTCAGTCTCTTTGGAGAGAAGTCATACACCTCTCCCTCTCAGAAGCCATCCTCTCAAGAGCTGGTAGCTGCCAGCCCTATGCACAATCAGTAAGATGTCTGCAAGAGATCTCATCCTTTTCCATGGCTTTTTTTCCCTTTTGATTTGTTGGTTGTGTTGAAATTGTTGTTCTATAATAGTTCATAGGATGTTGAACTGAAGAGAAAATTGCCCTCAATAAAAATGAACTACACCAAATTCTCTCCTCTCCCTGTGAAAATGATTCTTTTATTTTTTGTTCTTCTTGTGATAACACCTAAGAAAAAAATGATGCTATAGTATATTATTTCACAATTACCTTCTCAGGTATTGGTTGGAGGTAGAAGAGGAGAACATGATCATGAAGCTCATAACATTTGATCTTTTCTAGACTCCTGAAAACCTGTGAATCACTTTCATAAGCTAAATCAATATCAGTTGTCACCTGGTGGCAGGTAAGGGCAAGTCTGTGGTTTTTTTAAGACCATGCAGAAATAGATTTTTTCACATTTTGGAGAAAGGAAGAGAAAGGATGCAAAGACATCAGTGAAAAGCATAGATATAGCATCAGTGACAGGCTATAAAGATCATAGGATCATGTCAGAGACCTTAGAGGCCATCCAATCCAACTTTTTCATTTTATAGATGAGGAAACTGAGGCCGAGAGTGATTAAGGACCTTGCCCAAGGTCACACAAGAAGTCAGAGTCAGAGTCAGGATTCAAACTTAAGTCCTTTGACCCCAAAACCAATATTCTTTCTGTTGCACCATGAAAGAAAAGATCTTCAGACTCAAATCTGTATTTGCCTCATCCATGTTTTTCCTCTTTTCTTAGCTTCCCAGGTCAAGGAACAAAGAGAATACCACTGACTCAGAGCACCCCAAGAACCATATATTCAAGACTGGCTTTTCCCTAAGTACTATACTGAAAAAAATTCCCTATACTAGGATCATTGTGTAAGGAGGGAATGTCTTCCATCTCCAATTCCAATTTAGTAGTCACAAAAGGCTTAGAATGTAATCAGTAGAGGAAGGAGATCCCATCCCTACTTCATTTGATGTGGTCTTGGTGGGTCAAGAATATAATCACAAAGTGTAGAGAAGAGATTAAAGAATTTTTCTACAACCTTACAAGAATATGTAACAAGCTCTTAACTTGGAAGGATTATAGCAACCATGTCACTAGATGAAAGAAACTAACACCCTAAGAAATATCTTGTGATTGAAAGAATCAACCACATTCTTGGGTCCTATATATGAAAACAGAAGGACATTCAATGTTTAAGGGCTCCAAACTCAGGTACCCTTTGTGAAAGTAGGTCCTTTTGCCTATACTAGATGGTAGAAAAAGGAGGAAGGTGACTTTGTCTGTGTGTGAGTGAGTGTGTGTGTGTGTGTGTGTGTGTGTGTGTGTGTCTGTCTGTCTGTCTATTAGTCTCTGTATATCTCTCCAACCACTGGCCATACTATCAAAATTCCTAGACCAGCAGGAGAAAACATATCCAATTGGAAGAAGGAAAATGCATCCTAAAACAGATAAGGATTCAAAGGGATGGTCACCCAAGGGGAGAGGCAGCTTCAACAAGCGTGATTCATTATGGTAGAAAGGACTACTCACAATATATATCTGACACACATATCTAACTACTCAATAATGAAACAGTATCTGGGAACCCTGGGTAGCCAATACAACAAAAGTACTGCACCTAAGGGGAAGTGCAAGAGGATTCTATGAAGGGAGAAAGGGCTTCCCTGACACTCCATGAATCACGGTTGTGAATTACCACACAAAACATGTTAGCCTCACTATTGTTATATTCTAAATTTGAACCCACTCTGTCTATGAAAGCTATGTATATTTCTAGAATCTTGCACCTCAGGTTTTCAGGAAAATGTTTTATGTCAACAGGTCTAACTCTACCACCTTAGTATGTATCTTCTAAAATCTGATTTAATCTACTGCCTTATTTTGAACAGAAAGCGTACCAGTAGATAGTCATGAGTTACAGTGGTAAGTGTGACTAGTTAGAGGGTTACCCACTAAAATGTGAGGGTACAGCCACCAACCAGAGGATTTAAGCACAAGTGTGGGTGAGTAGCCTAAAAAGGACGTTACAATAATGTAAAGTTGGAAAGGACTCCAGACATCATACATAGTCTCAACCAATAATTTGACAGAAGAGGAAACTGTGGCACAGATAATTTTAAATGAATTCTTCAAGTTCCCACAGATTTTATTTATTAAGCCTAGTTTCAAACCCAGGTTATCTAATTCCAAACCCAGCACTCTTTCTATTATCCTGTATTGATCTTTGATTCTCAAGTAGAACCGATATTTCCCTCTTGAAAAAATCAAAAGTCCATGGTAACATTTCTTGATTCAGTATGTGATCAAAGTAGACTAAGTGGATGTTGGACAGGAGCACATATCAGAGAAGCAAAAGCCATGGCAATAGCTGTAGTGCTATCGCTCAAAGATGGGCAAGCAAAGTGATGTCCCATTTCACACTTTCTCTCCCCTCACCAATCCCAATTAAATTGTGCTGAGATTTCTCCAGGGCTTGGAAGCAGTCTGACACTTTTTCAGCCAATAGTGGCTATAGTAGACTGGAATTCTAAGTGTATTTCTACAGAACTATCTCTCACATGAACATGAGACTGCATTTGCTGCAGGAAAAACATGGCACAACCAGTCAAATAAACCATTTTCTCACTCAGAGGCTCATTTTATTTTATTTTTTACTGACAAACAGAAGCATCTTTTTTTTTTTTATAAACCCTCCAGGGATGTGTTACCTCCTACATGACTAGGGCACATGCACCTAAGTGTTTTTTGGAGTGTTGTAGAAATAGTCCATTCTTTTTATGCAGAAGGCAGTGTATTCGCTGACATTTTGACACAATTCACTTTGCTAATAGGAGAAACTCTATGCCTCTACAGAGTACCTTAGTATGAGTTCACTCTTTGAAAATGTTTCTTCCAAACTTCCATATGTAACCACTAACAACTTACCACATCTAGGAACATGAATGTCTTTTGTTTCTCAGAAGGGTCATAGTTTGGACCAGATTTTTGATTCCATTAGTATAAGGAACTTCCCATTAGGAAATTCTCCCTACCAATACAGATGTGGTACCTGTACTGCAATTTGTAGTCTTAGAGACTTGTCTCGGGTGCCAAGAGGGTCAGTGAATTGTTCCAGGTCATATAGCTGTACAGGTCAAAGGCATGACTTGCTCCTAGGTCTTCCTGATTCTGAGACTAGCTCTCATTCACTATATCACATTGTTACTCACAGTTAATCCTTCTGTAGGATCATGGATTTAGAAGCAGAAGGAACAGTCTCGGTCAGCTACTCCAATTCCCTCATTTAATAGATGAGGTAACAGAGGCCCAGAAAGGTAACTTCCCCAAGGTCACATGGGTAGTAAGTGACAGAGTCAGGAAATGAACCAAGGTCCTCTGACACTAATTCAGTAATCTTGCCATTGTACTCCACAACCTCCATAAATCCTTCCCCTGTACCAAAAGTCTGCTCCCTGAATTAGGTGATGGATAGAGAAGGGAAGAGAAGTAGCTCTGTCCACGTTTCACATGGCAGGTAGAAAGGAGAAAGTTTGTATATCCACTGTACTACCCTTTCCACCTTTCTTCAGGAACCTCAGGTCAGAGGAGCGGAGAGGTTGATTCATAGGCAATTCCATTACTCTATCTCTCTACCCTCTAGGCTCTGTAGGGAAGGAGAGTGGGACCACTGGGCTCAAAGGGGCCAAATTAGACCCTTGAGGTCTAATTTTTTTAAAAGAATGAGCCATGATAGATAAATACTTTCTGAGGTTTCTCTAAGAAAGAAACATCTTAATTTTTTTTCCTAGTGGAAAGAGCACCAGACAGAGAATCGTTAGCCTTGGGATTTAATCCAGATTCTGCCACCAAGTAGTCATGTAAGCTCAGGCAAGTTTTGGGGATTTTCCCCCTGATTTGGGCCCCCATTTCCTAATCTTTAAAATGAGAGATTGGACTAGCCAGTTTTTAAGTGGTTACGAAACTTAGCACTGAAATAAACACTATAGATAGAACTAGTTCTTAGATTGTCTTTTATAGAACATATTCCAAAGTCACTTCAAAATTATCAAGCCATTCTAAATTACCTTCTTGATCCTACCAAGGCCATTTAGTATATTGTCGTTGACTAGGTTTTTGTTCATTTATTCTATCATGGAATCTCTAGGCTGGAATACCCTCCATATTCATTTTCTAATCTAAATCAATTTGTGAGGTCACCTAGTCCATCCAGCTGCCCCAGGATAGATCTGAAGTTGTGTGCCCAGGAAGACAGCTGTTTCATTTCTTTTCAACCAAACCTATCAATGCTTTTAATTCAGAACAGGAAAACTGCAGTTTATTCAGGTGTAGGGAACACAAAAATTGCCCAGCTGATTTCTTTTAACATTCCCTTGCCAGCAGTCCCTCAACAAATCCTATTATTTGGGCTAAATCTCAGCATGGAATATTTTAGTCCAGAGAGACCGCTCTGGGCAAATGATAAACACCTGATCATGAAGGTTACAATGTCTATCCATTAAAAGTTCTAAGTGTTTACCATTTTAACCTTAATTTAACCCCCATCATTTTTCTTTTCTTCACTTCTCATCAGTTTTTAATGCCTTGCTACTAAGAGAGGTTGAAATGGGATAGGGACCTGGGGAGGAAAGAAAGTATAATAGACATCCTTATAGGTAGCCCCCAATTTATAAAAAGGCTACATTCCATAAGCTTGCTTAAAAATTTGCTGTTTAGAACTTTGAAAATTTTTGCAAAATATTATTATTGCAGCCACCACTACCACCAACACTACTACTACTACTACTAGTACTAGTACTAGTACTACTACTACTACTACTACTACTACTACTACTACTACTACTACTACTACTACTACTACAGAGTGGCCTGGTACAGTGAAAAGAATTTTGGAGTTGGGTCAAAGAACCTAGATTTGAATCCTAGATTTATTCATTGCTATCCATGTAAGATTGGACAAACCATCTAACTTCTCCAGGCTTCAGTTTCCTCACCTATAAAATGGGGAGAGGGAGATTGATTAGATGATCTCTGAAATTCTTTTCAGTTCTAAATTATTGAATCTATTAACATCATAAGTGGTAACTAGAATCATAGGCTAGAATGGACCTACAAAGAAAAACAAAGAAAAAATGCAAAAGAACCTGTGGTCCTACACACCCTTCTACTTCTAGAGTGATGATAATGGGATGGCACCGAGGGTGACAAAAGTTGGTAAGAAAGCTAGTTTGGGAGGTATTTATATAATTTATCTTCATTTTAGTACTTTGTGAGCTCATTGACCACTGACATGGGCATGGTGTTGGAGGAATTGAATGAATCTTGACATTGTCATTATAAATGAAACCAGAAGAAAGAGGAAGTCACAATGATGATAAATGATGATGACTCACAGAGTCTCTCTGGAGAGGCAAGTAAGAGAGTAGGGGGAGGGGAAGGGATCTGCCAGTAGAAGGGGGCACTTGAGTTGGATTTTGATGAAAGCTAGATACACTGTGACTATAATAGGGGTCAAGAGGGAGCCCTGAAGGAAAGCCTCTGCAAAGGTACAGAGGTGGGAGATGAATTGGTGTGAATAGGAAAGCAGTTTATCTGGAATGTAGAGAGCATGGAGAGGCTATGAGCCTGGAAATGAGGGCCCAATTGGGAAGGGCTTAAGAAAAACAGATAAGTATATATTTAATCTTAAAGCAAAGAGAGAGCCACTGGAGTTTTGTGAGAAAGGGAGTGATGGTCAGATTAGTATTTTAGAAACATCAATTTGGCATCTATGAAATATAGATTGGAAAGGGGGGAGGGACTGGAATCAAAGAGATAAATTAGAGTGCTATTGCCATAGTCCAGACAGGAGATAATGAGATACTGAATTAAGGTGATGTCCATTTGAATGGAAAGAAGAGGACAGAGGTGAGCCGTATAGACCCTCTACGATGAAAAGTACACAGATAAAAAATAACACAGAAGGGGGCATAAATAATGCCTCCATGGTGATCATTGGAAGAAATATCTGTATTGATGAGATCTCAGATCTGTTTGAGTATTTGCATGACAGTGGTCTTTATTGTGGCATTACAGAACCATGCATGGTCTCCCCAGAAGATCCTTAGGAAACTCCTCTATACTTTGTTCTTATCTCCAGACTAGCCTAAAAAGATAGAACTTCCCTTGTGGCTCAATCTACTCCTTGCCCATAACAAAAATTACTTTGGAGCAGACAGAGAGAAAAGGGGGACTTTTGAGGTCATTTAAGTAACCTTCCTTCTAAAGAAATTGGGGTCATGCCCATTTGTAGATGAAGAAACTGAGGTCAGAGGAGGTTAAGTAATTTGCCCAAGGTCACCGAAGACTTCAAATTCAGTTTTGGCATACTTTCTATTGAACCATATTTTTGAAGGACTGGAATTTAGTTGAGAGATCAGGGATAGAAGCACATCTCTGGGAGTCATGAGAATAGGAACAATAGCTGAAGAGATGTATTCATTAAACTTTTTCAAAGGACAGAATGTAGAAAGTAAGGTGAAGAAGAAAATCTATTGGAAAAAAAAGGTCACAGAGAAGTAATAATGGAAGAAAAAGTCTTTAGATTTTGTAATTAATCAATTCTTGATGGCCTTGACAATACAGTTTCAGAAGAATGGTGAGGGGAGAGGTCAGATAATGGCAGAATGGTGATGAAGAAATGGAAACAGTAAGCATAAACCACTTAAGGAACTCTGCTTAGTCAAAGTCAGTAGGAAAATAAGATGGTTACTAGACAGGGTCAAGGCACCAAGCAGAAGTTTTCTGAGGAACTGGTGAGACCTGTGTGATATATAGGACATGTATGTATGGTGGTGAGAAAGGAAGGTGTAATCATTGAGATTACAATCTGAAATAAGATGTCTTAGAAAGGTAGCATGTTCAGGGACTTACACATGCATTAGTAAGTCAATAAAGCTTTTATTGAGCCCTTAACTATGTATCAGACACCTTGCTGAACTCTGGGGATTAGAAAAAAGGCAAAAACTTGTTTCTGTATAGTTCAAATCTATAGCTTTAACTGGAAAAAAAGACTCAAAACATTGCCTAATGAATATTAGACAGTCAATAAGCATTTTTTAAGTGCCTACAATATGCCAGGAACTGTGCTAAATACAGAGGATCCAAAGAAAGGAGGGGATGTTCTGCCCTCAAGAGCTTCCATTCAGATGGAAGAAACAACATATAGATACTTGGGTGTGTATATATATGTATATGTGTGTGTATATGCATACACACACATACATATATACACATACATAAATATACATGTATATACATGTACTTATACATATATGTGTATGCATGTATATATACATATATACACAAACTATGTGTGCAGAAACACATGTACATGCATATATACATACTGACATATACACTCATAGATGCATATGTGTTTGTACTAAATATATATACATATATATGTGTATATGTCTATGTATAGACATACACACACACACACACACACACACACACACTATACAGAATAATTGAAGCTAACAAGTCCATAGTGTTTACACAAAGGACAGAACATTTTTGCCCTAAAGTCTCCAAGTTCAATCCCATTCCATTTGGAACCCTGTGTCTTCCAACCTTTCTCTTTCAGTGAAATCTTAATTAGAAGAAAACAAACATTACATTAGAAATGTCTCCCTCACTTCTGCTGCAGAATAACAAAATCCCAAGGACAGAAGCAATCTTAGAAACCAGTTAGTCCATTCTGCTGCCTCTGGGAAAAACAGCATGCCAACCATTCAAGGCAGATAAACAACTTAGAGTACTCTATGAAAGAAAGATTCTACAGCTTTCTCTGCTAACTATCCTCCTCCTCTTCCTTTTTCAGGTTGACAAAACACTTAGAATCCCAAACACTTATAAAACACTTATGAAACATTAAATATGGAAGTGGAAACTCATGATGTGTCTAGGGGCGGGGGAATATGGGGTGGGGGATGGGTATGATAATCAAATCTGTCTTCACTAAGCCCACACTCTTTCCTTCCCAAAAGAATATCTAAGAGACATACTCAGTTAGGCTGTAGGCTACGTTATAATTAGAACAATATGGTAAAATTGAAAAGACATGTGCCTGTTTGCATGAAATGGAAGCATCTGCTGAAATTATTTGAGGTGTCCCATCACTAATTAAAAGTGCTTTCATTTATAGAGGACATGCCATATGGGCTCGGTTGATTCCTGGGTTTCTGTATCTGAATGGGTGGTGGGGGAGTTGTTGAGGGGAGGCGAATGGTGAGGAATACCCGGAAAAAATATGATTTAGCCTTCCAAAAATTGTCATTACAACACAAGGAGCCACAGGGATCTGTTGGAAGTTGTTTTAGTAAGGCACAGAAATTATAGGAGATGCCCTAAGTTGTGCCTGCCCACGCTTGCCTGAACTAATTTAGCTCATCAGCTTCATCCCTGAAGTCTTGCTTTGACCACCCCCTTAATTATTCAAACCATACTTTGAACTTCAAGCTTTCAGTTGAAGGATCTATCCATCAGAGTTATAGCTAGCAGTTTTTGTAACCTGGGCAAGTGGCAAAAAAAAAAAAATACTAAGGCAAGTGACAGGAAATACTTTCTCAAGAGTTGTGCATGAGGTGGGTAGGGAAGGAGATGGAAAAAAGATTTGACAGGAATGGAGACCCTAGGAAGTGATAAGGCAATGATAACAATGGTAATGATAAATGATAAGACTACTATAAGGGAGGGGGTGGCCCAAGAAGGCCAAGGAGAGATTCACCTAAGGTATGATCATGGTGATATTAGGGGAAGTTGGGAGCTTCTGTCTTTAACTGATTGTTCTTGCTAACTGGGTGCTAAATTCAGCTTTTTTCCCATAATACTGGAGGACAAATTCTGTCAATATTCTCTAAATGTCAGTGCTCTGGTACAAAACTGCAGTGGTCTTGCCCTTAGTTATGGAGCTGCTATGTGTAACCTTTGTCAGAGAGGCCTATGCTGTTAAGGGACCAGCTTTAATTTGAGGCCCTTCTTATTTCTCTTGGCCTGAATAATGGGAAATATCTTTTCTGGATACACTAAGTAGACTTTCATCACCCTTTCTAATATATACTGTTCTCTGCAGGTGGGACTGCCTGTTTTCTGGTCTGGTGATTATCCTTAAAAGTTTGAGCCTTTCATAGTTCTACTGCACAATTTAGAAACTCAGTGGCAACTAATCAGAACTGAAACTAAAACAAAGTAGGCCATGGTGAAGAAAGAATGAGACTTGCCAATTAAGTGATTTTGGATGGGTTATTTAGTTTTTGAGAGTTTTGGTTTCCTCATCTGCAAAATGGGAGTAATATAATGCATATTGCCTACCTCATTGGTCTATTGAGAAGAAAGAATTTTGTAAACACCAAAGCACTGTATAAAGGTAAATTATTGATACTGTTATTATTATTAATGTAGCTTATTGTTAAAAAGTTGTCATTCTGCTGTACTGCTTCATAACCATGCAGTTACAAAGAGGGTACTGTACTAGGACCTGTAAGACCCTGAGGTCATTCTTGGCTCTGTTACTGTGCCACCCTGGTTGTCGCTTCATCTTTCAGCAGGACTACACCCTAGCTATAACTAGGAATTTATCTTTTCCATCTAGGGCAAAAACAGTGGCAGGGGGCAAGTTGATGGCAGCATACAAGAAGGCTTGGCACCAAGTGTGGTCATGTGAACTGACCCCACATGGAAGTTAGAGAGGAAAATGAGTCTTTAGAGGCAGGGAATCAGAGTAATAGGACCCCAAAAAGGTATATGTTGTACCAGGATAAAGGTCTCAATTATATGCCTGACAAGTGATCAATGACCTGTCTTTCTTTTAAATAATCTTTTCCTGAAACTTCTGAGCTCCCAATTTTCTCCCTCTCTCTTACCCCTCCCCCTTCCTTGAAAAGACAAGCACTTTGATTTTGATTATTCATATGAGGTTACATACCACTGTAATGGTAATTTAAATGTTAAATCTTTCATATTCATTAATAGGTCCATGTGACCTGCCTGGAGCCTGTGGTGGGAGCAGTTTGCAGAATGGGTGGAACAGGAAGAGGCCGAGCTAGAGCAGAACTGAGAGGAAATTAGTCTTGGGAGCAGTCAGAGCTAGGAAGGATGCAGTCTGCTGGCTAGTGTGAGTGCTTTTTTATGATTTTGTTTAAGAGGGTCTGCTTGTGATTTGTTTAATGGACCTAGTTTGTGGGTGTTGTTCTCTGCATTGTTATTATATATTGATTTTTGTTACTGTGGTGGATTTGGGTCTGAATAAATGTTTTGGTTCTTCCTTCCTTGTAAAGAGTCTGTTGTATTCTGCAATTGTGAAATGTGCCACAATATTCATGGCTGCCATGGGCGCTGTGAATTTCACATTGGCACTACAACCACAACTTGTTTAGCCTTCATCGATTGATGAACATACCCTTGATTTCCAATTCTTTGCCACCACAAAAGTGCTGCAATAAGTATTTTTGTACAAATATGTCCCCTCCCACAACACTTTTTCAAAATAGATCTTTGTGATATAGACTGAACAATGGTATTACTAGGTCAAAGGGTACACACAATTTTATAGCCTTTGGACATAGTTCCAAATTGTTCTCCAGAATGATTTGACTGGTTTATAACTCTACCAGCAGTGTATCAGTCCCAATTTTTCCATATCCTCTCTAGCCCTTGTAATTTTCCTTTTCTGATGTTAGCTAATCTGATAGGTGTGAAGTGGAAGCTCAAGTTGTTTTAATTTGCATTTGTCAAATTAGTAATGATTTAGAGCAATTTTCATATGACTATAGATATCTTTGGTTTCTTCTTTCAAAAACTGCCTGTTCATACCCTTTGACTATTTATCAATTGGGGAATGACTCATATTTTTATAAATTTGTTTCAGTTTCCTATATTTTTGAGAAATTATACCTTTATCAGAGAAAACTGATGCAATTTTTCTCAGTTTCTTGTTTTCATTCTAATTTTTGTTACATTAGTTTTGTTTGTGCAAGAACTTTTCAATTTCATGTAATCAAAATTATCTTTTTTACTTCCCTTAATGTCCTCTATCTCTTTTTTGGATATAAACACCTCACTTCTCCATAGATCTGATAGGTACATTTTCCCATGCTCCCCTAAATTATTTATAATATTACCCTTCATTTTTAATCATTTATCCATTTTGGCTTTATCTTGTTACATGGTGTGAGATGTTGGTCTTTGACTATCAATCAATTTTTGTTAAATGTTGAGTTCTTATCCTAAAACCTTAAATTTGGAGATTTATAACACTAGATTACTATGATAATGTACTACTGTGTTTTGTCTATCTAATCTAGTCCAGTGATTTGTGTCTCTATTGCTTAGCTAGTATCAGATTGTCTTCATGATTGCCACATTGTAATATAGTTTGAAATTTGGAACTGCTAGGCCACCTTCTTTAACATTTAAAAAATTGATTCCTTTGATATTTTTAATCTTTTGTTCTTCCAGTTCAACTATTTTTTTTAACTCTATAAAATAACTCTTTGGTAGTTTGATTAGCAATGTTAAATAAATTAATTTAGGTAAGATTAATAATTTTTCTTATATTCATGAGTAATATTTCTCCAAATGTTTAGATCTGTATAAAAAAAGTTCTTGAAAAGTGTTTTATAATTGTGTTCAAATAATCCCTGGGTTTTCTTAGCAATTAGACTCCCAAGTGTTTAATATTGTCTGCAGTTATGGACTTTCTCTTTGTATGTCTCCCTACTAGGTTTTATAGCATATAGAAATGCTGATGACGTCTGTGCATTTATTTTATATCCTGCAACCCTGTTGACATTGTCAATTGTTCCAATTAGTTTCTAGGGTTCTCTAAGTATACTATCATATCATCTACAAAGAGTGATAGTTTTATTTCCCATTACCTATTTTTATTCCTTCAATTCCCTTTTCTCATCTTATGTGGTAGTGAGCATAGTGAGATAGTTATTATTGCTTGTCCACTCTGGAAGAGGACAAATGTCATCAGGAGGTTGAAGTCTTGACTTGCAAGTGAATTGGATTTAAGTGAGGTAGGACTGTGCAAAGTCATCAGCCTCATTCTGTACTCCAGAGTCGTCAGACTCCAATGGCAAGACATAAATCAAGACAACTGGCAATGGACCAGATACAGTGGAAGACCTCAGCCTTTTTTAATCTAAGGTGTTTCCCAGGTGTCAGTTTGTGTGAGGCAACATCCATTCCATAATTAAAGATTAGGTAAGAATTGAGGTAAAAGATGGCCTAATTCACCTCCATAAAAGAATCCATCAAGGAAGAGAAGAACCTCAGAATTTTTGACCAGAATACAAATAGTTGCTATTTACATTCATTCTGAGTCATCAAAACCCAAATTATGAGCAAGTAAGGCTTGAGTTGGGACCTATTATTAGCCAATCAGTGAAAGCCAGAATTATTTGGGGTTTAAAGGCATAGTCAAGTAGCTCCAGTGGGACCATAATTGGCTTTAACAAAGTTAACATGTCTAATATAATGTTGAATAATGGTAGTGATAATGGGTATCCTTGGTTCACTCCTGATCTTATTGGAAAGGCTTTAACTTTATCCCCATTACAGATAATGCTTGCTGCTCATTTTACATAGATATTACTTATCATGGTTCCATTAATTCCTATGCTTTCTAGTGTTTTTAATAGAAATGGGTGTTGTGTTTTGTAAGACTTATTCCACATCTACAGACACAACCAAATGATTTTTGTTGTTTTTGTTACTGATATGATCAATTGTGCTGATAGTTTTCCTAATATTGAATAATTCCTGCCTTCCTGGTATAAATCCCACTCTTTGTAATATATGATCTTTGTCATATATTGCTGTAATCTTCTTGATAGCAAGTTATTTAAATTTTTTCCATCTATATTCGTGAAGGAAATTTGTTTATAGTTTCCCTTATTTGTTTTTGCTCTCTCTAGTTAGACACAAAAACCATATTTATGTCCTAAAAGAAACTTGCTAAAACTCCTTTATCTAATTTTTTCATATATATATACATATATATACAATTATTATAATGTAATATATATAATTGTTCCTTAAATATTAAGTAGAATTCATTTGTGAACCCATCTGGTTCTGGGAATTTTTTCTTAGGGAGCTCATTTATGGCTTGTTCAATTTCTTTTCTAAGATGGAGTTGTATTCTGTTTCCTCTTCTGTTAATCTGGGAAGTTTATATTTTTGCAAATATATTGATTTCACTTAAATTATAAGTTTGACTGTCATATATTGGGCACAATAACACCACATTATTATTTTAATTTCATCTTCATAGGTGGTGCATTCACTTTTATAATATTTGATGCTAATAATTTGGTTTCCTTTTTTTTTCTAAATCAAATTAACCAATGGTTTACCTTTTTTAAAATTGTTTTTATTTTCACAAAACCAGGCTCTAGTTTTATTTATTAGTTAAATGACTTTTATTTTCAAAGATTTCCATGTTAATGTTTAACTGGGAATTTTTAATTTGTTCTCCTTCCAGTGTTTTAACTGTATGTCCAGTTTGTTGATCTGCTCTTTCTCTATTTTATTGATATAAGCATCTAGAGTTAGAAATTTTCCCCTGCATATTACTTTGGATGTTTCCCACAAATTTTGGTATGTTCTTTCATTTTTTTATCCTCTTTAATATAATTATTGTTCTATGATTTGTTTATTGATCCATTCATTCTTTAGGATTAGATTAGTTTTCAATTAATTGTTAGTCTATGCTTCCACTGCCATTTATTAAACATAATTTTTTATTACATTATAGTCTGAAAAGGATACATTTAGTATTTCTGCTTTCCTACATTTGTTTGTGCTTAATTGTCAATTTTTATGAAGGTGCCATGTGCAACTGAGAGAAAGGGGTACTCCTTCCTATGTCTATTCAATTTTCTCCAGAGACTATCATATCTAACTTTTCTAAGATTCTTCATCTCCTTGACTTCTTTCTTATTTCTTTTCTTAGATTTATCTAGCTCTTAGAGGAGAGAATCAAATTCCCTTGCTAGTATAGTTTTATTGTCTATTTTTTGTCCACCCCCTTATTTTAACTCTGTGTGTCTCTCTGTCTCAAGTATGTTTCTTGTTAGCAATATGTTGTTGGATTCTGGTATCTAATCCATGCTGCTATCCATTTCCATTTTATGTATGAATTCATCACAGTCACAGTGATGATTACGAATTGTATTTACTTCTATCTTATTTTCTTCTGTTTATCCTTCTCTCTCTCTTTTTGTCCTGTCCCTCCAATAAAGTCTCTTTTCCTTCTGACCATTTCCTTCCCTTTTATCTGCTCTTTCTTTTCATCACCTTCCTTTCCTTTTATCCTCTTACCCTCCTAATTCCCGGTTGGGCATACAATTGAGTATACACATATATATGTATATACATTGCATTTTTGAACAATTTTAGATGTGAAATTCAAGCATTGTGTGCCCCCACTCTTACTATTTATTAATTGCCTTTTCATAATTTTCTTCCTTTGCTTTCATTTCCTTTCCTAATTTTTCTTCTGCCAATCTGATTTTGAAAATCATTTTTAACTCTTCTAGGAATTCTTTTTGGTCTTGTATCCAATTAACATTTTTTCTTTGTGGTTTTATTTGTAGTTGTTTTGACTTCATTATCTTTCTCAGTTTGTCTTGATCTTTCCTGTCACCATAATAGATTTTTATGGTCAGGTTATGTTGTTACTACTGCTGCTCATTTTTCAGCCCTAATTCTTAATTTGGAACTTTTTGTTATTGTTAGGCTCTGTTTCTGATGAGTGTACAGGTAGGGGCTGTCTCAAGTTTCAGGTTTTTCCAAACTGCCATTTTGAGGACTGCTTCTAATACCTTGAAAGTATTTGGTGCTTCTAAAGTGGTGTGTTCTTGGGAGGGGTGTGTTCACTGCTCTCTTGATCTTTATTCTGGTTCTTACCCAAGAAGGGCCCGTGATCTTTGGGGATTGAAATCAATACTGCTCCGCTGCCCGTCCTCCATTGGGATGAGAAACAATACTGTTTCTTAGGATTCAGATCCTTTGGGGCAGAAGTGATTCTACCCCTCAAGGCTCCTATTCTCTCATGATTGAAAGTGCTCATCTCTGACCTTGAGTTATGACACAGCAATGGGTATAGGCAATGGAGTTGCCAAATAGTGTATGGTTCTGCATCCAACACTAACTAGCACAGGGGTACCCTGTAATCTCTTTCTGACTAGTTTCCAGGTCCTCTTACCATCTTTGAGTTGGGAGGTCCTGAAGCTGCTTCTGCTTCTGTCTCCACCACTTAGTCTCATCACTGTTGTTTCTTCCATGTGGACTCTTGGCCAGAATCCTCCCCCATGTTACAGATTTCTCTTTTCAGCTTCCTAAGCTGTCTTGGACTGGAAGAATGTCTCACTTTGACTTTTTATTTTTAGCTCTGACACTCCAGAATTCAATTTTAAACATTATTTTAAAGTTGTTTGAAGGGGAATGTTGGATGGTTGCCTCTCTATTCTTCCATCTTGCCTCTGCCCCCAAAAGTCCCCCATTTCTTTTTGAAGACCTTTGATGACAGAGAGTTCACTACTTCCCAATATAGTCCCTTTCACTATTAGACAGCTAGCTCTTAATTGTCAAGACGTTTGTCCTTACATTAAACCTAAGTCTATAGCTCAGTAAGTCACCCGTTGTTCCTGGTTCCTACTTCTAACCTTGTTTTTATTATGGAGGATATGTTGGTAAGTTTCTAAAAGTGAATTTTGAGTCAAATGATTAAACCTCGAGTTCTTGATGTTGAGTTCATATTTAAGATATGGCAAAGATGTGTCTTTTAGGGTATCTCTTTCAAACCCTTGCTGTCTTATACATAGCTCTTTAATTTCAATCTGTTCTGTTGTGACTCACAGGACCTTAGATTTAGAGATACAAAGGACTATAGAGGCCATCTACCCCAACATCACTCACTTGTGGCTCCAAGAAGCTGTAGCATGCACAGTGGCCACACCCCAGCAAAACCATCTCGGCAGATGGACTAAACCAAGCTGACGGTAAATGACAGGCCTCAGACCCATCAATGAGTTAGGGTGAGTCTACCCCAAACACATGAAGACTTTCCCCAGAAGAATGGGTGGATGAAAACAATCTGTTCCAATGGCCATGAAGGCAGCTGAAGTAGGTTCTGTGGAACTTTTAGAGCTTGGTCAGATACTGAAGACATCAAGGTCATCTGCTGCATCCCAGGCCATCCCCAGTTGTCTTGACTTTTGTCTTGCCACTGGACTTCAATTACTCGGAGCAAGAATAAGGCCAATGACTTTATGCAACTCTGCCTCGCTTAAATCAATTCACATTCAAGTCAAGATACCACTGTGATATCATTGCTTCTCTTCAGAAATGAAGGATGAATAACAACTATTTTATAGATGAGGAAACTGAAGCCCAGAGAAGTTGAGTGACTTGCTCAAAGACACATCAGTACTATCAGAGGCAGCGTCTGATCTTCTGTCCTCTGACTCCAGATCTAACATTTTTTTTTCACTGTGTAGATAGATAGATAGGAAAAAGGAAGGAAAGAAAGAAAGAGAGAGAGAGAGAGAAAGGAAGGTAGGAAGGAAGGAAGGAAGGAAGGAAGGAAGGAAGGAAGGAAGGAAGGAAGGAAGGAAGGAAGGAAGGAAGAAAAAGAAGGTATAAAGGAAGAAAAAAGAAAAGGTAGAAAGGAAGAAAAAAGAAGAAAGAAATATAGATAGATAGATATAGATGGATGGATAGTCTTCTGACTTCTAAGAACTACTGTAGAGAGACATTTAGTATAATACTGGATGATCCTCATAGGTCATAGATTTAGAGCTGAAAGGCACTTCAGACATCAGAAGATCATAGACATAGAGCTGGAAAGGACCTTTGAAATCCTCTAGATTACTCCCTTCATTTTCCAAATGAAGAAACTGAGATCCAGTGAGACAATATATTGCAGTGGAAAGAGTACAAGATTTGTCGTCAGGAGACCTCAGTTGAAATTCTGGACTTGCCATCTACTTGCCAGTGTCACCTTTGGCAAATCATGTGAATACAGTATCTTAAACTGTAAAATGAAGAAGGTTGGAGTAGATAACTTTAAATAACTCTTCCAGCACTGTCTATGCTCTTTAGTGATTTCCTCAAGGATGCCTAGGTAATAAGGGGAAGTTGCTGAATTTATATCCTCTGGCAACAATGCCTATACTCTTCACACTGAATCATGCTTACCCATCCCTCATAGGGTTGCTTGTAATTTAACATAGGAGAAAATGTATTCATGTTGCTGAAATCATTATAGTTCATAGTTACAAAATGCTTTAAGGAGATGAGTATAGGAGTATGTTGATAAATGTTTAACAACAAGCTCTTCCAAAAAAGAAATATATAGAGGACAAATTTTTAATTTTAATCCACATTATTAACATTTTTCTTCCATTTCCTTAAGTTTAGACAATCAAGT
The DNA here is from genome assembly GCF_028372415.1 of Notamacropus eugenii. Taxonomy (NCBI): domain Eukaryota; kingdom Metazoa; phylum Chordata; class Mammalia; order Diprotodontia; family Macropodidae; genus Notamacropus; species Notamacropus eugenii. The sequence goes on along the minus strand of NC_092876.1, from coordinate 332,583,773 downwards.
TCAACTTTGTAACATTTGTCTTTCTCAGGTGTAAATGCTCACACTGAATGTTTAACAATCAGATACCTTGGGATGGTTGGAACTGGCTCCAACTCACCCCTGACACATCTCTTTTCATATAGACAAAGCTTTATGAGAGTTTCACATTGTAAATTTCTTCTCTGATGTGTATTTGTTCAATTTTGAAGTCAGTTTGCTCAGACAGGCTATTTCCTGTGTTTTATCTTTCTCTGATTTATTATTGGGAATGGTAGTGACATCCTGACACAACTCAATAGTATTGTTAGATGTGCTTTGAAATTCAGAGATAGCTTGGTAGTGCAGTCAGAAAGACCTGAATTCAAACTCAACCTCAGACATTTACTACTTCAGTGACCCTAGGTGTGTTATTTAATTTCTGTTTCCCTCCATTTCCTCATCTGTAAAATGGGGATAAAATGACACATATCTAAGAGAGTTTTTGAAGATAAGATGAGAAAATATCTATAAAGTACTTTGCAAACTTTAAAGTGCTATATAAATTCTGGTTGTTACTGTTGCTGTTATTAATTATTTGTTCAGTCTTTTCAGGTGGTCCAAATCTTGGTGACCTCATTTGGGGTTTTCTTGGTAAAGATGCTGGAGTGGTTTGCCATTTCCATCTCCAGATCATTTTACAGATGAGAAAAACTGAGACAGGCAAGGTTAATTATTATTATGTATACTCTGAAAGTGGCTCTGAATCCCTTCAAGTATATACTGCCACTATACTGGGCACCCTGAATGACTGATAGCATTTATTAAGAGCTTACTATGTTTTAAGAACTGTGCTAAGTCTTGAAGGATATAAAAACAGAGTTGAGACAGTCCATGCTCTGAAGGATCTTACATTATAAGTGGCTAAAACAAAGTATGGAGCAGAGTGTTAGACAAGGAAGGGAAATTATGATCTAGAAAGTCACAAGGATGGTGAATAGAATGATGGAGTGGTCAACTGGCAAACCCATAGGTAATGGCTATAGTTATTTGATTATAGTTTTCAGAACAAGAAATAGAAAGGGTACAAAGGTAGAAGTTGTATGCTTATTGGTAATCTGTTTTTATCCTCTTTCCCACTTTTACCTTTTGAGACACATTCAAGGCCACATATAAATTTTTCCTTGGGTATTTGCTTAAAATGGACATTGTTGTTGTTTAATCATTTTCAGTTATGCCTGACTGCACTTCACCCTACTTGGGATTTATTTTTTTGGCAAAGATACTGAAATAGCTTGCATTTCCTTCTCAAAAATAGATATGGAGACTTCCAAATGAAGGTGATGATGATGATGATAGCTAATATTTACATGGTATTTACTATGAGCCAGGCGTGGTACTAAATGCTTTATAATTATGATCTCATTTGATACTCACATCCATGGGAAGCAGGTGTTGTTATTATCCTCATCTTACAGATGAGGAAACTGAGGCAAAAAGAGGTTACCCAGACTCATATAGCTAAAAAGTTTCTAAGGTGAGATTTGAACTGAAGTCTTTCTGACTTTAGACCCAATAGACAGTGTCACTTAACTGGTAGGTCCTAGATTTGGTTAATCAAAAATGCCTTTGAATTAGAGTTCTTAATATTCTTTTGCATCACAATCCCCTCTGGCAATCTGGGGAAGCCTAGGAACACCTCAGCAGAATATTTTTAAGTGTATAAAATGAAATTCATAAGATTACCACGGAAACCAAATATATTAAAATACGATAATTTTCTATTTAAAATTCATGGGCCCTAGGTCAAGAATTCCTGCTCTAGTTGAATTCTGTCGATACAGACTGGATGGTTCCCAAGCTTACTCAAGAATCCCAAGTTTTCGTGCCAGATTAGGTAACACCGCTTTACTAGGTTTTGATCCTCATGTTCCTCTACCTTTCTCCCCTTGTGCTCCCAGAAACAGAATGTTGCTTTCACCCCAGAAGATCTTGTGCCAGGATCACCTCCTTAGTTCACTTTCATGGAACGCTACTCTCCTTCAGGTGAGGAGTATGTCCTCCATTTCAGATAGAAAATAAATCATAATAATAATAACTATTATTTATACAGCACTTTAAAGTTTGCAAAGGGATCTACAAATATTATTTCATTTGATGCTGACCAAAACCCTTGGAGGTGTTGTCGTTCAGTCATTCAGTCATTTCTAACTCTTCATGACCCTCTATGGGAAATATTTTTTTGGCAAAGATACTGGAATGGTTTGCCATTTTTTCCAAACCTTTGAAGGCAGGTGTTGCTATTATCTCTATTTTATGGGTGAGGATACTGAGGCCAACAGGATTCAGTGACTTACTCAGAGTCACACAACTAGCAAGTGTCTGAGGCCACCTTTGAACTCAGCTCTTCCTGACTCCAAGCCCTTTGCTTTATCCACTGGTCCACCTATACACTCCCTAAATTGTACTGAAGTTCCAAATACTTCCCTTAGGATGCCCATAGATAAGGAACTTCAGAAGAGCTAACCTGGGGTTGATTAACTTTTTTTTAAACATTTTGAAGTTTGTTTAACATTTTAAAATTAAAATATTTTATTTTTATATAATTGATTCCCTTTGTAGTTCTACATATTTCAGTCTGCGTACTTAACATAATTCTGAGAAGTGTTTCCTAGTTTTCATTAGACTTTAAAGAGTCCATGACACCCATACAAATGGTAAAAACCACTGGGTTGGGACTGGAAGGGCTAAGGAAGGAGAGACACAAAGTTTCCTGGATGGTAATAAAATCCAGAGTTTGGCCTAGAGAGGAATGAGACATGGCCTGAGTTCCCTCCTTAAATGGAGCTTCTGGGAGGAACCATATAATCAGAAGGAGAGGCCCATGAGCTGATACTTCCAATGTGTGAATTACAGGGCTGGAGTGAGGCTTCAGAATGATCAACTGGGAACATGAAAGGGGAGGACCAGAGTATAGCTTGGAGAAAAAGGAAAGTAATGGAAGAGAGAGATCCTGTCTCATTCTGTGGAGAGATGTTGTCATAGCTGTCAGGCTAGTGGGGAAAAAACTCAATGAAAATTTTATTCTGTGTTAATTTCTTAATTATTTGCTTTTCCCATATTTAATATTAGAACTTCAGTTCCTAGAGACAGATTGGTACCTAGATAAATATTTGGGACAGCAGATATTTCTGCTGTCCTTTGAATCAGAGGGCTCTCCTTGACCCTATTCTCCAGGTCCTTTTTATATTCTTGAGTATAGAGATATACAGGCAAAAGGCCCTTGCACAAACCTACTACATTTCTTCATGCTTCAGCTGATGAGCAGACAAGTCCTTTTCTTTCCTACACCTTTCTGAGCAGGTGAAGCAGTACTAAAATGGCCAGAGATAGGGAAAGGGTGAAAGAAAAAAATGACCTGGATAATTTACACACTATATTATCATTTGTAGAATAATCAATAGGGTATAGAGAAATAATACTGATAAGATATCCTTCTTCACACTGCTGTTTGGACTTGATTATAAAACGGAAAGCCCAAAGGAATTTGGCTGTGTTTGGATGGTCATTCCAAAGACTTCATCATGGCACCAGAGTTAAGGAGAACTCTCTTTCTTAGATCATAGAGACAAGTGGGAACCCCAAGTATAGAAGGATGATAAGGAGGAGGGCAGAGAGCCTACATTTCATCACAAAGGTCTATAAGCTTCCAAATGGAAAGAAATCAGGTGGAGTCTAACAAAAGCCCTGGCTTTTGAATTAGTAGACCAAGATTTAAATCTTAGCTTTGCTAATGGCTGCCTATGATTTCATTCAAACTACTTCAGTCTCTTGGAGCACTGATTTTTGCCAAAGTAAAATGACGTGATTGTGCTAAATGATCTCTAAGGTTCCGTCCAGTTCTCATTTTTATGAATGACAGACTTGGATCAAAAAGACCTGACTTCAAACTCCACCTCCACCTCTTAACTGTGTGATCCTAGGCAAGTCACTTACATTTACAACTTTTTAACCTCAGTTTCCTTATCTAAAAAATGGGGATGATAATAGCTCTTACCTCACAGGATTATTGTGAGAATTAAATGAGATAATATAAGCAAAGCTCTTCACAAACCTTACAACCTTATAAGCATACTAGCTATGTTATTAGTTAGTTACAAGTATTTCAGCCAAGCTGAAATTTAGACATACTCTTTTCCTTCTTTTCCATATCCTTTTTCTTTCTCCAAAACAAGAAATCCACTTCAGAAAACTTTTCTTGTCATTTTTATAACCAAGGGAAATTTCAGCAGGACTCTAATATTACAAGTTCATGTGTACTCATCTCACCATAATGTCACTTCCAAAGAGCAACATGATTTTTAAGTAGCTATATGACCTGTCTAATAACATTCCCCCCTCTCCTTCCTTGACATTCAGTACCATTCTGTTTTTAGCACTAATCATTGAGTTTCAAAATAGATTCATGACCAGTGAGATTTTAGTTAGGTTTAATAACACCTGGTGCTTTCCCCTAACACATTCATGACATTATCTAGCTACAACCTCATAGCAAGGTTAAAGAAAAATCCATTGGTGTATAAAACATTTCTTAGTCCTTCTCATATACTGTTGTCACTGCTGTGATGCATTTGTTCACTGGGAGCAATAGGTGCCCAAAGAGTGAAAGAACCAAAACAAGAAATCATATTTTTACTATAAAATTCTTACTGACCAATAACTTGAGTTCAGTTAGACTCTGTTTCATTTCTTGCCAATAGAAGCTTATAGCTAGACCTTTTGTGATGAGAAGTAGGCTCTCTGACTTCATTATTCTTACCCTCTTGTCCTCAGAGTTTCCTCCTGTAGCTGTGGCCTACATTAGGAGAATGAGCATTCTCTTCATCTCCTGTAATTGAACAGTCATTCTCTGGTCATTAGCTATGGCATAACAAGAAAATCCCCTTCTGTTTCTAAGAGGATTTCTAAAGATATAAACCACATGGAGGCAGGGAGTCAGGTACATAGTCACTACAGATTCTAGCTTAGTTCAGCTTAGGAGATATCATGTAGGAATCCCTAACTTCTGGATGCCTCCATCTAGGTAATAGTCCACTCCAGGATCTTCTTATCCATGCTTCCTCCAAGAAGAACTTCAAGAGTTCAGAGATAAGAGAGATCACTTTGCTTTTCTTTTAAGTTAATTTATTTATTTTTAGTGTTAAGCATTCACTTCCAGGTTTTAAATTTTCTCCTCCTCCCTCTCCTCTCCCTTCCCCAAGACGGTGAGCAATTTGATATGGGCTCTACATATACATTCATATTAAACCTATTTTTACATTAGTGATGTTGTATAGAATAATTAGAAAGAATGGGAGGATCCATGAGAAAGAAAAACCAAAAATAAAGCAAATAGTCTGCTTCCCTCTGCATTTAGACTTCACAATTCTTTCTCTGGTTGTGGATGGCATTTTTCTATCATGAGTCCTTTGGAATTGTTTTAGGTCTTTGCATTGTATCAAAGTCAGTCATTGGACAATATGACTTTTACTGTGTACAGTGTTCTCCTGGTTCTGTTCATTTCACTCAACATCAGTTCATGTAAGTCTTTCCAGGTTTTTCTTTCTTCACCTGTTCATTTCTGTAGTATATATCACAATAGTGTTCCACTACATTCATATACCACAATTTGTTCAGCCATTCTGCAATTGATGGCCATCCCTTTAATTTCCAGTTCTTGGCCACCACAAAAAGAGCTACTATAAATATTTTTGTACATGTGGGTCCTTTTCCCATTTGTATCATCTTTTTGGGATACAGCCAGAGAGATCAATTTGTAATCAACTGCAAAATCTTCAAGGATTCACTGTTTAATTCTACTTGATTTTTTAAAATCAAGTAGAATTTTTTCTTGCTATACTATGTGCATTTACTATATGTGTATGTGTGTGTGTGTGTAATATCCACACACAATTATATATGTGTTTGCATGAATATACACATATACGTACATACACACACCAAGACAGAGAGAAAAACAGAGACAGAGGCTACATAGAATAATGGATAGAAGGGATTTGCCTCAGAACCAAGATGATCTAGGTTCAGAAATGACCTCTAATTGCACATGGTAGTTGTGTGACTCTGGACAAGTCATGTGGTCTTTTAACACTTCAGACCAATGTCATTAAACTTGAACACAACAAGGGGATACTAATCCATACATAAGGATTTCTGCAGGCCACATATTTGTATAGCTTTTGATGTAATGTTATCAATGATTTGTCATATTTAATTTATTAAATGTTTACTAATTGCAATTTAGCCTGATTTTACCACGTTTTGATATTTCTGCTCTAGACAACTCTCTAAGAATGTAAAGTGCAGAGAAGATATTAACCGACCTGCATTGGTGAAGGGATTTTCTGCACCTGGGAATTCCTTATATAAATGAAACCACAGGTCTATATTGCCTATTGCATTTTTGTATTGCTTTCATTTACAAATATATCCCTGTCTCTTCCCCACTCAGAAAAGTCAATTTTTGCAACAATTTTTTTGAAAGGAAGAAAAAAAGTCATTCTGTAAAACCAACCAATACATAACTCATACTTCAAAGTATATGCAACATTCTACACACATAGTCTCACATCTTTGCCATCATGTGAGAGAGGTGGGTTTCATCAACTCATCTACAGTAAAAAATTTCCATTGGAATCATGTTAAGTTTTTATTGCTGTTACTATTCTTTCTAGTTACATTTTTTTTTTGTAGAAACTGAGTAGATGATTTTCTTGGTTATGATTGATTCATTCTGCATTAGTTCATGTAAATCTTCCATTGCTTCCCTGAAAGATTCATAATAATTTAATTTCTCACAGCTCAACAAATTCCATTTCATCCGTGTAACATGTTGTCTAATTCTTACTGAATTACTGATCATCTAATTTGTTTCCAACTTCTTGCTATGCCAAAAAATACCTCTAATGAAAATAGCTATGTTTATGGAAGCTATTTTCTATCTTCAGTTTCCTAAAGTGTATACCTGGCAGTGAAGTCTCTAAGTCAAAGGGTATTCATGTTTTAGTTACTATTTTTGTCATGATTCCATATTGCTTTACAAAATGGTTGGACCAAGCTATTTTGCCAGCAGAGTATTCAAGTACCTGTCTCTCCAAAACTGCTACAACTTCCACTGTTCCCATATTTTGTTACCTTTGACAATTTTCTGGGTGTGAATGAAAATTGCTGGTTTTAGTTATACTTTTGATATTGTTAGTGATTTGAAGCATTCTTCCATATGTCTGTTAAAAGTGTCCAGTTCTTCATTTGTTCATATTTGTCAATCAGTTATTCATTGAGGAATAGCTATTGGTCTTACATATTTGTGTTAATTCTCTACACAATTTGGATACTGTATTCTTTTTACAGATATCTGATTCAAGGTTGTTTTTTTAAAGCAATCAAGTTTCCTTTCCTATTTTAAGTGCATTAGGGTTTTATTCATGCAAAATCTTTCATGTATATGAAACTATACACTTTATCTTCGAGATCACTTCTTTTCCTTGATTAGTTAAGAATAATCCTGGTCTTGGTCTCTTCTATTTCTTTTTAATCATATGACCCTTAATATTACATCAGTGGGCATTTTGAGCTTATACTAATATATGATGTTGGTTCAAATCTAGTTACTGCCAACTATTTTCTAGTTTTCTTAGCACTATTTATCTCTTCTGCCTGGACCAAGCTAAGTTTTTCCCTCAATCTTATTATGCATATAAAGAAAACTTAGCTCTTATCTATAGCCCCAGTTCTACTAAGTAAGGTGAAGGTCAAACTGCAACTCTGTGTTCCTAAGCCAAAGGTCTTCTCTGGTCATCAACAACTAGAGCTTTCTGCAAAACTAGCACTCTCATCTCTTTTATTTACTCCTTTTTGCTTGAGCCAGGGATTCGTAGGAAGATAAATATAGTTTAAAGAAACAGTAAAATTACTCGTCTAGGATTAATTCATGATATTTTCTAGCCCCCTTGGATTCTTTTGTTTTCCTTAAATGACTAATGGAAGAGGATCTATCTTACCTGTCTCTAATAATTCCAACATTTGCTGAAAATGACTCTCCAGTTGAGTGATTTATGGTAAATCAACATGCATACAAGAGTAAAAAAAGAGAACTCATTCATAAAACTTCTGGATCCAAATGAGACTTAATGAAGACTTGTCTACTCAGCATAGCTGATTGAGACTTCAAAAAAGTTGAAGATGGGGAAACTGCAAATTCTTGGACCTAAAACTTAATATAGGATCCTTTGGCTCACTGTCTGAGTACTTACCTGTGGTGTCAACTCAGCTCATGAATGGGAGAGGCATTAGAAAGGGGTTTCAGTAAGAGCTGACTATTCAACAAAAATTGCTGAGAAAACTAGAAAGTAATATGGCAGAAACTAGGTATATGCCAATGTCTTACATATACCATATTCCAAGACAAGGTAAAAATGGGGATGAGATTTAAACATAAAGGGTGCTACCATAAGCAAATTAGGAGAGTAAAAAGTAGTCTTACTCTGTGGATCGATGGAGAAGGGAAGAAGTTATGACCAAACCAGAGATAGTATTATGAAATGCAAAATAGGTCATTTGGATTATATTATGCTAAAAAGCTTTTGCACAAAGAAAACCAATGCAACCAAGATTAGAAGGAAAGCAAAGAGACGGAAACAATTTTTACAGCAAATGTCTCTGATAAAGGCCTCATTTCTCAAATATATAGAGGATTAGGTGAAATTTATAAGAATGTAAGTCATTCTCCAATTGATAAGCATAACATATCAGACTGCTTGTCGTCTTGGGGAAGAGGAATAGGAGGGAAGAAATGAGAAAAATGTGGAACTCAAGATCTTTCAAAAGATGAATGTCAAAAATTGTTTTTTACATGTAATTGAAAAAAATAAAATACTATTTAAAAATCTTAAAAAAAAGAAATGACCTCCCAAAATTTCCATTTTTATACAGGAAAAGGCACATCTTTGGTGTGTGTTCACAATATCTTGCTACTTTTCCTCATTTCTTAGGAGGTCCAAAGCACTGATTAGTGGTGTAGTGAGGTGCTCTCTCTCACCTCTTCTCCTACATCTGTAGTTTGACATGTCTGGATGTTGTAATTTGCAAATAGGTGAAGACTGAACAAAAGCAAATGAGGAAAGAGTTTGAGTCACCTCATGGTTGACTCAGGAGCTATTCTTTAGAAGAAATGGGCTTGCCCTAGGAGATGAGAAACTTTCCCAGAGCATAGAGCTCACTCCTCTCCATAAGTGACCATGAACACATTTGATGTTGTAAAGGGAAAACAAAATAACAAGTGCCCTTTTATTCATGGCCCAGATATCTGATTAAACTCTATTCTCCTTAGCCAGTCTCTAGCCTCTACTCTTAAAAGCATGCTGTAGGTGAAGTCATTCAATATCTTTTGCTGAGTACTTCTAAGTAGTTGGGGATTTTGTATACAGCAGATGGGACTTTTAACCTGGAGAAGAGAAAACTAAGGAAGGCCATGTTATTCAATTTCAGATACTTGAAGGGTTTGCCCTGTAAGAGAAAATGGATTTGTTCTAATTGATCTCAGAGGATAGAACAAGGATCAGTGTGTAGAAGTTATGAAGAAGCACGTTTAGGCTAATTGGAAGGAAAAGATTCCTTATAATTAGAACTATGCAAAAGTGGAAGAAGTTCAAACAAATGCTAGATGATCACATGTGAGGCACATTGTAGAATTTATTATGATTTTTAGTTGAACTAGATAACTGCTGAGGTCCCTTCCAGCTCTGAAATTGCATCATCGTGATTCTTTGCAAAGGCTCACTATACTTGGTGCTGGGGGAAATGCAAAGTTTTGATGGCACAGCTCCTACTCCTATGTTATTAGGAGTCTAACAAAGGGATATGACACATACTGAACAATATAACACGGAGGTTAGGACTCAAGCTGGGTTAAGACAGAAGAGGACTTAGATAAGCAGAAAAGAGGGTTCAGGTATTGTGGAACAATAACTAGGTTTTATGTAGCACTTTAAGGTTTGGAAATCACTTTCACATTTTTGTCATATTTGATTCTTATAGCAATCCTGTTGGAATACTACTAATATGCTCATTTTACAGATGAGGAAACTGAGACCAAAAGAAGTTGAATGATTTTCCCAGGGTCACACCGTTAAGGGAATATGTGAGACAGGATTTTAACTCAGACCTTCCTTTTTATTTAATTTGTATTTTTTCTTAACTATATGTAAATAAAACCTTTTAACATTTGGTTTTTTTTTTTTTAAGTTAGCTAATCTTGTTGTTACTATGTACAATGTTCTCTTGGTTCTGATCACTTCATGTAATCTTCTCAAGTTTGTCTGAAAGCATAATACTCCTCAGTTTTTATTGCACAATCGTAGTCCAGCATAATCATATACTATAACATGTTTTTTTATTTCATTTATTTATTTTATTTTCAACATTCATTTCCACTAAATTTAGAGTTCCAAATTTTCTTCCCATCTTTCACCTTCTCCCACCCCAAAACGCCGTGCATTCTGATTACCTCTTCCACCAATCTGCCCTCCCTTTTAACACCCTTCCCTTCCGTTATCTCCATCTTCTCTCTTTTCCTGTAGGGCAAGATAAATTTCTAAACCCCATTACCTGCATTTCTTATTTCCCAGTTGTATGCAAAACTAATTTCCAACATTTGTTTCTAAAATTTTGAGTTTCAACTTTTCTTCCTTCCTCCCTCCCTACCTGTCCCCACTAAGAAGGCAAGCAATTCAATATAGGCTATATATGTGTAGTTGTGCAAATGACTTCCATAATAGTCAAGTTGGGTAAAACTATATTTCCCTCCATCCTATCCTGACCCCCAGTTCTTCTATTCTCTCTTTTGACTTTGTCCCTCCCCAAGAGTGTTTACTTCTAATTTCTCCCTCCTCTCATTTGTCTTCCCTTTCATCATCCCCCCACCCTGCTTATTCCCTTCTCCCCTACTTTCCTGTAGCGTAAGATAAATTATCACACCAAATTGAATGTGCATGCTATTCCCTCCTTAAGTCAAATGTGCTGAGTGAATTTTACTTTTTCCTTCTCACCTCCTCCCTTTTCTCCTCCATTGAAAAAGCTTTTTCTTGCCTCTTTTATGAGAAATAATTTGCCCCATTGCATTTATCCCTTTCTCCTCCCAATGTATTCCTCTCACCCTTAATTTTTTTATATATGATTCCTTCCTATTAAACTCATCCTGTGCTCTCTGTCTCTGTCTCTGTCTGTGTCTCTCCATATATATATATATGTATATATGTGTGTGTGTGTGTGTGTGTGTGTGCATGTGTGTGTGTGTGTCTAATCCCTCCAACTACCAGATACTGAGACATGTTTCAAGAGTTACAAATATTATCTTTCCCTATAGGAATGTAAACAGTTCAAATTTATTGTCTCTTGAGATTTCTCTTTCCTGTTTACCTTTTCATGCTTCTCTTGATTCTTGTGTTTGAAAGTCAAATTTTCTTTTCAGCTCTGGTCTTTTCATCAAGAATGCTTGAAAGTCCTCTATTTTATTGAATGACCATTTTTTCTCCTGAAGCATTATACTCAGTTTTGCTGGGTAGGTGATTCTTGGTTTTTATTCTAGTTCCTTTGCATTCTGGAATATCATATTCCACACTCTTTTGATCCCTTAATGTAGAAGCTACTAGATCACTCTTTCTAGCTGCTTGCAATATTTTTTCTTAGAACTGGGACTCTGGAATTTGGCTACAATATTCCTGAGAGTTTCTCTTTCTGTATCTCTTTCAGGAGGTGATTGGTGGGTTCTTTCAATATTTATTGTGCCCTCTGGTTCTAGAATATCAGGGCAGTTTTCCTTGATAATTTCATGAAAGATAATTTCTAGGCTTTTTTATTGATCATGGCTTTCAGGTAGACCCATAATTTTTAAATTGTCTCTCCTGGATCTATTTTCCAGGTCAGTTGTTTTTCCAATGAGATATTTCACATTATCTTCCATTTTTTGGTTTCATTTTGTAGTTTCTTGTTTTCTCATAAAGTCATTAGCTTCCATCTGTTCCATTCTAATTTTTAAAGAATTATTTTCTTCAGTGAACTTTTGAGCTTCCTTTTCCATTTGGCTAATTCTGCTCTTTAAAGCATTCTTCTCCTCATTTGCTTTTCAGGCATCTTTTGCCATTTGAGTTAGTCTATTTTTTAAGGTGTTAATTTCTTCAGCATTTTTTGGGTCTCCTTTAGCAAGCTGTTGACTTGCTTTTCATGACTTTCTTGCATTACTCTCATTTCTCTTCCCAATATTTCCTCCACCTCTCTTACTTGATTTTCAAAATCCTTTTTGAGCTCTTCCATGGCCTGGGACCATTGCATATTTATTTGGTGTTTGGGATGCAGAAGCCTTGACTTTTATGTCCTTCCCTGATGGTAAGCACTGTTCTTCCTCATCCAAAAGAATGGGAGAAAATACCTATTTACTAAGAAAGTAACCTTCTATAGTCTTGTTTTTTCCCCTTTTTTGGGCATTTTCCCAACCAGTCACTTAGGTTTAGGTACTTTGTCAAGAGTAGGGTACACTCTTGGGACCTGTAAGATCTCAGTTCCTCCAATGTAACACAATCAAGGGAGAGGAGTTTAGTCCTCAAAGACCTCCAGTTCTGCCACACCCCAGGACCTTGCTCAGGCCTGAGATTCAGATCAGCTGCTCAATTCCCCCAGGGGTATTAAGCTGTGGGCTTCAACAATGGAAGCTGGTTGCTGCCTCTGCTGCCTGGGGCCAGGGCTAAGGGAGGACTCTGCTCTCTTGTCACCAAGGTGAGAAAGCTTTCTCACTGACCTTTGATGCTGCCTTTGGTGCTTGTGGGTTGAGGGATCTGAGAACTGCTGTTGCTGCTGTGGATTCCACCCTGAATATGACTCCATTCCTGCTCCTCCCAGTACTCCACTGCCAAGGCTGGGCTGCACTCTGCTCCACATCCAGTGTGATGACCTTTCCTGTAGACCTTCTAGGTCACCCTGGGCGGGAAATATCCTCCACTCTGTCATTCTGTGGCTTCTACTGCTCTAGAATTTGATGAGAGTCATTCTTTACAGGTATTTTGTGGGCTCTAGGGGAAAAGCTAGAGTATGTGAGTCTTTCTACTCTGCATCTTGATTCTGACCTCCTACTACAACTTCTTCAGCCATAATCCAGTTGATGGGCATTCCCTGAATTTCTGATTCTTTTCCACCATAAAAAAAGCTGTTGCAGATATTTTTGTACAAATAAGTCCTTTTACCTTTTCTTTTGTCTCTTTGAGATACAGATCTAGTAGTGTTATTTCTCTGTCAAAGGGTATGCACTCTTTTGTAGACCTTTGGGCATAGCTCCAAATTGTTCTCCAGAATAGTTCAATCAGTTCACCAATAATGCTTTAGATTCTCTATTTTCCCACATCTCCTTCATTTGTCATCTTCCCTCTCTGTCATATTAGCTAATCTGATAGGTATAAGTTGGTACTTTGTAATTACTTTAATTTATATTTCTCTACTCAGTAGGAATTTAGAGCTTTTTTTTTTTCATATAACTATAGATAGCTTTGGTTTCTTCTTCTGAAATCTATCTGTTGATATCATTTGATCATTTAGCATCTGGGGATTGATTCATGTTCCTATAAATTTGACTTTGTTCAGTATATTTTTGAGAATGAGGTCTTTATTAGAGAAACTTGCTATAAAAATGTCTACCCCCAGTTTTCTGCCTCCCTTCTATTCTTGGCTATATTAATTTTGTTTGTGCAAAAACTTTTTAATTGAATGTAATCAAAGTTATCCATTTTATATCCTGCAATGCACTCTCTATATATTCATTAAAAAATTTGCCTTATCTTTAAATCTGACAAGTAAAACACATGGTCCCTTCATTTACTTATAGTAACACCCTTTATGTCTAAATCATGTATGTATTCTGACCTATCTCAGTATATGATATGAGATGTTGGTCTATACCAAGTTTCTGCCAAACTGCTTTTCAGTTGTCCCAGCAGTTTTTCTGAAATGGTGATTAATTTTTCTGAAATATTGGATCTTTGAGTTTTTCTAACATTAGATTAGCATGGTCATTTACTATTTTGTATTGTATTCCTAATATAGTCACTGATCCACCACTCTGTTAGCCAATAACAGGTTGTTTTGTTGATTACCACTTTGTCATACAGACTGAGACCTAGTGCTGCTAAGCCACTTCCTTCACATTTTTTTCATTGATTCCCTTGATATTCTTGACCAGATAAATTTTGTCAATAGTTTTTTAGCTCCATATAATTGTATATAGATATAGATATAGACAGACAGACACACAGATAGGTAGATAGATAGATAGATAAATAGATAGATAGATAAGGATGTAGATATAGATATATTGTAATTTGATTGGTATGGTACTGAATAAGTAAATCATTTAGATAGAATTGTCATTTTATTACATTGGCTTAGCCTACCCATGAGCAATTAATATTTCTCCAATTATTTAGATCAGACTTTACTTCTGTGAAATGTGTTTTGTAATAGTGTACATATAGTTTCTGCGTTTGTCTTGGCAGATAGCTTCTGAAGTATTTTATATTGTCTGTAATTATGTAAATAACTCTTTCCTTATCCTGGATTTTGTTAGTAATATATGGAAATGCTGATGATTTATGTGGGTTTATTTTATATCCTGTAACTTTGTTCAAGTTGTTATTTCAATTAGTTTTTAATTGATTCTCCAGGATTCTCTAAGTATATTCATCATATCATCTGTAACTCAGGCATTCCTTGACCTTGTCTGAAGCACTCTATCCACTGTGTCACATGGCAGCCTATAAGAGGGAATAATGTAAGCAAAGTCTTAGAGACAGTATGTATATGAAATGTTTAAGGGATAATGCTAAGACAGATTTGGCTATAGTGGACAATTTATGTAGGGAAGCACTTGGGGAGATAAATGTGTTAGATTAAAGAAGACCTAGAAAACATAGCTAAAAAGTTTAGATTTCATTCTTTAGGGAACAGGAATAATTGAGTTTTCATTTTAAGAATGATGTAGGTTTAGTGATTTAAAAAGATTAATCTGGCAGCAAGTGGAGAATGGATTGAAAGCAGGTGGGATTGGAAGCATGGAACCAATTGGGCAGCTATTATAATACTCCAGGTGTGGGGTTATTAGAGACAGAATTAGTGTGTTCTTAGGAGGAATAGAATGACATGTGTGTAAGAGATAAAGGTACAATTAAGAGGACTTTTTGACCAACCAAGAATAAGGGAATAAGTAAAGTGAGGAATCTTGAATCATTTTAAAATGTTGCCCTTGGGTCTTGAGTAAAAACACTTCATAGTGCTTATTCTGAACAATTAGATTACAGGTAAAATTATAAATGTTAGAAATAGGAGATAGTTTTGAGTGTAAAATGTTGAACTTGAGGGAATATCAGGATATCCAAGTGAAGATGTCCACCAGACACTTAGAAATCTGAAGTATTGTATTCATTTATGGGTACCACATTTTAAGGGGACAATTGGTGGTGGAGCATAGTCAGAAGAGAGTAAACAGAATGACAAGAAGACTTGAAGTCATGTCATAATGTTCAAAAGAATTAAGAGTTATATACCTTAGAAAAGATAAAATATGTGGAGAGGCATTAGAAATGGTTTTAATAATTGTTTTCCAATATTTGAATGGCATCATCTCCCCAAAGCAGGTATATTCTATGTGATTATGAAGGCAGAGTTAAGACCAAAAGTAGAAGGAAAGGAAGTTATCTGAATGTTCAAAATATGCAAAAAAATGTAATAATTAAAACTTTCCCTAAATGAAGCACTGATAAATGAAATGCTACTAAAACTAATGATTAATACACTGGGGGAAGAATTAAAGCAGAGAGAGAAAGAGACAAAAATGAAATTTCCAATATCAAAAATGAAAAAGGGAAATTTTTGCTAAAAGAAGAAAGACTAAAGAAATTACCAGCAAAACCAATGAATAACTATTAGCAAACATAAAAATTCACATTAACTAAATAAGACATATGGAAATTCAATTGCCCACTTTCATAGGAAAAGAAATTGAATAAGCCATAAAGCAACTCCTGGAGGAGAGGGGGAGGAAAACACAGGGCCAGAGAGATTTATAAGTGGATTCTATTAAACAGTTTAAGATTTGTCCAATTATTACATGAATTGCCTGAAAAAATGTTGTTGTTGTTTTTCCTTTGTGCTCAAAGAGGACTGTGACATTAGGGAAGTGACACCATGACATGCAAATGAATTGGATTTAAGCGGAGGGGTATGCAAAGTTTTTAGCAGCCTCATTTTCTCCTCTGGAACCATCTGGGATCAGTGACAAGATACAGATACATATCAATGCAAAAT
The DNA here is from genome assembly GCF_028372415.1 of Notamacropus eugenii. Taxonomy (NCBI): domain Eukaryota; kingdom Metazoa; phylum Chordata; class Mammalia; order Diprotodontia; family Macropodidae; genus Notamacropus; species Notamacropus eugenii. Next base: position 332,567,417 of record NC_092876.1, on the reverse strand, counting down.
ATTGACTAAAACATTATCAAAGAGGCCACTACAACACATTATAAAAATTATACACTATAACTTTGTTAGATGCCGTGTATCTATTATGTTTGTATATGTTGTACATGTTTGTACATATTTACATATGTCTCTCCCATTAGACTGTTTTCTTTTGCCTTCATTGGTAGCCCCATCATTTAGCACAGCATATCAGTAAGCATCCCTAGCATACACAGGGGGCCTGCTAGCACAGGTTCTTAGATCTGCATTCGTAAAAGGAAAGGCAACTTTTGAGGGGTTAACAATCACGTTAATCAAGTACATATGTCATTCTTTTAACCAAGCACATATATTATCCACCTAGTTTGAGAGAGTCAACATGCTGAACTTCAAATACAATAGAGAGAAATTAAACATAGCTACCTCTGCCTGACCATCAACAGACAGGTCCAACTGCCATAGTTACTGGAGAGGGAAGCACCAACATCTGGGTTTTCCAAGTGAGGTGGGGGGACTCCTTAGTCCCCCCGAATCCTATCTGGCCAAACACTTCCAGTAAGCCCCTAAAGTAAAACCTCATTTTCAGCATATTTATACCTTTTTGAAGAACCAGAGGGCATACCAACCCTTGAGAATCAGTGCTCATTAACAAAAGGTTTAGGCCTTCCTACAAATCTTCCCTAATCAAATTCCCCTTAATAGGAAAGCTCATTAATGGGTGGGGAAGAACTTTAATCACATTAACAAGACAAATACATATACTGTTTCTAGTTAAAGAAACTTTCTTTCCTTACTTTACTCCTAGTAAAGACTCTTGGTTAATAAAGGCAAGATTCAGTCAGAGACATTTGATTATACTAAAATAAAAACAGCAAAAGATACCACTTTACTTGCCATCACACTCCACCCTTCCAGGATCCTTGGCCTTACAATCTAAATGGCCATGAATCCTGTAATAAATAGAGGCATTATATTTCTTGATTATACTAAAACAAAAACAGCAAAAGATCTCACTTTGCCATTACACATAGTGCGAGGAACGTTTTAGGTACTTAATAAATGCTTGTTGACTGAGGAAGGGTGATTCAATATCGAGAAAACATAAACACAGGATAACATTAATAATGGAAACAATTTTAAAAGTCACATAATTAGATTATTAAATGCAAAGGGATGGAAAGGAAAGGAAGAAACAAGTATTAAGCTCCTACTATGTATACTATACCAAAAGCATTATAAATATCATTTCATTTAATCTTCATAGTCACCCTATGAGATAGGTGCTATTACTATGCCCATTTTACCATTGAGGAAACTGAGGTTAACAGAGAAGTGACTTACCTAGGGTTACACAGCTAGAAGATATCTGAGGGCAAAGTTGAATTCAAGTTTTCTTGACTCCAGGTCCAAAATTCTATCCATGGCACTATCTAAGAGAATATAAAACAAAACAAAAAGGTTTTGACAAAGTACATTATTTTATGTTAAAACATTTAAGAAACATGAATAAATAGAATATTTCTTGATATGTTAAATAGTATCTATCTAAAATAAAGAACTAGCATGACCTGCATGGAGAAATGTTAGAGATGGTTTTAATACATTCAAGGGTAAAGACAGAATTACTACTATCACAGTAAATAAGTAAAAACAATGCATTTATTAAGCATTTACTATGTTCCAGGCATGAGGCAGCTACGTAGTACATGGATAAAGCAACAACCATAGAGTCAAGAGGATCTGTGTTCAAATTCAGTTTCAGACACACATTAGCAGTGTTACTCTGGGTAAGTCACTTTACCCTGTTTTGCCTCAGTTCTTCATCTGTAAGCTGAGGGGAGAAGGAATAACAAAACACTCTAGTATCTTTGCCAAGAAAACCCCAAATGGGGTCATGGAAAGTTGAAATAACTGAAATGACTCAACAACAAAAATGTGCCAGGAACAGTGCTAAGTGCAGGGATACGAGTACATGTAAGCAAGAAAGTCTATGCTCTTGAGGTGCTTAAATTCTGCTGAAGGAATATAACACATAAAAGAGTGCTAAGAAAGATGAGAGGAAGGAGAGGAAATGCAGGACATAGGAAGAGGGCAGCCACACTGCAGCATGGAGAGCAGACAACCAAAGTGTAACAGAGGCCTGGACCTGGGCAAAATAAAAGTGAAAGCTCACTTCTCTGGGCTAGAATCCAAGTATCTAGTGGGGTGGAAATGATTGAGCTGAAAATGTTCATTACAGCATTCAGATAAGAAAAAGAAATTGAGGGAATTGGCACTTGCAAAAGGGAAATAAAATGATCACTTTTAGCAGATGACATTATAGCTTACTTAGAAAAATCCTAGAATCAACTAAAATTGATTAAATAATTAATAAGGTCAGCAACATAGCAGACTAGAAAATTACTTCCCCCCCCCCCCCCCGGCCAAAGTCAACAGTATTTCTATTTATTACCAACAAAACCTAGTAGGAAGCGATAGAGAGAAAAATTCCATTCAAAATAAATACAAAAAAAGAACAAGCCTGAATCTACCTTGGAGCAACCTTGAAAATTAGGACTGACATGTCAAGTACATTTTTTATGAAATCCAAAGGATACTGCTTACAAGGTAAAATATTTTAAAAAGTAAACTAGAGATATTGCATTTTGAGAATATAAACATAGAGACCATAGAATGTTCTAACATCCCTGACATTTTTCCTCTATTGCTTAATCCATTTCCCCATTTACACTGATAAAAATGTAAAGCTGTGCCATGTTGAATTTGATCTGAGTAAAATCTCTTGCTTTATATGACTTTTACTTCATCTGGTTTCTTTGACACTATAGGATATAAAATAGACCGTAAATCCAGCTACCAAGACATAGGAAATGATAATAATGCAACTACAAAACACTCTTTACAGAAATTTTAAAAACAGACAAGTAGTTAGATAGATAAGTGTTCATTGCTAGGCAATGCAAATATAATAAAATGACAAGACTAGCTAAATTAATTTCAGGCCCATATTAATCAAACTACCCAAGGATTACTTTATAGAACTAGATAAATAATAAAAATTATTCTGTAGGAATAAGACCGTAAGAATCTCAAGTGAAATAATGGAGAAATGGGAAAGGAAGGAGAAAGGAGGGTGGCCTAGCAGTACCACATCTTAAACTATACAGATTAGATACCCAAAACCTAGAAACAATCTAATGTAGTATTCAGTAAACCTAAGATCTGCAATTACTGGGGTAAGGACTCACTATTGACAAAAACTGATAGGAAAATAGTCCACCAGAAATTAGATTTATCCCTACTTCTCATAAAACATACCACAAAAAGAATTCCAAATAGGTACACAACTAAGAGATAATAATATGTACAGAGAAAGAATAGGTAGACACCCATGGGCAAATATTCTATAGGGGAAGACAATCCAGGAAGCCTGAGAAGATGTTAAAGATAAAATTCTAAAGACACAAAGTGAAACAATTCTAATGAGGAAAAATGGGGGTGAGGTTGCATGTCCACAGGGAATATTTTGGGTTTCCAGAAAATTAATCAACCACCTTATCATGGGTTTTTCTTTGGTTTAGTTCTTTTAAAAATAAAGTTTTGTTGTAGCTTTTTGAGTTTGCACCACAGTCCTTTTATTTCTATAAACCTTCCCCCATCTCCACTGAATCCTTGCTTGGATCAAAGAAAAACATTTTAGTGAAAGCCAATAAACATAGCAAATTGCATTTATATCTTAAATATCTTTACCTCACTCCATAGATCTGACACCTTATTATTTATAATAAAAATGATATGTTTTCTTATTAGTAATCCAGATCAGAGATTATTCATTATAATTCATGACTACTTTTAATGCTCTGGACTTTTATTTTATTATAAAATGGTATTGTTCTGTTTCAGCTTTCTTGACTGTATCACTTTATAAAAGTATTCCTGTTTGTCATATTCATCAGTTCTTAGCAATAATAGTAATACCACACTTTGTTTAGTCACTCCTCAGTTGATGGTCATCCATTTTGTTGTTTCTTTTTCTGCTATCACAAAAATTGCATTTAAATGTTTTGTTTGAATTTCTTAATGAATTTCTTAAGATGTGTACTCATTAGTGGGAGTCAAAATGTATAAGCAATGTATTGATTTTTCTTGAATAATTTTCAGTTGATTTCTCGAATGATTTGTCCAATTGTAAGTACACTGTATAAACATGCTTTTCTGCTTTGAGGCTTGCTCACTAACTTTCTGATCATCTTAATTTTATGTTTGGTCAAGAATTCTCCCCCTAAACATAGTTGTAACAGATTATCTCCTGCACTGATCTGATTTTTTTAAATGTTATGACCTTTTACATTTAGCTTAAATAGCTATTTAGAATTGTACATGAGAAAGTTAAGTGGCACATTTAATTGAGTGCTGAGCCTGGAATCAGGAAGACTTGAATTCAAATCCAGTCTCAGATACTTACTAGATGTGTGATTCTGGGCAACTCACTTGACTTATTTGTCTCAATTTCCTCATATGTAAAATGAGAGGGAAATGACAAACTACTCCTTTATCTTTGCCAAGAAAACCCCAAATGGGGTCATGCAAAGTTGGACAAGACTGAAACAACCGAACATCAATAACAGATCTGTATACAGTGAAAGATACTTGTCTAAACCTAATGTCTGTCAAATTACCTTCCAATATTCACAACAGTTCTTTTATAATATTGACTCCTTTTCCAAGCAGTTTGTTTTCTTGTTTCTTCAGATATGAGGTTGTTGTAGCACTATGTTTCTGAGTCTCAGTTTTCTAGCCTATATCACGGATATTTTTCTTTTTAGTAACTAGTGTCAAAAATGTTTTGATTATTGCTTCATAATATAGTTTGAATCATTTGTGGCAATTCTCTAGGCAAAGGGATTCTCTAGGCAAAGATACTGGAGTAGTTTGCCATTTCACTCACCAACTTATTTTACTAAGGCAAAAAAGGTTAAGTGATTTGCCCAGAGTCACACGGGTAGTAAGTATATGTATGCTAGTTTTCTTTCCAGTTGTTATTCATGAATACTTTTTTTCACTATTTTCCTTGATATTCCAGACTTTTGGTTCTTCCTGGTGGATTTTTCTATTATTTTGTCTAATTCTGAAAAGCAATGCTTGACAGTTTGATTAATGACACTCAGTCTATAAATTTATTTAAGGATTATAATCACTTTTGTTGTATTGGTATGGCCTAACCATGAACAATAACCTTCATTTCAATTATTTATCTTCTTTTATTTCTGTATTTTCTGTAATTTAAAGTAGACTCACATAGAAATTGGAACTGAGACTAGATAAAGAAGCACCAATCAATGAAACAAATGAACACAACATTTGTTAATTGGCTATTCAGTACTAGGTGCTCAAGATATAAATACAACAAATGAAAGAATCTCTTCTCAAAGAACCTTCATTCTAAGAGAAGAGTTGAGAAGTTCACGTATAAATACAAACAGAAAAGGCAAATGAAATAGGCACAAAAATAGCTAAATGCAAGTATAATAATTTGGAAAGGAGGTCACTAATAGTTGAGGATTCAGGAAAGGTGGTGCTTGAGCTACATCTTTAAAGAAAAGAGGAATTCTGTGAAGTAGAGGTGAGAAAGAGATACATTCCAGGCACTGTGAATATCTGAGGAACAGAGAGAAGACCAGAGTGCTGAATTGCAGAGTGCTAGGGAAGGACTAATGTAGAATGGAGTTTAAAAGACTTATAACAACTGGAAAGGCTGGGATGAATAAAATGTGAGGCACAGTCTAGTAAGAATAGTGTCTAGGGACTAAAACTCAGAATGACCTGAGATTGATGAGAAAAGTTAAGGACACCTAAAAAGGCATTTTATTTTATTTTTAACTGGGGAGGTAAGGAGGATAAAAGAAGGGATATGATTTCTGCAAAAAATTACAAGGGCAGTGATAGTAAATGATGTAGAGAGGGCACAGCTGATTAACTGTTACTTGGTTTTTTTCTGCCAAGGATAACAATATTTGGACAAGAAAACTAAAAAGAACAGAAAAAATTTCTAACAGAGAATTTATATCCCAAATAACTAGGGAGAGAGTAAGAAAACATCTAGTTTCCCTTGATGAATTTAACTCAATATACCAACAGATAATTGGATCTACTAATAAATTGGAATTATGAGGTCATCTAATATAACACTCCTATTTTCTAGATGAGGAAACTTAAGCCCAGAGAGGCTAAATTATTTACCCAGTTTTGTGCAGAGTTGGGATTCAAATCAAGGACAGGGAAATGGTGGAGATGATATAGTAAACTAGATTTTTTACATAGAATTTGGCAAATTTTCCCATGTTATTTTAATGAACAAAATGGTGGGATATGAGCAAGATGATAGTATGGTAAAGTGGGTCCAAAATTAGCTAAATGGCCAAGTGAAAATTTATTCATTAATGCTTTGAAATTGACTTGGAAGAAAATGTCTAATGGAATTACCTAGGGATCAGAGGTTGATCCTATTTTGGCACTATTTTTAATTTTGTCAATGACCTGGATAAAAAACATAAATGACATGCCTACAAAATATGACACAAAGTTGAAGAAAAAATAGCATGTGTATTGGATGACAAAATCAGAATATTTCTACAGATTAGAACAACGGGTTGAATTTAATAAGATGGCATTTATTTGTTAAATATAAAGTTTTATATTCAGGTTAAAAAAATCAACTTCATAAGTTCCAGATAAAGGAGGACAGACACAGTTCTTCCAAAAAAAGATCATGGAGGGGGTGGATTTGAGTGAATTAAAAGCTCTGTATCGGTCAACAATGTGATGCAGTTATGGAATCTCAAGCATCATTAAGAGAGACTTTAGATAAAGACCAAGGGAAACTGTCAACCTTGCTGCTTTCTGTTCTGGTCAGATCCTATCTGGAAAACTGTTTTTAGTTCTGGGTATCAGACTTCTAAAAAGACACTGATAAGCTGGAATACCCAAAGGAGGGTGAGGTTGATGGTGACAGGCAAAGAGTTCATGACTAATAAGAACCTGATGGATGAGCTAGAGACATTTAGCATGGAGAAAAAGAGTCAGAGGAATCATGATAGCTGTTTTCAAGTATTTTTTGCCAGGGGGAGGGGGTGCGGGGAGGCTCTACTGAGAAAGATCATAAGATTGTCGATATATAACTGGAAGTTATTTTTAAAGTCATCTAGCCTAACCCCGTACACATGGAAAAAGTAAAATCGGAGAAGGCAAGTAATTTGCCTAAGGTCACACAGACAGGAAGTAACAGAGCCATGATTTGAACCCTGATTCTCTGATTCCAAAACAAAAGGGATTAAACTTGTCCTGCTTGACACCAGAGGGAATAACTAATAATTCAGGATGGATGTGTCACAGAAGTATACTTGGGTTTAATCTAAGGGGAAAACTCTAAACATTTATAGGTATGCAAAAATAGAATGATCTGCCATGGGAGATAATAGGTTCTCAGTTTTCAGCCAAAGGCTAGATGATGACTTCTTGAATAACATAAAGGAGACTGTTGTTCACATCTTGGTTGAATCAGAAAAAGTCTGAAGGTCTCTTCCAATTTATATTTTATAACTACAAAAAAAAAATGCATTTGACCAGGTGGAGCTTTCAAAGTGTTCCCCATGGATATATGAGTCCATGATAGATTCCCCCCAGGGAAAACTTTGCTTAATAAACCTGAGCAGCAATATCAAGTAAAGCATAAAATAGGAAGATTTTGATTCATCAAACATGTTTGTCAGTGCCTTGAAAGATGGACTGAGCATAGTCCAAGGAGAAGAGGAGCTCTGTGCTAGCAGTGAGGTTCTCCTGATGTTCTGCTTGTGGATAATATTCTACTGGTTTTAGCAAACTATGGCATGAGCTAGGGCCTTCTCACTACTTACTTTCATCCTAGAAATTCACCAACGGAAAAAGAATATAGATGACAAACCACGGACAATTTTAAAGAGCTTTTATAGAACTCCTTCATTTACTTTCTCTCATTTCATATATACATATATATATATAATATGTATATATAATATGTACATATATATATATATGTTGATCAAATCAGCAAGCATTTGTTTAGCACTTCATTTGTCCTTTGCTTCTGAAGAGAACCAATGACATCATGATGCCTTGACTTGCACATGAATTTGGATTGAAGTGAGGCAGAGTCATCAGCCTTACTGTCTCATGCAGAGTCTTCTAAGATGAAAGATGACTGGTGATAGCCCAAGATGCTGTGGATGACCTGGGTGTCTCCAATGTCTGACCAAGCTCTAAGTGCTCCATAGGGCTACCTTTATGGCCTTTGGAACAAATTATTCTCATCTGCCCATTGTGGTTCATGTGCTTGGGATCAACATTCTTTTAACTCACTGAACGATTTGAGGTCTGTCAGTTACCCTCATCTTGGTTTAGTAGCTAAACTTAATAAAAGGATTTGTTCTATGAAGTTTGGGTTTAGTCAAAGGGCCATACTTGAGGATCTAGAAGGCCATATTGGTCTCAAGACCATAGGTTGTCTACCCCTGGTTTAGCCTGTCTTCCAAGATGGAGCTTCTTGGAGCTATAGGTTCAAGTTGGGTGACAGGTAGACACCATAGGTGAATGAGCAGCCCTCAAATAGGCTCCTTTCTGAACATTCTATGTATCCCATTTAGTAGTTACTATGTGCTCAGATGATACAACAGAAGGTAGATGGGTAGTTCATTGATATATCTTCTTTTGGATTATTTACTTTATATGGATGATCATTCAATTATTCATTGAATTGAATAAGAGAAGACCAGAATGGAAACTGACAACAAGTTGTTTCCTGCTTCAGAAGCCCATTTGTTCAATATACTAATATTCTCCTGGTGATGCTACATTGCTTTAAATCATGGAACATGACAATCTCAGATGAATCAAAGTTGGTGACGCAGAGGGCAGTAGAAAGATGAATGGTAGGCGTAAGTTGGCTGCAGCATGTTAAATGTGAAAAAATGATGAAAAAGATATATGACTGTAAAAGGAGGTGGGCTGGTCAAGGGCTAACACATGTTAGCTTACCCAAGTGCTGAACTAATATCTATGAAATGCTCAAAGAAACAGGAAGAAGGCCTTCTCTGCTTTGAGTAGTTCTTCAATATAATTCAATAGACATTTTTTTAAAGCAACATTTATGTGAAAAAGATTATATTAGGCATTGGCAACACCAAGACAAAAATATAATAGTCCCTACCCTCAAGGAGGGTATTCTACTGGAATAAGACAACTACACACAGATGGGTAAATATTGACTAATTGAGGAGAAAGGAAACAATAATTAGGCAGATCGGGAAAAGCCTTACATAGCAGACTGAACCTTAAAGGAAGCTAGGGAGCCTAAGAAGCAAAGAGGAGGAATGAGCCCATTCCAGGCATAGGAAACAGTCTATACAAAGACACAGAGATAGGAAATAAGGTGTAGAATTTGGGGAACAGCTAGTGGTCCAGTTGGGATGAACTGCAGAGCATGTGGGCAGTAATATTAAATAAGCATGATAAGGTAAGTGGGAGCCAAATAGTGTAGGGTTTTAGGACTGAAAATATTTTCTTCTACAAAAGTTAGGAATTACTGAGGATTTCCTTTTTTTTTTTGAGCAAGAAATTTACATTGTCAGACTTGTGTTCTACAATGATTAATTTAGCAGCTAGGTGGAAGATGGATTGAAAAGAGAAAAGATTGGAAACAAGGAGACCCTCCCAACTAATGATTTGTGGGAAGACATGAGCAAGAATTCCATAGAATGGAGAAGTATGGATGTTATGTGTTCAGTACTAATGGATGAAGTGTTCATATTGATGAGATCATAAACCAATCCCACTATTAAAGAAAATTGCTTATTTGTTTACTTTTTAATTTTAAGATCTTTCAGAATAATTCTTGCTATCTGAATAAGGTTGTTTATAATACTTTACTGTGTTTATAAAAGTTATTAGTGGACAGCTCAATGTAAACATTAATTCTACCTTTAAAAGGCAAATAACTAAGATTGAAGTGGATATTACTTTCTTTTGATTGTGGGGGAAAAGAATTACAGTTATAAGCTGTCAGACACAGACACTAACCAATATATTTGTTGTTGTTTGTTTTTTTCTTTTTGCTCCCAGTAACCAAGAAGCATATCTAATTCTAGCAAGGCAACAATATAATTGGTCTGAATAGTCTGGTATAAGAGATAGCCTTTTCAGTAAGAAAAATCAAAGATAAGAGTGAAAATGATGACAAACAAGGGAAGTTATCTGCAAGGGCTTTGGATGCCAGACTGACTTGAAGTATTACAGTCAAGGGAAGGTTTTGATTTTATAGTAGAGAATTTAGAATGGGTGAAAATGGTCATTTTACTGACCATTGATAGGAAAGGTAATGTTAGATTTAATGGTGATATATAACATTTAAGTGTTGCTCATAAAGGCACTGGACTCTCATACCTAGCTGTGTGTATTGAGTTCCAGTTCAGATTCTACCATTTAATTGTTACATATCCTTTAGGAAGTCATAATTTTTCTAAGTTTCAATTTCTTCATTGTAAAATGAAAATAATTCTTTCCCTCTATAGCTCAAAAAATTTTGTATGGATAAAATATATTATTATTGTTATTATATACAGAAGTTATACAGATATAATTATATATCATGCATAAATAGATATATTATGACGATGATGATGATGATGTAATGCATGCAGGAAACCATTTTGAGAGTGAGAAAGCCCTGAATAATATGAATATTGCTGTTGTTCCTGTTACAATCCAACCTTACCAAAACATCACACATTTAAACAACACATTTTTTAAAAAAGTGATAGTAATTTTAAATGAAGGTGTAACAAGACAGACTCGTTTCTGAATTTTTTCAGAATGTTGGTAATGAATGTCAACAATTACTCCTAAAAGGTTATCCTTTGGGTCTCAATCCTCTAAGCTGTCTCATTTCAGCAACCAAACAACAGTGGTTGATGCCAGGGCAGTGGAGGAATTTTTCTCTCACTCTGGAAATCATTCCTTTCTGAGAAATCTTCTCAAACTTAAAGTCACAGACTTACTTGAAGTACTCACTCCATTTCTTTGATGTTTCCTTAAAGAAGAGTGGAACTGAATGACCTGAAATCTTCACGTGGCACAGACAATAGTAAGAGAGACAGCTGGGGTCACCTTCAGAAAATAGAGGTGAGGAGTTGAGATCAGGACGAAACTTAGTGTTGACCTTTCTGTCCATTTATAGAACCCTGGCATGAAATGGTATGCCATGTGGCACCAAGGATGCTTCATTGTGACTGTTGCAATATAAACTACAGAGGCTTCAACTATAAGGGCACATCCAAAATAGAGAATTCAAAATAATGATATACCCTGAACAAAATGCTAACAAGATAAATGGTACAGAACTGTGAGCATGATCAGTATGGATGCTGCCAAGAGAAAAAATAGTACACAAGAATGTACACAAATTATACACGTTCCCCAAACTGTTGCTATTATAGCAGAATGAAAAGCCCTTGGAGAGGACCTCATCCATCACCTAGCTCAATGCTCCTTTCAGTGAAATGATAATGTCAGTCAGTAAGTCAATAAGCATTTGTTAAGTGCCTGCTATGTCTCTGATGAAAGGTCATCTAGACTCTATTGGAATAATTCCAAAGATGAAGAGTTCAGGTATGGATACGTTGAGAGTACAGTATCTTTCCCCCCAGATCCCTCTTCTAGACTTCCCAGTTTTCATGGAAAACAATACCATCCTTCTAAATTCCCATATTCTTAAATTCTTCTCCATCCTTGACTTCTCACTCAGTTGAAAATGCTCTTTGAAGTCATCATTGATCTCTTAATTGTCAAATCCAGTTTTCTTTATCCTTGTCCTTCTTGACCTCTCTGCAGTACTTGATACTGTTGATCCTTTTGGGTACTTACTCCTCTCTAAGTTGTTATGACACTGCTCTCTCTTGGTTCTCCTATTTATCTGACTTCTCCTTCTTTGTGTCCTTTCCTATGTCATTTTCTATTTAATGACTCCTAACTGGGTTATCCCAAAGCTCTGTCCTGGGGCTTTTTCTTTCTCTCTTTAGACTCTCTCATTGTTGACTTTATCAGCTCCCATGGGTTTGATTATGATTTTTGCAAGTTAAGCAGATCAGTGGCACAATGGAAAATATTTTGGATTTGGAGTTCCAGAATCAAGACGTGAGTTTGAATGTAGCCTCAGACACTTAATGTGTAGCCCCATGCAAATTACTGCACCTCTCTCAGCTTCAATTTCCTTATTTGAAAAGTGGACATAATACTAACAGTACCTACTTCGTACCATTTTGTTGTATCTCAAATAAGATAACACATAAAACTCTTCAAAGGCCTTTAAGTATTATATCAATATTAGTTATTATCAGATCAATAAATGTTCCCTAAGCGCTTACTGTGTACCAGGCCCTTTGCTAAGCACCATGGATACAAAGAAAGGTTAAAAAACGGTCCTTGCTTTCAAGGAGCTTGCAGTCTAATGGGGAGACAACATACAAAAAAACTATGTACAAACAAGATATAGTTGGGATAAACTGAAGGTAATCAACAGAGAGAAAGCACTGGTCTCAAGGAGGATCTTGTAAAAGGTAGGATTATTTTTCAGGAACTTAAAGAAAGCCAGGAGACAGAAATGAGGAGGGAATTAATTCCAGACTTGGGGATCAGCCAGTGATAATGCCTAGAGTTGGGAGGTAGAATGTTTTATATAAGGGACAGCAAGGAGGACCATGTCACTGGATCAAAGAGCATGTAGAGAGAGTAAGGTATGAGAAGATCGGAAACATAGAAAAGCTAGGTTACGATGGGCTTTGAATGCCAAAAATGCCAAAAAGGATGTTATATTTGATCCTGGAGGTAACAGTGATTCACTGGAATTATTGTTTTTATTATTGTTAAACTAAAGTCTTGATTTTTTTTCCTGAATTCAAGTCTCACACTACAAGCTGCCTGTTGGACTTCTGGTACATCACCAGTTGTCTTGACTTTTGTCTTGCCGCTGGGCTCAGATGATTCTGGAAGAGATGCTGATGGTGATGACTTTGCACAGCTCTGCCTCACTTAAATCTAATTCAGAAGGAAGATATCATCTTGATGCCATTGGTCCTCTTCAACAATGAAGAGCAAAGCGCAGCAATTGGACATTTTGAACTGGATATTCAGGCACCCCTAACTTCACATAGAAAAACTAAATCATACTTTTCACCCAAGCCCAACCTTCTTCCCAGCATCCCTATTTCTGTTGAGTGGGGCAGCCAGGTAGTGCAGTTGAGAAAGCACCAGTGCAGGAGTCAGGAGGACCTGAGTTCAAATCTCACCTCAGACACTTGACACTCACTAGCTGTGTGACCTTGGGCAAGTCACGTAACCCCAATTGCCTCATCCTGGGTCATCTCCGGTCATCCTGATGAACATCTGGTCACTGATTCAGATGGCTCTGGAGGAGAAGTGACGCTGGTGACCTGCACAGCCCTCCCTCACTCAAAACAAAGTCAAGTCCAAGTCATGTCATTATTTCTCTGATGACATGGTCTTCTTCATTAATGAAGGACGCATACACATTTCTGTTGAGTATATCAAAATCCTTTATTGCGAACTATCCAGGTTCTCCACTTTGGTATTATATTTGACTTCTTACTTTTCTTTTCCCCCACATACCTAATCAGTTTTCATTCTGGTCATTTCTAATGCTAAAATATCTTTCATACCTGTTTGCTTCTCTCTACCTCTACAGCCATTACCTATTTCAGACCCTCATCATCTCTTACCTGAACTATTCCTAAGTAGTCTTTCTAACTCCTCAAAGCCTTTCTACCCCACTCTATTCTCCACACAGGTGCCAAAGTGATTTTCTTAAATAGCTAAACATGTCATACCCTGACATCTACTTAGCAAATTTTAGTGTCTCCCTATTGACTCTAAAATCAAATGGTATTGTCATTACTGAATCATTTTTCAATGTCTAGTTTAATAAGTTTTATAATATACATAATTATTAGGCAACTAAAGACAGCTAGGTGGCACAGTGGCTAGAATGCCTGGCTTATTTTCAGGAATTCCTGAGTTCAAATCCTATGTTAGACATTTGTGAATTATGTCACCTTAGTCAAGTCACCTAGCTTCTCTAATCCTTACTTTCCTCACCTGTAAAAGAAAGAAAGAAAGAAAGAAAGAAAGAAAGAAAGAAAGAAAGAAAGAAAGAAAGAAAGAAAGAAAGAAAGAAAGAAAGAAAGAAAAATACGCTAGATTCAATCTCCTCTAAGATCCCTTCCCACCCTCAATCTATGATCCTACAGGAGGATATATATGGAAAATTCATGTGTAAACAAACATGTTTGGGGTGTAATTTTTTAAGTAATAAGGTAATACAATTAAAATTGTTAGTTGACTAGTGGATTAGAGTATGGTTTAAATGAAGTCTAGATCATGAGTTCAATATCACATAAGCTTAATATAACCCATGGCCACAAATTTCAATTTTAAGCTCTGGTCATCTGTCCAGGAAAATGCAAAGAATAAGGATTAGATGAGAATATTTGAATGGATCAGCATAAACCCTTCCTGACTACTAAATCAAAATATTCCTCCTATGAATGATGGGTCATGAGGGTCAACTTTTTATACATAGAAAAAGAAATTAAATTGTCATAGCAGTATTGTATTTAAATAATGCGTAGCTTCTCTGGGGATATCTCTGATTACCTCATCTTCAGCAAGACTGCACTAAGACGCAGTTTGGCATGTCAATGTCCAACAACTCTCCTCTGAAACCTTTTCATGTGAGCAGCTGGTGACATCATATGATCATGAGACGAGCAGTGTCTAGGTGAGAGCCCAAGATTGCTAATAATTAGTGTAATGCCACAATTAAAACTGTGAATTACTCTGCCAATATTTTAAAGTCCTTTAATAGTAGTAGAAATGCTTGTAATTACATGTGTGCCTTTTTGCAAAATCATCTTCTTAAGGGGATTATGACAAATAGTGGACGTTATATTAAGAATCAATGATAGGAGAAAGGGAACAAAAGAAAATGAGGTGGGTTATCACTTCAATTCAAGAGATAATTATTTAGCAATATGCTAAACTGGGAGACATAAAGATGAATTAGACACAATCCCTGCCCTCAGGGAGCTAAAAATTAAGTAGGGGAGATAAGACATGAACAACTGAAATATAAAATAGGCTATGAAAGTACATAGGAAAAGCACAAAGTCTCCAGAGAAATTTTAAGAGGGGGAGATTATTTATAGCAGGGAGGTAAAGGATAGCTTTGAGGAAGTTGTAATAGATCTAGGACTTAAAGAACAGGTGGGATTTTAACAGGATCAAGATGGGGGAAGATGGGAGAATTGTGGGTTTAGGAGGATACTAAGCAAATGCACAGAGAGATTGGAGTGTTGAGAATCTGGAGGCAAGGAAACAAGACTACTATAATAGTCTAAGATATGACTAGAGCAATAGTTTGAATTAAAAGGAAGAGGGAAATATAAGAAATATTAACAAGGAAACACCAATGAGACTTGGAGGTTGATTGATTGTGGACAGTAAGAGAAAAGAAAATATCACTGATGATTCTAAGTTTTCCAGTCTAGGTGACTGGGAAGATGTTAGTCCACCCACCCATCTCCAAACTATGCTTCTGATTCCCAAGACTTCAAACCATACCCCAGCTGCAGTCTCACCTTGATAACTCCCTAAACTCCTGGGGCCTCTTTACCCTAGAACATCCCTCTGATATGCAAGTTCTCTGTTTCCAGTTGTCAGTTAGTCCCTGTGCCTTCTGGGAGGATCTGAGCACCCTTCATTCCCTTTTCCTGTGTGTCTCTGACTTTCTAGACTTCAATACAATGCTTCCATTTCTTCATCTTTTTCCTCTCCTCCATAGCTTTTCAGTACCCTTTTGCATCATTAGAATCATGGAATCTAATCAATTCCCATTAGAATCTAAGTTACTTGAGTGTAAGAGTTGTTTTTCTTTTTGCTTGTGTTTGTATCTCTAGAGTTCAGGGTAATGCCTAGTACATAGTAGGTGCTTAATAAGTGCTAATTGTCTCATCTTGCCATCATTAGAAATAGGGGAGTTAGAAGTCAGGTTTAAGGAGAGAAATGATTAATTCAGTTTGGGATGTGTTGTATTTTGGGTGCTCGTAATACACCCAGCTGAAAATATCCAGAAGACAGTTGAAACAGGAAACTGTGATGGAGATACAGATCAAAGAAAAATCTGCATAGAGTTGATGCTTTAAGTTTTAAATGAGATTACCCTGAGGGAAAAAAAAAAACAAAGCAAGAAGAGGTCATTTAAGGACTCCTATACTTAAGAGCCAGAAGAAATCACTCCTGAAGGATCTGTCTTTGGTCCTTTTCTCCTCTTGCTCTCTCATTTTTTTTCCCCTCAATATAATGTACATTCTCCTTTCTTGATTCATCATTCATATCCCACCTACTAGTTGTGAGTATCCCTTAGGACTCTGTCTTTAGCTTCCTTCTGTTCTCTATGCTTTCTCCCTTGGTGATATCTCAAGGGTTCAATTATCAATTGTACACATGATAAACAAATCCATATATCCATCCCTATTATCTACTTAAACTTCAGTCCCACATAACCTACTACTTGTTAGTCATCTCTACCTAAAAGTCCTTCAAAAGACTGAAACCCAAGATGTCCAAACAGAAATCATCATCTTTCTAAACCTATTCCTCCTACACAAGTTCCTATTTCCATTGGGGTTATGACCAAGACTTTTCTCTTTCCCCCACTCTCAATATCCAATTAAAATCAAGTTCTGTCAATTCAGACCCCACAACATCTTGAACATCTGCTCCACTTTCTCCACTCTCATAAATACCTAGTTTAGTCCCTCATTCATTACCTCTCCCTTGGTATTGTAATAGTCTCCTAATTGGTCTTTCTGCTTTCAGTCTATACCCTTTCCAATTCATCTTTCACACAGGTGTCACTTCCTTGCTTAGAAATTTTCCATGTCTCCTAAAGATATGGACAGTTGATGGCACAGTGAATAAAACTCTGGGCCTGGAGTCAGAAAGACCTGAGTTCAAATTGTACCTCAAATACCTAATGTTAGAACCTGAACAAATCACTGAAACCCTGTTTACCTTGGGTTTTCTGATATTTAAAATTGGGAATAATAATAGCACCTACCTCACAGGGTTAAGGTTAGAGATAATAGTAGTAACGTGCTGAGCACAGTGCCTGGCACATAGTAGGCATTTAATATACTCTTGTCTTCCCACCCCCATTTCATTCTTTATCATCTTTAGAAAATAAAAACAACACAAGCTCTTGAGGTTAACATTAATGTCCTCCACAATCTGGTTCCAACCTTCCCTTCTAGGCTTTTTTTACAGCGTGTCTCTTTACATATTCCACATTCCAACTAATCTAGATTTATTATTCCCCAAACTCCTGCCTCTCTGCCTCTGAACAAGCCATCTCTGATGCTTAAAAAGTGCTCCTTCCTCCTCTCTCCTCCTTTAAATCCTTATCTTTTTCCAAGGTTCATTTTAGGTGCCCCTCTCCCATGAAGGTTTCTTTGACCCACTTTCCTTACCACTAGTTAGTGCTCCCTTCCCCCTCCTGTAATCACCATATTAATTTATCTGTGTACAAGTAGGATCCCTGAGTACAATATAAGCATCTCGAGGTCAGGGATTATTTCATTTTTGCCTTCATATCCCCAGGACCTAGTGCAGTGCTTGGAGGAGAGTAAACACTGAAATGTTTATATGTCATTAAATTCTACCTAAGTCCCTTTCCCACTTTTCCTCTCTCCTTCTTTGCCATCTCCTTTTGCTCCCACTCTTTATTTGGCAAATGCAACCCTGTACCAGCACAAACAATAATAATAGCTAATATTTACATAGCACTTGAAGTTTTCAAAGAACATCTTCTACTTTATTTCATTTGATCCTCACAACCCTGAGAGATGGGTGCCATTTTTATCTCCATTTTGCAGATAAGAAAACTGATCTTAATAAAAGGTGATTTGGTCAGGGTCATTCAGCTAGCAAATGTCTGAGGCAATACTGACACTCAGGTCTTTTGGATTCCAAGCCCAACATTATCCGCTGTGCTACCTAACTGCTCCTAAGAATGTGCTCAAAGCATAATCAATTCAGAGGACCCTAGATCAAAGATGGAGATCTAGAAGGGACCTCAGAGAAAATCTAGTTCAAACCCACCCACCCAGTGTCCCTTATTTTACAGGTTAGGAAATTGCAACCCAGTAAAATAATTTGCTCAAGGTTATGCAGGTAGTAAGTATCAGACGCAGAATTTGAACACAGGTCTTCAAACGTGAGGGCCCATGTTCATTCCACTGCTGCCATCTTCCTTTTATTTGATTTATTTGTTGTTGTTCTTGTTCCATCATTTTTAGTCTTTTCTAATTCTTCCTGATCCTATTTAGAGTTTTCTTGCTAAGGTACTAAGTGATTTGTCATTTCCTTATCCAGTTCATTTTACAAATGGGGAAATTGAGGCAAAGAGGAGTCTTCCCTATTCTAAGCCTATTGCTCTATCCACTGTGTCAACTACCTATCTTGACCTTAATTTACTTAACTTAAATTTCAGACTATATTCTGTTTCCAAAGTAACCACCAGGTGATGCTGAAAGTTTCTACTCTGCTCCTATTTAACCAGAAGGATCAAGCTCTCAATAAGTCCCATCCACTCCCTGGCATTTATGTGCTCCCAAAGAGAGAAGCCCTGGATGATCACCTACTGACAAAAGTCCACCTCCTTCCAGATCTTGCTATCTTGCACTGAGCCATAGTTACGTGAGTTGCCCTATGTGATGGGACAGACAGCTTGAATGCTGTACATAGTGTTTAACTTTTTCTATTAAGTTAATAAAAGAAATGAAACCAGATACAATCAAATACCTACTGATTACCCAGAATATCTCCTTGTCCTGGGCTCCTAACCAGTATATAAGCTTCTTACTCAGGAAATCTAGGGAAGATATAGTGAAGCTAGTTTAGGTACATTTTTCTTGTCATCAAGAGACTATATCAAATAGCATACAGTTCCCAAATATGCAGGCCAGTTACTAAATGAAGTTACTAGAGGCTAGGTCTTAGGTTTGGCTCCCCCTCATTGCATTAGGCATGGACTTTGGAGAGGACAGAAGTTCCTATAACATGAGTCTTCCTTTTTGTCCTCCTGTCACTGACTGTTAGGCACCTCTGGATGACTCTCACTGAGGTTAACTCACTGAAGAAGGAATGTGTAGCCAATGGCAAGTCAGATCTAGAGAGAAAAAGCATTTCTTCTTATGAATGAGACTGACCTGAAATATGTGGTCATCATTATATCAGTACATTCCCTGTGCATGTTCACATGGTCATACCTTTAACAATTTTTAAAACTTAGAACGTATCCCTAATCAGCCTTCATTACTCCAAACTAAAGAGTACAGATTTCCAGAATTTGTCTTCATATGAAAACTTCTCCATGCAAGGTCATTTTATTTTTCTAAAAGTGTAACGGGCTGCCTCAAGAGATAGAGATTTCCACATGAATAAAATAAAAACTGATGAACCTTTATCAGGGAAGTCATAAAGGAGGTTCTTACTCAGACATAAGATGGACTTATTAACATAAAGGCAGGATTAAGCAAGGCGCTGATGGTAAATGTTAACTGGCTTTCAAAAGAAAGTACAGATGATACACTTTTAAGTTTAATATTAATTATTAACATTTTCTCTATTGCTTTCTTAACTATAGAAAATCAACAAAATAATAAATCAAACCCTGAATTGTAGCGTATTTCCTAGGTATTAATACTCACAGTGACAATTTAACAATCGACTCTCAAGAGCCTATTTGAACTGACTCCAGCACACCCCTGCCTCTAAGATACTTTCCAACTCTGAGATCATTTAATTCTATGGCTTTATCCAGACTTTGGATTTATCCGAAAATAAGTTAATTTTTATTGCAAGGTGTCCATCAGAAATGGATAAAATATGACAGGGGAAAACACACTGTAGTTTTGCACAAAACAGGGTAATGTTCCATATTTGTTTCCAATATCATTCTTGATGATGCCCAGAATTGTGTTGGTCTTTTTGGCTGCAGCAGCTCATTAAGCTAACATTTTAAATGGCCCCCAAATCCCTTTCCTAGATCATAAGTTTTAGCACAGAGCCTATTACCCTATGAATGCATTTTGCATTATTTTCTCTAAATGCCTTACATTCTATTTGCCCACAGTGAAGCTCCTCTGCTGCTTTCCTTCCCAATCATAAAAAGCTCCCAAGACTACTCCTGTACTTCATCCCTATCAAGTTGGCTTCTCACCACCTGGAAGAGCTTAATGTCATCTGAAAGACTGAAGATTGGATTCCCTCTTCCATATTATTCATAAAAATGTTAAAAACCAGTCCCAGCACTAACCCTGGAGAGCCCACTGTTCATAAGTTTCTGTCCAGAGAAGTGCCCATTATCCCAATCCTTTGTTCTTTCTCTCTAAGACAGTTCTTCATCCGTGACAAAACAGTTTCACTATTCCATGGTGACTCACTTGTTGTCTTTTAAATAGCCTTTGGTGTGAAACCTTGTCAAAGGCTTTTTAAAAGACTAAAAACATTCTGTCCACTGATTTCTCCCTTATGTGCATATATATTTATTCCCTTCAAGAATTATAATCTGTATTAGTCAAGCATGAGTCACCTTTACAAAAATTGATAAGTTGCTTTTCCCATAATAGGTTACTTATGGCGTCAATGATCTCACCCCTTTATTATAGTTTTCATTAGATTGCCAGGAACAAAATGAGACTTGTCCATTTGTAGTTCTCAGAGTTTTCTCTGGAGCCCTTCTTATGGATGTGAGTCAATTTGGCAAGCTGCTGGTCTTCCAGCATAATTATTGTTTGTAAAGACAATTTATGTATTATGGCCATAAACTCCACCAATTTGCCTCTTCGTTATTTCATGGAAAGCAATATGGCAGGGGGAGGAATTCTAAATTTTGATACTGAAGCATTATGATTGGTAAAGTGCTTCATCCCTCTGAGCCTCAGTTTCCTTATCTATAAAATGGGTCTTAAACTAACATTGTGAGCTATTACTGTTCAAAACTCTTCAATTAATTGCACTGTGATAAACCTAGAGCTTTAATGCATCTAGCTTACTTTATTAAAAAAAAAGAGGGAGAGAAATACAGTTCTCAAGATAAATAAATAAGTAAGAAATACAAAGAAAAAAAGAAATAAAAAAAGATGCTAGAACCTATTATAGCCTTTTATGCTAGGAAAAATCAAGAATTTTAAAATGGTTTATATAATTATAAAATAATCATATTGACAGTAGTCCAAAATATAAAACACCCAAATTAACAGGACATAAAAGAGAGATCTTAATCCATTTTTAGAAAAGGAAACTTAACTAGCTATAAAGGAACTGAGATGGAGGAAGGGGAAGGAGGAGGCAAACGAAGTGGCAACATTGGTACACATAGATTTGCAGGTAAATTATATCCGATGTTTAAAAAAAAGGTCAATCCTCTATTAGCAATAAAAATTTGTTTCTATAGTCCAGTCAATTGATACATTTTTATTCCCTTTTCCTGAGCTCTGTTGTTAATGGAATGAAAAAAATAGAGTTCTAAAGATTTTGTCATACATTATTTTGTTTTAATCAGAGGAGTAATACACTGAAATCTGTATTTAAAGAACATAATAGGCAAGTTGAATCATATAAATTTGAGGAAGAGATGCTGGTCAATCAACTCTAGGTGCTAATCCTAAAATAACAAGTGTGTGGCAGAGCAATAAAGGAACAAAAAAGTGTTAGTGGGTGAGAAAATGGTTTGATTTCGTTGGGAAAAGGTCCCTTGGAGAAAAAAATTGGAAATTGATTCCTGATACTTTTAAATGATTAGAAGATAGAGCTCTTCTTTGCTTTCTTTAAGAAATAACTGAGAAGTTTATGGGATTTCACATAAGAAGATGCTTGTTTTTAAAATAATATTTTTTTCTAATTACTTGTTGACAATTTTTTGTATTCATTTTAAAAAATTTCAAGTTCCAAATTGTTCTTCTTCTCTCCCTCCCTCCTTCCCCTCCTCTCTTCTGAAAATGATAGACAACTTGATATTGGTTATATATGTGCTATCATGTAAAATATATTTGTATATTTGTCACAATTGTGAAAGAAGAAACAGATCAAAAGAAAAAAAAATGAAAAAGAATAAAGCAAGTGATAAAAGTATGCTTCAATCTGCATTGCAAGTCTGTCAGTTCTTTATTTGGTGAATAGCATTTTCCTCCATGAGCCCTTTGTATTTGTCTTGGATCATTGTGTTACTGAGAAGAACTGAGTTATTCATAGCTGATCGTCATTCAATGTTGCCGATTATGTTCATTTCAATTTGCAGGTTTTTCTGCAATCTGCCTTTTCATCAATTCTTATTACACAATAGTATTTCATTACATACATATACCAAAGCTTTTTCAGTCATTGCTGACTGATGAGCACCCCTCTGTTTCCAATCCTTTGCTACCATGAAAAAGGCTGCTATAAATATTTTTACACATTAGGTCCTTTTACCTTTTTTAGTGAGCTCTTTGGAATACAGACCTAGTAATAGTATTGCACAATCAAAGGGCATTTGCAGTTTTATAGTCTTTTGGGCACAGTTCCAAATTACTCTTCAGAATTGTTGGATCAGTTCAAAACTCCACCAGCAATACATTAGTGTTCCAGTTTTCTCACATTTTCTCCAACATTTATCATTTTCCTTTTTTTGACATATTAGCCAACCTGATAAATGGGAGGTGACACTTCAGAGTTGTTTGTGTTTTCATTTCTCTAATCAAAACTGATTTAGAGCACTTCTTCATATGCCTATATCTTTGATTTCTTCATCTGAAAACTGCCTGTTCATATTCTTTGACAATTTATTAATTGGAAAATGGCTTTTATTCCTATACATTTGACTCAGTTTTCTATATATTTGAGAAATAAGGAGGATTCTGGTATTTGATTCACTTTGCTATCCACTTCTATTTTATGTGAGAATCATCCCACTCATATTCAGAGGTATGATTACTGTGTATTTCCCTCCATCTTATTTTTCCTCCTGTTTGTCCTCTCTCTCTTCACCTTTCCCTCTTCAACAGGGTTCTGCTTCTGTCTACCACTTCCCCTGGTCTACACCCTCTTCCATTAGTGCCCCCATCCTCTTTACTTAATTTCTTCCCCTCTTACTTTCTTGTTGGGCAAGCTAGATTTCTATATTCGACTGATTGTGTATATTATTCCCTCTTTGAGCCAATATTGATGAAAGAAATGTTCAAGCAATACCCATTACTCACCCTGTGATCTTTCCTTCTACTGTAATACATCTTTCAGATCTCTTTGTGGGAAATAATTTACCCATTCTACCTCTCCTTTCCTTCTGCACCCAGTCTACTCCTCTTTCTCATCCCTTAATTATTCACCTTCTATCTATACTCTCTATGTATATTACTGCTAGATGTATGATTAGTGGTATAATTTTTAAGAATTATGATTATCCTTTTCCCATGTAGAGACATAAACAGTTCAGGTCCATTGGATCTCTTATGTTTTCTTTTTCCTTTTAATATTTTTAGGCTTCTCTTGGGTCTGGATATTAAAGATTAATTTTTTTGTTCAATTCTGGCCTTTTCTTTATGACAACTTGAAATCTTTCTATTTCATTTAATGACCATTTTTTCCCTTGAAGTATTATGCTTAATTTCGCCAGGTAAATGATTCTTGGTTGTATTCCTAGTTCCCTTGCCTTCCAGAATATCATGTTCCACAATCTCCAATCCTTTAATGTTGCAGCTGCCAAGTCCTAGATAATGGTGGCTCCTGATATTTGATTTTTGTCTGGCCACTTGCAGTAATTTTTCCTTGACCTGATAGCTCTGTAATTTGGCTATAATGTTCTATAGAGATTTTATTTTAGAATCTTTTTCCTGAGGCGATCAGTGGGTTCTTCCACTGCCTATTTTGCCCTCTAGTTCCAGGATATCAGGGCAGTTTTCCTTGATAATTTCTTGAAAGATGTTATCCAGGTCCTCCTTTTGATTATAGATCTCAGGTAGCCCTGTGATTCTGACATTGTCTCCCTTGATTCTATTTTCAAGGTTAGTTGTTTTCCCAATGAGGTATTTTACATTTTCTTCTATTTTTTTCATTCTTTTGAATTTGTTTGATTGATTCTTGATGTCTCATGGAATCATTAGCTTCCACTTACCCAATTCTCACTTTTAAGGAGCTGTTTACCTCAGTCAGCTTTTGTAGTTCCTTTTCCATTTGATCAATTATCCTCTTTAAGAAGTTGCTTTCCTCAGAGGATTTTTGTATGTACTTTTCCATTTAGCCAATTCTACTTTTTAAGCTGTTGTTTTCTTTTTCCAAGCTGTTAACTCTTCATAATTCTCTTGCATCACTCACATTTGTTTTCTCATTTTTTCTTCTAACTCTCTTATATGATTTTTAAGCTCCTTTTTGAGCTGTTCCTTCTGGGCTTGAGACCACTTCTTGCTTTTCTTTGGGGTTTTGCTCATATATGTTGTGATATTGTTGTCCTTTTCTGAGTTTGTGAATTGATCTTTCCTGCCAACATAATAACTTTCTATGTTTAGATTATTTGTGGCTGTTTTTTGTTCATCTTTTTGACTTTTTTCCTGTCTTTTGAATTTGGGCCCTGCTCCTGGGATGCAAAGTGCACTGTCTCAGGCTTCTTGTGCCAAGGCCTGCAGGCTGTGGCTGTTTACCTAGTGCTGCATTAATGTTGCCCTGAAGCCCACAGGGGACCAATGTGTCTGGTGCTTTCGTGAGGGAATGGGTGAGTGGCTAGTGCTGTTGGAGGCCACAGGGGTCTGGTAGCTTACCTGATGCTGTGCTTGGTTCCTCATGGTGGTGTCTGGTGTGTGTTGAGCCTGGTGGAGATGTTTCTGCATTTCTCTGAAGATACACTGAAGCAAGTGGTGGTCTGGCTGCTGAGGGTTTCCTGTTTGCTCTGGATTATGTTGAAGTATGTGGCAGGGGCTGGCTATGCCTATGTGCATAGACACCCATAGTGTTGAATTCTACCCATTTCCCTGGGGTTACATGGAAGCACATGGTGGTCTGGCCATTGGAGACTGCCTGTTTGCCCTAGGCTATGGTGAAACACATGGTGGTTCTCAGAGCTAGAGTCTGCCCATTCCCCTGGCACATGGAGGTCTTGGTCTTAGTGTTTGCTTTTTCCACTTCACTGGGGCTCAGGATCTCCCACTAGTTTGCTGAGGTGGGACTTTGTAATGGTTTGCTGGGATGTTTCCTGTCCTGGACTCTGCTCACCTTTTAACTGAGACAGATCTTTCCTGCTGATATTCCAAGCTTCTGGGGTTGAAAATTGGTTCACCTCATCTTTTTTGCTGGTTTAACTCTTCTAGGATTTGTTTTGAGGAGCTATCTTATGGCTGTTTAGAGTTTAATATGCAAGAGTTATGGTAATTTACTGCTTACTACACCATCTTGGCTCCCAGAAGTCAAAGAATATGCTTATGTTAGAAATTTTTATTGATCTATATACTTTATTATTTAAATTCTAACATATGCAAGGCATAGTGGGTAGGAAGACTGTTTTCCTATCATGACTTTAAATGGATCATAGGATGATTTCCTCTTTTCTCTGTGATCTGGTTAAGAATGAACCTTTAAAAATAAATTATTGATCAAAACCTGGATTTTTTCAATTTTTTATTACTTTTTCAGCAGTAAAAATCTGCTCAAACTAGGACATTCTTTCTTTTCTTTCTCCAGTACATTAAGACCAAGGACATGTTGTTATGGTTTGAAGAAGCCTAAGAAGAAAATTTCTGCCAAGATACTTGAAGGAGACAAAGACCTCTCCCAGATAAGCTAGAAAAAGTTTGACCTAGAAAGACTAAATGAGTGAACTACAAGTTTGTTTTCTTATTCATCCAGATTCTTCTCAAAACCTCTTGTATATATCACTTTTGTTGAATTGCCCTTGGACTCACCAGTCAACCTACTTTAAAACTCCCTCACCAGTCAGGGATTTTTTTTTCCTTCTCAGAGTTGTTTTTATACTTTATGAATACAACTCATTAAACAATTGCCTTTCATGGGTTATTTAATTTTGCTCTTTTTTTTTCCTTTTGAGAGAGTAACTCCTTCTTTTCTTCACCTTCTCTCTACAGCAACATAGCAGCTAACTTATGTAACCCAGAGCAAGTCACTTTCCCTCTCTTGACCTCAGTTTGCCTATCTATGAAGTGAGAATTGGACTAGAGGTTTCCAATTTTAATATTTTATGGATTCATGTTGGTTGGTTGTGTCATCCCAATTAGAATGTAAATTCCTTTTGGAAAGATCCAAAGACTAATCATTTAAATGTGTACAAACAAATACTCTGCCTAATGCAGAACTCCACATATGTCAGGATAGTCCTTCATAAACACAGATTGACTATATTTTAGACAGACACCATGGCCAATCAATGTGAAGTGGGCAGATATTCATTTGTCTAAGAAGATTTAGTTAAATTACATTTGAAAGAAAAGAGAAGGTGTCCCATTCAGAAGGCTCCTCCTGAGGAATCACTATAGAATACTACCTTTGAATTTGAGGTCAGAGTCTTAGGGAATCACTTTATAGACCCATCTTTTAATGAGTTCCTTTGGCTATTTCAGTCACTATTCTCCCTTGGATGAAGTCCAAAAGACCCACCTTCCCCTAAATTAACATTAATCCAAAATTCCAGTGAACCCCCCCAAATTTTTTTGTAAATGTTAAAATGTTCAATTCACAGATATATACATATATACATATATGTATGTATGTATGTATGTATGTATGTATGTATGTATGTATGTATATATTATCTCCCTTTACGTACTTTCTTGTTTCTTCTGATTCATGTCTGCCCAAGCTCCAGGTCCAATACCATTATATATAATGAGCATAAGTGGGAATTCAATGGGGTGTGTGTATGTATCTCTGTTATTTTAATTTTGAATCAATAAAAGTTTTAAAATTTTACCTTATTCCCCAAAGGCTCATAAAACACTTCATGAGGCTCAGGAGAGCTGTTCACAATACAATTTTTTAAATTGCATCTAAATTACTTATCATTCAGTCAGTCTTGCAAGTATTCTTTAAAATTCTTATTGATTTTTAGAAACAGTCCTTTAATTGATATCAAAAAGCAATTACACTTTGCAGGCTGTAAATTTGCTTCATTCCCAATATTAAATTCATCATCTCTGTAAATAATTTTCTCTTATTATGCATACATATTAACCAAACTATAAATAACACCCTCAACATGCCCACAGTTGCATTGATAATCAGTGACCCTTGAATTCGATTTAGAAAAAAATTGATTCCTGCTGAAATGTCTCTTTAAATAAAATTACCATTCCTGGTAAATGTCTTTAGACCAAATCATGGTTAAAAAGCTCTTTACTCCCTTTTTTCTCCCCAATGTTTAACAGTAATTCTATTAGTTATTTTTAGATTATTAGGTTTGGGTTTTTAGGGGAAATGTAGTAATGACTGGGGTGTCATTTGAAAATATGCCCAGAGGAATGTACAACCTTTTCTTTTACATTTGATTTGGGGTCAAAAGAGGAAGCTTCATCATAAACTATGATAAGGTCAACCTTACAAGTAGGTGATGTAGTTAAGAATAGGTTTATAGAAGAAATAGATTTATTTCTGGAGCTGGAAAGGAGCTTGAAGGTTGTGAATTCCAATATCCTCATCTGATAACTGAGAAACTGAGGCTCACATAGGTTAAGTAGTTTGCCCAAAATCACAGAGTAAGTAGTAGAGCCAAAATCTGAGCTCCAGTTTTCTGATTCCAAATCCAAGAATTCTTCCCACCCTGCCATCCCCCCCTGAAAAATGCCTCATGTCCCTGTCTGAAATTTCAGTGTTAGATATTTGTGCTTTGGGGTTCTGCCCAGTGTCAGTCTTATATTTCTAACTGCCTACTGAGTTTCTTTCTTTGGATTCCTTCCCAAAACCTCAAATTCAATATGTTCAAATGAAATTCATCATCTTCCCCCAAACCTCTTTTCCTTCCTGACTTAATTCTTTCTATTATATATATATATATATATTAGAATTTTCTCCCAACGACCCATGCTTAAAATCTTGAGATGATCTTTCTCTCTTCCATCTTCACCAACTTCAAGATAATGAGTCTCCAAGCTTCAAGTCAATCAATTAGTCAATCAACAAATATTTATTAAACATCTATTATATACCAGGCAATGTACCAGGGTTTGGAGACACAAGGACAAAAATGAAATAGTTCCTACCTTGGAAAGGTTTAAAATATAAAGAGGGAATATAGCATGTAAATATATAGGCAAATATAAAATATTGGAGAGAAAAAGATGTAAGAAGCCAGAAAGATTAGAAAAGATTTCATGTAGAAGGAGGCACTTGAGTTAAGTCTTTAAGGAATTCTGAAAAGCAAAGAGAAGAGGATACATCCCAGTTATGGGCAATAACCAGGATAAAAGCATAGAAATGCAAGATGAAGTCACATGTTTGGGAAAGATTAAAGCAATTTGGTTGGATCTTAGTGTGCATGAACAGGATAAAAATGTAATAAGACTAGAAAGGTAGGATAGAGTCAGGTTGTGAATGGCTTTTGATGCCAGAAGGAGAGTTTGTGTTTGATCCTGGAGGTAATAGGGAGCCACTGGAGTTTATTATTTGGGGAGGTGACATGGTCAGAGCTGCAATTTAGAAAAATCATTTTGACAGCTATGTGGAAGAATGAACAAAATAGAGAAGATATTTGAGGAAAAGAGAGAAAATAGAAGTCTATTGTCATAGTTCATGCAAGAAGTGATGAGGGCCTGAGCTAGGATGGTGGCTGTGTGAGTAGAGAAAGGGTTTCAGATGATATATGTTGTGGAAGAAAAAACAAGAAGATTTAGCAACTGATTACATATATGGGGTGAGGGAGAGTACTTCTCACATGGGTCACTTCTATTCTATTCCCACTGCCATATCATTAGTTCTGCTATTACATTTCTCCCAGACTGTTATAATTATGCCTTCATTAGCCCCTCTCTCTCCAGTTTCTTCTCACCTCCAATCCATCCTGTTTACCACTACCAGTCTTCCTAATTCACAGAACCAATTATTTCACTCTGCTGCTGAAAAGAAAACAGAGGTAAGGAGAGGAAGGAAAGAGAGTGGAGAGAATGGGAGAGATAGGGGAAGGGATATGAGAAGTAAAAAAAAGAAGAGAAAAGAAGAGAAGAGAAGAGAAGAGAAGTTTCTATAGCTCCCTATCGCCTAGAGAGTAAAGTACTAACTTTTTAATGACTTCCATTTTTAAATCACAGACTCACCTTCCAGTCTTACCACTCACTATACTCCTGAATGTTTCTCACATTCTAGTCAAATTAGTCTACACACTGTTAACCAAATAAATGCTTTGCTAATCTATCACTCCCTTTAGCTTGGCGCTATTCTCTCCATCTGCTCTTTCTCCAAGGCTTTGATCCAATAGCAGCTCATAGGAACATAGATTCAGAGCATGAAGGAACCTCAGAGGTCATTGAGTCCACCTCCTTATTTTACATATAAGGAAATTAAGGCCCAGAGAGAATAAGTATCTTGCCCAGTATCACACAGTAAGTGTCAGAGGCCAGATTCAATCCAAGGGCTTCTGGACTCCAAGCCCAAAACTCTACTACACCACACTACCTCTATGAATCCTTCTCTGATTTCCTCCATCTGTAGTTGATCTCCTTTGAACTACGATAGCTCTTTGTCTACACTGTACTAATAGTACTTATCATACATAACTTTATGTCAGAGTTGTTTGTGTGACCATTTTATTCTTTCCAAAACCCTTGAGGAGAGTGGGAGAATTCATCTTGTTTGACAGAAATTAGCATATATAGCCTTTCGCACATAGTAGGTGTTCAATGAATGCTTATTGAATAAAGGAAAGAATGTTTCTGAGTTTCAGTGAAGTCACAGAGTTTGTGGCATGACATTGCCTTGGAACAGGGAAGGTGTAGAACTAGATGCTAGCCCCCCATCAACAGTCACTTATTCAATAAGCATTCATTAATGAGTTCTCCCCTGTATGCTAAGTAGTGTGAGTGAAAGCTAATGACATTCATCTCCCATACATCGAGGTACTTGTACTTTTCTCCCCTTTCTGCAATCCATTCCATCCCTCTGTATGATTCCTTGACATGGTTTGCTGTTCCTCCCGCCTTGGTGTCTCACCTTGGCAATGTCCTTCTCGCTGAAGAGGAGTATGGATGTGTTTGTCCATGTCCAGCTGAATTATAGAAGTGTCAAGCATTTTGGAATATGACTGGGATTTACTGCTCCTTATTATTGTTTAGCATTTATATTGTGCATTAGCTTAAGATCAGGGCCTTTTCATTGAGAGACTTTGCCCCTGCAATAGAGAGTCTCACTAGCTAATTTCAAAGGACTTTGTGTTCTGTTCAAGTGAAGGTACAAAGTTAAGGAAAGTGAGAAAAGAGAGAAGGGGGAGATGGAAAGTAAGGATTTGAATGAGAGAAAGAGAGAGGGCATTGAAGGAGGGAGAAAGAGTAAGAAAAAAGAAGGGGAATAAAGAGGTAGAGAGCAAGTGAAACAGAGAAAGAGAAAGGAAGAAAGCAGAGAGAAATTGACAGAGATTGATCAATGGATCTCATTTGCACAGTGCACAATCCATATAATAATTCAATGAGAGCTGTATGTAAAGCCTTCTTGGGTCTCTGTTTAGGATCATAATTATCTGTACAGTTGATTCTCAATTATTTGTAAGCTAATAAACCACTGAATTATCTCATTTCTTCATTCTCCTCCTCCCTCATAGTGCCTCATAATAATCAATTGATAAATGTTTTATCTATCAATGATCTATTTATTTATTTCTCTACTGAGAAAGAAAGGAGAGAGAGGGAGAGAGAAAGAGAGAGAGAGAGAGAGAGAGAGAGAGAGAGAGAGATTATTTGCCAAAATAGGATTTAGAGATAGAAAGATCTTTGGAATCATCTAATCTAATCCCCTTGGTATGTTTGTTTCCCAGGGACAAGAGACACATATATCAGACATATCCTACTCAAAATTGGGAAGTGGATAGAATTTTTCTTCTAAGCCTCTATCGTTCTTCTTCTCTTTCTCTCCCTCCTTCTTCCTCTCTCCTTCCCTCCTTTGGTGCCTCTACCTGACCTTTTCCCTTTTGCTCGGTATTCTCATAACTGGTACAACCTCCTACCTAATAAAAATTGATGTCACAGAAGGATCTTGTAAAGTCATTCATATTGAGATGTAAATGACACATGAAAAGGAAATAAAAGAAATTAAACTCTAATTGGACTATTTCAGGCATCATTGAACAGGTAGAAGCATTTGGTTGGGTTGGGATATAAGCCTTGGTTTCCTGACATCAGATCACATAAGGGTAAGATGGGTCTTCTTTGCATACTCCCTCCTACTTTCTAAGTCTCACTCTCTGTCATGAGATTATACATCTCCAGATGCAAAAAAAACCCTCAGAAACCATCTAATCAAACCTCCTCATTTTATAGATGAGGGAACCAAACTCTCCTTTCCTCTTCAACAATTTCCAACTGATCTTCCACTACTTTCCCTCATGTTGTAGAGTGAGGAAAGAGAAACTTGAGTTCGAATCAAACATCTTAAATTAACTATTTTGGAAACTGGCTAATGTCACTTAATCTCATGGAGCTTCGGCTTCTTCAACTATACAATGAAAATAATTAACACTGGCATTACTTAAATCACAATGCTATTTTAAAGAGCAAAACTATAAATAAATTTTGATGATTAATTAGTATTCTGTTTCTCTTTTGGATGGCACTATTTATTCTAGTTAGCTAGTTTTGCAATCTCAAGCATCCTTAACTCTTCACTCTCCCTCACACCACATAGTTCATCATTTGTCAAATCTTATCATTTTAACTTCTACAACATGTCTCACATTTATCCTCTTCACTCCCATGGCCACCACCCCAACTCAAACCCTTCTCACCTCTTGCCTGAACTGTTACAGTAGCATCTTAATTGTTGTCTTTGCCTCATCATTTTCTTCTCCATCTAGTCCAAAGTGGTCCAAAGTGATTTCCCTAAATCACAAATTTGACAGTATCACTAGATGGTTCAGTGTTCTCCCATGGTTTCCTAATGCTTCTAAGATAAAATACAAGTTCCTCTTTTCACATTTAAATATCAAATAGTTCATTACAACCTGGCTCCTACCCACATTTCCAGAGTCATTACACACCACTCCCATTTGATTCAATCTTCAGTCCAGCCAAACTCATCTTATTACTATTCTTCACACATGGTGTTCTATCTCCCATCTCCATGTTTTTACGCAAATGGTCTTCTGTGTTCATGTAGTTCTGGGTTTACTCTCCTCACATTCAGTCAGGCTGTCATCCTGATTCTCCAGGGGGTAGCTGTTACATCTGTCCTAAAAGGTTGAATATGAGTACTGTAGCTCATGAGCCCCCACCTCTGTGTTCCAATGATTATTGGAGGATATCAGATAATCCTGCAGGTTTAATTTGGAAAGGCACATTCACTAAAATAGCATAGTAAGAATAGTCGGTACAAGATGCCACATCAAAATTCCACAGCATTACTCTTCCATTGGAACACAGAGAGTCTAAAGGAAAGTGGATTCAGGCTTAGAGCACATGTGGTAAAGCGTGGGGTATCTCAGCTCCTGGAAGCCCTTTGGCCAGAGTCCTCCAGCTGTTTCCCTAAAGTATAGTGTTGCTACCCCCTAGGCTCCTTGTAGTATATGAAGCTACCTTTCTTCAATATGTTAATTTATCATTAGTTCCCAGTGCAAAAGCCTCTGTAAATCATTGCTCTTCTGGGACTTCTGGTAGGACACTGGTGAGAAGAGGATTAAAAACTCTCTGACATTCCTAAATTCATAAGGTCATCATCTTGTCAAAGCATGGGGAAGATAGAGAACTTCTTCTCAACCCCTTCCAAGTGATTTCCCCTCTCAGGAATTTGACTGCACTGCTCACTCCTTTAGCCTTCCAGATACTTGAATTCTAGCTCCAAATTAGCTTGCTATTTTATAGAAAGCCCCTAGGTTGTGGCCAAGTTTCAGCAGTCAACACCAAAATGCCTCCTGTGCAGCATCACTACATTTTGTCTGGTAGCTTTCGAGGACTTTTCATATCTAGTTTTAAGGTTCTTGTTTGTTTTATTGATTCAGTAGAAATGTTCTCACCTGGTTAAGGTAGAAACTTAGAGTTCAATTATTTGATCAGTTGAGACCCCTCCCCACTCTATCCCTAGAATTCACTCCTTGGTCAGTTCCACTCCTTAGAATCCTAGCTTCCTCCAAATTCAGTTCAAGTGCCATCTCCTATATAAGAAATTTCTTGATTCTCTCAGCTGCTAGTTTCCCCCAATGACAAGTTTATCATGTATTTCTTTTCTACATATTTTGCACATGTTTATGTATATATTGATTCCTATATTAGCATATGAATTCCTTGAGAACAAAGACGATTTAATCTTTTATTTTGTCTCCACAATATCCAGCACAATGCCTGGTACACAGTAGGTACATAATATATGTTTGTTGTTCAAGTGACACTTGATGCCCCTCTCTTCTGGCCAAATATTTTACTCTAAAGAAAGAATAAATGTGAATGTTAACAAGAAAATTGATAAGCCTAGAAGAAAAAAAGCAAAAAAAGAGGCCAAGAGTAATTGGTGAAGGTGTCAGACTAACTCAGCAGGTTGCAAAATCATTAACTAGGAAGACTGAAAACTGATTAATTTCTCCATTCTCATAAATAATTTCATGGGTTTTTATAATTCTAAACACTCTTACCTCAGAATCTGAGTTCTTTATAAACATAGCACTTAAAATAGAAATTCATATAAAGTCAGGAAGGAAAGAAAGAAGGAAGGAGAAAGAGGAGGGAAGGAGGAAAGAAGGAGAGAGGGAAGAGAGAAGGAAGGAAAAAGGAAAGGAAGGAAGAAAAGAAGGCAGAGAAGGAGGGGAAAGGAAGGAGGAGAAGAGAGGAAGAGAGAAATGAAGGAACAGAGGGAGGGGAAAAAGGGAAGGCGAAGAAAGGAATAAAGGAGAGGTGGACAGAACAGGGAAAGGAAGGAAAGGAAAAGGAGGTCAAAGGAAGGAAAGTGCGGGAATGTCAAGAAAAAAGGTCAGGAAAGGGATGGGAAGGAGAGTGGGGAAGGGAATGAATGATTAAGAAAAGGACAAAAAGAGAAATGGGATGAGGTATGGGAAAAGGGGAAAGGCAAAAGGAATAAGGAGGTGTAGAAAAGAAAAGAGGAAAGTGCACATAATAAGAGAAGAAAGGAAGGGGAAAGAGGAAAGCGGAAAAAATCATCTTTGCTCCATCAAAATTTCGTCTATTTCATGGGGTAGTGCAAGCAAATAGATATGAAGGCTGTGAACATGTACATAAAGATACCTTTCAGCTGTATATTAACTGGTTTAAAATGTCATATTATTTACATTTTAGTGTATATTTATTCATTTTGTTAAATATTCCTTAATTATACCTTAGTCTGGTTCTGCCACGTTCAAGAGTGTTGTGGATTTAATGTGAACCATGGTTCTACATAGTAGATAGATCACTTGACCTGGATCTAGGACATAAGGATAGTTAGTTCATCAGTACTTATTAAGCACCTACTATGTTCTAGACATGGTGCGAAGTACTGGGGATAAAAATATGAAAAAAGCAAAAAAGTCCCTGCTCTTAAGGAGCTTACACTTTAAAAGGGAAAGACAAAACACAAAAGAAAGCTAAAAGGTAAGGGAGAGGGGTATTAAATTGTAGGAGGGGCATTATGGAGAAGTCCAAAGAAGTGTAGTCAAATAGGAAATAAAGAGGAAGGGGACTAACTTGAGATTTCAGGTATAAGGAACTGGAAGAGGAAATTTCCTTTACCAATGAGGGTCAGTACCTTTTCTAAAATTTAAAATCTTATCAAGTTTCATAGATCACTGAGAGTTTAATGACATGGCCCTGTTCACACAGCTAGTATATGTCAGAGGCCACATCCAATCATACATTTTTCTGGCTTCAAGACCAGCTCTCCATCTCCCATAGCAAGCTGTTTCTGAGATTGAATTCTACCTGAGACACTATCTATGTGATCATAGCCAAATCACTTAAGTTCTTGGATCTTTAGCTTCCTCATCTGTCAAATGGTAACAAAAAATAGTTGTACTATCTATTGCATAAAGTTTTGTTGAAAATATACTTTAGCAACTGTAAAGTTCATATAAATGTAACTTACTATGATTTAGGTAGGCATAGGACTAAATGAACTCTTAGATCTACTTTAACTTTGAAATTCTGTGGCTTTAAATAGAAGATTGAGTGGAAATATATGGAAATGAATAAATGGTATTTTATTTGTCATGCCACCATCAATCCATCATCACCAGCATCACCACCATCATTGTTATTATCAACAAAAGCATTCATTGACTTTCTAGTTATATAACGTCCTATATAAAGCCTTCATTGCCACTCTCCTGAACTAGTGTTCTTTTATTCAATTCATTATCCATTTGCATTAACTGTCTCTAATATACATCTATACACACATATGTTTACATATATATAAATAAGTATATGGGTATATGTGTATACACATATGTATGAAGAGAGAGGATTTAACACACATGTAATTGTATGTATTTTTTCTTTTTTAATTTAACATTGTTATTTTGTTTACAAACATTTTTTTCTTTTCTATTTCTGCTCCCTGAATGAATAAGAAAAGAAAAAGAAAAGGCTCATAATGAATATGCATAGTACAACAAAACAAGTTCTGACATAGGTCATGCCCCAAAATATATCTCTAATTCTGCATTTTAAGTGCATCACCTTTCTGACAGGAGGTGAATAATATGTTTTATCTTCAGTCCTCTGGAATCATATATTGTCATTGCATTGATCAGATTTCTAAAGTCTTTCAAAGCTGATTTTCTTTATAAGGCTCTTGCATTATATAAAGCAGCCTCCTAGTTCTGTTCATTTCTCTCTGCATTGATTCATAGAGGCCTTCCCAGTTTCTTCTGAAACTGTCCATTTCATTATTTCTTATGATTCAATATATTCCATTGCATTCACATACCATAAATTTTTAGTGATTCTCCAATAGTCTCAACCATGCACTGTAATATAGACAATAGATGTTTTTCAACTATTTGGTTTTTCCTTCATATATTAGACAATTTTCTTTTGAGTAAACATAGAACATTTTGAAGAGGCCTTGAGTTGTTGAAGCTTAGTGTAATTTTGTGCCTTATTAACCCCAAAGAAGAGCCTCTGGAGGACCTCATCATCTATAGTAAATCATTGCTTCATTTGGACCCCGCTCTAGACATCTTTGATGACAGTGCTTTATTCTATAGACCTTGCTTAATCTTATAAATCAAAGTGACATTGAAAAAAGCTACCTGTGTTATATATGTCAAAAATATCTGTTATGATTTTAATATGGACACATGAAGCATCTTGTTGGAAGAGAGTCCTTAAAGCTGCATTATCCTCTAATGAATCAAATGCTTTAAAAAAATATATAACTGATAGGCATGCAACACAGCAGAATTTTGTATTCTGTATAAGTCATTATGTTACTATTTAAAAAAGCAGAAAAAATTTGTAGAAAAAACATTTGCAAAAATCATGTGCTTAACCATGTTTTTGTTAAGGATCCACTTAATATGTGTATGAATTATTCTCAGAAAGATTCTGTATAAGTGAAACTTATGTGTACATATGTATATACATATATATACATACACATACATACACAAATGTATGTTTATATTAGCTATTGACAATCTTCCTAATTGCCTTTTGGGAGTGATTGTTTTTAATACTCCTTTGGTAACCTGCCATCATTGAGTTGTCAAGCCAATTAAGCACTAATTCAGTGCCAGGCACTCTGCTAAGCACTGGGGATACAAATAGAGGTAAAAATAATCCTTGTCCTCAGGGAGTTTACAATCTACTAGGGAAGACCACATACAAAAAAAACTATGCACAAACAAGGATAAATTGGCAATAATTTCCAAGAGAAGGCACTAATATTAAGGAGGAGCATCAAAGACTTCTTTTGGAAGATGATATATTAGATGATACTTGAAAGAAGCCGTGGAAGCTAAGATAATCATTCAATTCTTTAAAGACTTTGTTCATTAAAGTAAAGATTTCTTTAGTGTGGTCCAACTACCCTTCTCAATTCATTTCTTAAAGTTCTACTTCTACATCTTTGTTTGGCACACTGGGGACTAAAATACTAGACTCAAAATGAGATGATATAAATGGATTATTGTAGAAACAATGATAAATCTGTTTCATTGTACATCTATTTGCTGTCCTCTTGTCAGTTTGATTTACCAGTGGATTTGGGGTTATATGCCTTACTTGAATTTCATAACAAGTTTTCTGCAGGCATGCTTTCACTTCCACTGCTTTTTACTGTTTTGTGAGTGAATACTGCTAATAATCTTCTACCATCCTCTGTGGTATTTGACAAATAAGTTTGTCATCTAAATTGTTTTCGTCACTGGCTGCCATGTCTCTCCATTAGGCAAACAGATGAAACTTTTGCTGTCTAAAATGGTTTCTGGGTGGCTTTAGCTTCCTTGTTGTGTCAACTGCTTTGCATCACTTAAACATTTGCAGAAAATTATACTAATTTAGATCAATAACTTTGCCCTTCTTTATCTACCATAATTTGGTATCAGTGTTTTATTTGAATGGAACAGGTTGAACCAGTTGAGTTGTATGCAGTGTCCTCTTCTTATGTTAATCCTTTTAGTTTGGTCAGATTTTGACATTTGCCCTAATTGTGCCATGGCCTAACTATGTACAGACTGATTATTTGGAAATGGATACTGTGATATTAACTGACCATCATCCTTAAAAGATGAGTCCATTTTATTCTTTGTGATGTTTGGCCCTTTTCATGGCCTCTGCTTCCTGACTTTCTTCTTCAAAAAAATACTCATAAGTACCTGAAGAAAGTATTCATTTGGAGGCTTCTTGGTAGTCTAAAGACTTGGGTCTCTTTCATTTCCTAAAACTGGAACTTTTTTCCCAACATAATTTTTCATCATACTCTCTTGTGCCCATCTTCATATTAAAGTCACTGAGCATCTAAGAATTGGGGACACAAATAAAAGTGAAGACAGTTCTTGCTCTCAGGGAGTTAACAATCTACTAGGGAATGCAGCACACACAAAACTATGTATGAACAAGGATAAATTGGCAATAATCTCCAAAGGAAGGAACTAATATTATGGAGGATCAGCAAAGGTTTCTTTGGGAAGGTGATATTTTAGCTGATACTTGAAGGAAGCCAGGGAAGCCAAGATAATCATTCAGTTCTTTAAAGATTGTTCACTTGGTTTAGATAGCAGGAGTTCTTAACCTTTCTTTGTGCTGTGAACCTCTTTGGCAGTCTCATGACCCTTCTCAAAATAATGCTGTTAAATGAATAAAATGAAATACATAGGATTGTAAAGGAAACTAAATATATTGAAGTGCAAGGATCAAAATACAAGGGAAAAAGTGCATGGACCACAGTAAAGAAACCTTGGATCAATTTCTTTTTTAAAAAATATATAATTTATTGATTTTTAAGTTTTCAACATTCACTTTCACAAGAATTTGAATTCCAAATTTACGCCCTATCTTTCCCCACCCTTACCCCAGGACAGCATGCACCCCATCCACCCATTGCCCCAGTCTTTCCTCCTTTCTATCACCCCTCTATTCTTCCATTCCCCTGCCATCTATTTTCCTGTAGAGCAAAATAGATTTCTATACCCCATTGCCTGTACATCTTATTTCCCAGTTGCATGCAAAGAACAATTTTTGACATTCATTTTTAAAGACTTGAGTTACATATTCACTCCTTTCCTCCATTCCCACCCACCCTCATTGAGAAAGCAAGTAATTTGATATAGGTCATACATGTGTAGCCATGCAAAACACTTCCATAACAGTCATGCTGTGAAAGACTAACCATATTTCCCTCTGTCCTATCCTGCCTTCCATTTATTCCATTCTCTCCCTTGACCTGTGTCCTTCCACAACAGTGTTTGCTTCTGATTATCCCTTTCCTCAATTTGCTGTCTCTTCTTTTATCTCCCAAGATTCATCAAGTTCTTAATATAATAGCTTTACTTTTTCATCCCCTGAATCTTAAGAGATGGAATCACCTAAGTTGTAGTTTCTTGGTTGACTGAAGAGGACAGAAGTAGGAGTAATGAGTTATTGAGAAGCATATTTAAATTTGATTTAGGGGATCCTTCCCCAATCTGAAATTCTGTGATTTTGATTATGTTCATGGTGATCTTTTTGCTTAAGCTCATCTTTTGTTAAGCAAAATAAGCATGATCCAGTTTCCTATTAAATGATGTTTTTTGTTTCCTTTTCCTATATGATAAAATCAACTCCACAAACTCCTTTTTTTTTTTGTACCTAGATGAATAGAATTTGAGAGTTATCTTTCCATTTAAGAGCAACTTCCTCATGACTTTTGTCTTCAAATTATAGGGAAAAGATCAATGTCAATGTAATTCCATTCTTACAACAATCTGTCAATTGCTTAGTCATTGAACATTAAAGACATCAACAGTTAAGTTAATGTTTGTAGAAAGATTAAAAACTATGTTATTATTAGCACCCTGTGCCTTCCCTTATGTGACCCCATCATCACAGAAATAAGATAAGATAAAATAAAACTGTGGGCAATTTATTAAGTATTTTCCTCTCTGTCAAGTGACTGAAAACAAAATCCCCACTGAAAATTCAACATAGATTATGATGAGAATCTTTATTTAGCCAGTCATGTCCTCAAGAATGGAGGAGGAGAAGGAGCATTTCTTAAATACCTACTAGCTCCTAGGGACTGTGCTAGCCACTTGTATTGGCAATTTAAATAGGGAGATCTTTTGCATTCATTAATAGGACCATGTGACCTGCCTGGGTCACATGGAAGTCTGAGTCACATAGAGCCTGTGGAGGGAGTAGCTTGCTGAACAGATGAAATAGGAAGAGGTGGAGCTCGAGCAGAGTTGAGAGAAAATTCGGTCAGAGAGCAGGCAGAGCTAGGAAGGATGCAGGTCGATGTCTAGCATGACTGAAAGAGCTTGTCTGTGATTTTGTTTATGATAGCCTCCTTATGATTTATTTAATGGAGCTGGTTTGTGGGAAGCCTTGCAGGGGGAAGGCTTGGGGATGGTGTTGTTATTGTATATAGATTTTTGTTACTATGATGGATTTGGCTTTCTGGTGTCTGAATAAATGTTTTGATTCTGTCTTCCATGTGAAGAGTCTGTTGCATTTCCTGATTCAAAATTGTCCTGGGATATTGATGGCCACCGTAAGTGCTATGAATATTACATGTGTGTTACACCACTCTACAATTATAGTCCCATTGTTCATGGGATAACTGGTCAGAGCTTCTGCATACTCTTTAAGAAACCAAGGCTGGGGCGGAGCCAAGATGGCGAAGTAGAAAGACGCACATACACATAGCTCCGAACCCACAAACCACAGAACGGCTAGAGGGGACTAACCCAGGGCGAATTCTGCACCCAGAGACCACGGAATATTGGAGCGAGGGAGATTTCTGTTCCGGAGAGACCTGCAAACCTCTCGCGGGGGGTCCTTCTCGCCGTGGACTGGGCGCCGGGACGGGGAGCAGAGGACAGCCCTGCCGCGACCACAACACCGTGAGGAAAAGATCCAAGAGGGCTACGGGGACGGGATCTCCAGTGGCCACGCGGGTCCCCCCACCCACAGAGGGACCTG
The DNA here is from genome assembly GCF_028372415.1 of Notamacropus eugenii. NCBI lineage: Eukaryota > Metazoa > Chordata > Mammalia > Diprotodontia > Macropodidae > Notamacropus > Notamacropus eugenii. Next base: position 332,526,495 of record NC_092876.1, on the reverse strand, counting down.
CGAACCTCTCGCAAAAGGTCCGTCGCGCTGCAGACCCGGAGCCCAGCCCGGACCTGCGGTGGCGGCCGCGGCCTCGGCTCCAAGAGGTACAGATCCGAGAAGGCTCCAGAGATGGGATCTCCAGCGGCGGCACTAGACCCCCCACCAACAGGTGACTGACGGGGATAGGTGAGAGAGTGTCTTTGGCGGGTCAAGAGGGGAGTGGGGTGCCCCCATGGCTCGGGCCCCCCCAGGAGATAGAAGCTGAGAGGCGGCTACAGACAGGGGCTCCCCAAATGGGCGGGAGCCTGGATCCATTCTGGATGGTCTGTGCATAAACCCCCTGAGGGAACTGAGTCAGAGAGGCGGCCCTGCCCCTGACCACCTGGACTCAATTCTCCCACTGAATAGCAGCCCTGCCCCCACCAAAAACCCTAAGGCGGGAAGCAACATTTGAATCTCAGTTCCCAAACGCTGGCTGGGAGGACCAGGAGGCAAGGTGGGTGTGAGGAGAACATTCAGAGGTCAGGTCACTGGTGGGGGAGAATGCCAAGAAAAGGGAAAAGAAATAAAACCATTGAAGGGTATTTTCTCGGAGAAAAGACACTTCCTCCCTTCCTTTCTGATGGGGAGGAACAACGCTTGCCATCAGGCAAAGACACAGAAATCAAGGATTCTGTGTTCCAGCCCACCCAATGGGCTCGGGCCATGGAAGAGTTCAAGCGGAATTTTGAAAATCAAGTTAGAGAGGTGGAGGAAAGACTGGGAAGGGAAATGAGAGGGATGAGGGAGAAGCATGAAAAGCAGATCAGCTCCCTGCTAAAGGAGAACCAAAAAAATCTTGAAGAAATTGGCACCCTGAGAACTAGCCTAACTCAGTTGGCAAGGGAGGTGCAAGGGGCCAATGAGGAGAAGAATGCTTTCAAAAGCAGAATTAACCAAATCGAAAAGGAGATTCAAAAGCTCACTGAAGAAAATAGATCTTTCAAAACTGGAATGGTACAGATGGACGCTAAGGACTTTATGAGAAAGACAGATATCTCAGAACATACCACGCAGATTCGAAAAATGGAAGATAATGTGAAATATCTTATTGGAAAAACAACTGACCTGGAAAATAGAATCAGGAGAGACAATGTAAAAATTCTGGGACTACCTGAAAACCATGATCAAAAGAAGAGCCTAGACATCATCTTCCATGAAATTATCAAGGAAAACTGCCCTGAGATTCTAGAACCAGAAGGCAAAATAAATATTCAAGGAATCCGCAGAACAGCACCTGAAAGAGATCCAAAAAGAGAAACTCCTAGGAGCATTGTGGCCAAACTCCAGAATTCCCAGGTGAAAGAGAAAATATTGCAAGCAGCTAGAAAGAAACAATTCAAGTATTGTGGAAATACAATCAGGATAGCACAAGATCTGGCACCCTCTACATTGAGGGATAGAAGGGAATGGAATAGGATATTCCAGAAGTCAAAGGAACTAGGACTGAAGCCAAGAATCACCTACCCAGCAAAACTGAGTATAATACTTCAGGAGAAAAAATGGTCTTTCAATGAAATAGAAGACTTTCAAATTTTCCTGATGAAAAGACCAGAGCTGGAAAGAAAATTTGACTTTCTAACACAAGAATGAGGAGAACCATGAAAAGGCGAACAGCAAAGAGAAATCATAAGGGACTTACTAAAGTTGAACTGTTTACATTCCTACATGGAAAGACAATATTTGTAACTCTTGAAACATTTCAGTATCTGGGTACTGGGTGGGAGCACACACACACACACACACATGCACACACGCACACATACATAGAGACAGAGTGCACAGAGGGAATTGAAGAGGATGGGATCATATCTTATAAAAAAATGAAATCAAGCAGTGAGAGAAATATTGGGAGGAGAAAAGCAGAAGTTATATGGGGCAAATTATCTCTCATAAAAGAAGCAAGCAAAAGACTTATTAGTGGTTGGATAAAGAAGGGAGGCAAGAGAAAAACATGAGGTCTACTCTCATCACATTCCACTAAAGGAAAGAATAAAATGCACACTCATTTTGATAGGAAAACCTATCTCATAATACAGGAGAGTGGGAGACAGGGGCACAAGCAGGGTGGAGGGGAGGATAGAGGGGAGGGCATGGGGAGGAGAATGCAATACTAGGTCGACACTCATGGGGAGGGAAAGGACCATAAGAAAATAGAAGTAATGGGGGTCAGGATAGGATGGAGGGAAATATAGTTAGTCCTATACAACACAACTAGTATGGAAATCATTTGCAAAACTAAACAGATATGGCCTATATTGAACTGCCTGTCTTCCAAGGGGAAGGGGTGGAGAGGGAGAGAGCTAAAGAAGTTGGAACTCAAAGTGTTAGGACCAAATGTAATGTTCTTACCACTGGGTAACAAGAAATACAGGTTAAGGGGTCAAGAAAGCTATCTGGCCCTACAGGACAAAAGAGAAGACGGAGACAAGGGCAGGGAGGGATGATAGAGGAGAGAGCAGATAGCTCACAGGGGCAATTAGAAAGCTTGGGTCTGGGGGGGGGGGAGGGGATAAA